>NC_134355.1:671582308-671939808 GCF_048569485.1 Anomaloglossus baeobatrachus | reverse complement strand
AACACTTAGAACACACATAGGACTCAGAAGGATTACTATTTATTATATTATTATTATTATTACTACTATTAGGATTAGTATTATTAATGTTATTATTAGATAATAATATTAATAATAATAACAGTAACACTATTATAATATTTATAATCATGTTATTATTAATGTTATTATTATATTATTTATTTTCATACAATTATTATTAGTTTTACAAGTTTTATTATCATTATTATCGAATAATAATAATAATAATAATAATAATAATAAATACTAACATTCTGTGTGTCAGTCCATACTAACACTTAGAACACACATAGGACTCAGAAGGATTACTATTTATTATATTATTATTACTATTAGGATTAGTATTATTAATGTTATTATTATTAGATAATAATATTAATAATAATAACAGTAACACTATTATATTTATAATCACGTTATTATTAATGTTATTATTATATTATTTATTTTCATACAATTATTATTAGTTTTACAAGTTTTATTATCATTATTATCGAATAATAATAATAATAATAAATACTAACATTCTGTGTGTCAGTCCATACTAACACTTAGAACACACATAGGACTCACACGGATTACTATATTACTATTATTAGTATCATTATTTTTATTATTAGTAGTAGTAGTAGTAGTATTAATGTTATTATTATCAAATAATAATATTAATGTTAACAATAATACTATTATAATATTTACCATCACGTTATTAATGTTATTATATTATTTATTTTCATATAATTATCAGTTTTACAAGTTTTATTATTATCGAATAATAATAATAATAATTATTATTATTATTATTATTATTATTATTATTATTATTATTATTAACATTCTGTGTGCCAATCCATGCTAACATTTGAAAATACACCAAATAACGTAAGAGAAATAGTAAGAGGATCGAGCTCAAGTGATTGACACGCAAAGACATAGACACCATGGAAAGTAATAGTGCAATTGTTTACAAAAGACCATAACGTCTAACAGTTTATTATTATAAATATTGCATTGTCCTCCAGTTTTTCAATAACATTACATTTAAAAAATATAAATAATGCACTGCACAGTTACTGTTTTATGTTCATGGTCATTGTTCCTTTGCATTCAGTGTTCGGAGCACACAGAGGTGAGAGCAGGAGCCTGTATATATGTATATATGTGATTAGTTGTGTAAGAGCCGGAGATATTCTCTGTCCCAGGGCCCGGCCCCTCCTGAGATGATGGGGGGATTGTACTGGGGGGATTGTACTGGGGGGATTGTGCTCAGAGGGTTTTGGTTTCTGCTTCTTCTCACTGTGGAGCCATCACTTTGCTCCATCTGCTGCCCCGGATCAGCTGTGGTCACAAACCCCCAAAATCCTATTCCTACACACACTAGGGATACAGTATTCTTCATCTTTATTTTAGTGATGACTTAATTATGGAAACTTTTGGGTGGCTTTTTTTTTTATTTCATTTTTCATGTTTCTATTTTAATTTTACTGCTACGATTTTTTTTAGGTGCTATATTCCTTTTAATATTACCAGTAGAAATATAATTGCTGCCATCTTATCGTTTTTACTACTATTAATTGTTACCATTTTGGTATTCTATTTTATTTAATCAAAAGGTATTTTGCAATATACCTAAATCAACATTACTTCAATATATTAATGCAACTAACATTGCTTATTATTATTATTTATTTTATCCCCATAACATTATTTTCAGAATTGTATTATTATTATTATTATTATTATTATTATTATTATTATTATTATAATGTTACTAGTAGTAGTAGTAGAACTGCCAATTATTCAATAATAGTAATGAGTGGTAAAATAATATTTTTTGTAATAAGTATTCTACAGTTGTAATATTTTAGTAACTTCATATATTAACAAATGTATTAATTATTTAATAGTAGAAAAATATGTATAACAATACAAGCAATCCATTGTTTCATATCGCTGTTTAGTAATATAATAAAATAATTACTATTTTTATTGGTATAATTTTAAAATATTTTATTATTATTATTTTTCTTATATTATTCTTATGGATTATTGTTTTGTTTGTTTTATTTCTTGCATTAGTATGACTAAGTAGCTATTTAATTATTATCATACTGCTCCTCCTGTTATAATTGTATGCTTTATTCTACATTTTATACTTTATTATACATTCTATGATTCTACTACATTTTATACATTCTATATTTTATTCTACAGTTTATGGTTTATTCTACATTCTACATTTATATTTATTATTATAATTTATTATTCTACTGTCTACAGTTATTCTACATTTTATGATTTATTCTATAGTCGATAGTTTATCCTACATTTTATACTTTATTCTATATTCTATAGTTTATTCTATGTTATACTTTATTCTACATTTTATTCTTTATTCTGTTATACTTTATTCTCCGTGTTATGTTTATTCTACATTTTATATTTTATTCTACATTTATGCTGTATTCTACATTCTATACTCCTTTTTTTTACTACATTTTATGCTTCATTCTACACTCTATATTCTACATTTTATTCTACATTTATGCTGTATTCTACATCATAACTCTTTTTTTCTACGTTATGCTTTATTCTACACTGTATATTCTACATTCTATACTCTTTTTTTTTTTACTACATTTTATGCTTCATTCTACACTCTATATTCTACATTTTATTCTACATTTATGCTGTATTCGTCATCATATACTCTTTTTTTTCTACATGTTATGCTTTATTATTATTATTATATTATTATTCTACACTCTATATTCTACATTTTATGCTTTATTCTACATTTATGCTGTATTCTACATTCTATACTCTTTTTTTCTACATGTTATGCTTTATTCTACATTTATGCTGTATTCTACATTATATACATTTTTTTCTACGTTATGCTTTATTCTACATTTATTCTGTATTCTACATTATATACATTTTTTTTCTACATGTTATGCTTTATTCTACATTTATGCTGTATTCTACATTCTATACTCTTATTTACTACATTCTATGCTTTATTCTACATTTATGCTGTATTGTGCATTCTATACTCTTTTTTTCTACATGTTATACTTTATTCTATATTTTATGCTTTATTCTACAATCTATACTCTTTTTTTTCTACATTCTATGCTTTATTCTACATTTATGCTGTATTCTACAATATATACATTTATTTTCTACATGTTATGCTTAATTCTACACTATATTCTACATTCTATACTTTTTCTTTCTACATTCTATGCTTTATTTTACATATTAATCCTTCATTCATAGCATTAGCTACACATTTTTTTTCTGCACATTTTGAGTCCTGGTTGAGAGGTGTAGCTGATCCCATAATGGTGATTTTTGTGGGTTTCTCCACATGTTGGTGATAATAATTAGTGGCATTTTGCAGATTCTTGTGATCTGTCTGTATTTACTCACTAATTATTTGGATTATATTTGGTCTCTGATGTGATTTGTTGTTTTTTTTTATGTGAGAAGGGGGCAAATTACCAATACAAAGGTGTTATCTGGAAGAAGTGGTGGGCAGGTAGGCCCCAACAATGGTGTCTGTCACCTGCGGAGACCCCTAACCTCATTATACCTTTCTGTGCTGATTTCTGTTCTCTTTTCTGACCTGTAGGTGTGAGGTATAAATACCCCCCCAGGGGAGGGGTCTCCTCACTATAACCTTGGACACAGCAGACAGAAGAGGCTGGGATGGCTCCAGGATGTGACCTTCTGCCTTGGTGATTGGACTTCATCTCTGAGGCCTTCAGTGGAGATCTGGGGCCAGAAGAGATCGGGGAGATCGAGGATCACACATCTCGGAGAACTTCTGTAGGACTTTGGAATTTGCCTTGAAGGATGTATCAGAGTCTTGCAATGACTGCTAACCATGGCCCCCCATCATATGAAGGGGCTGGGGGCTTCATGCACAGCACTGCTGCTACCTCTCCTGTGTATGTGCCGACCACCAGGGTGTCCTCCATGATCCCCAGCCTTCCTTACCTCCAGTCCAGCGGTCACAGTCAGCAGGGGAGCCAGGGATCAGGGCACAACATCTGGGCACAGGCGGGGGCCGAGAGCTACACCCCCTCCACCCCCCACCAGCCGGTGTCCCCCCGCTTCGCCTTCTCCTCCAGCCCCCCCATCAGCGCAGCCTCCTCCAGAGAGGTCTACAGCAGCCCCCTGGCCATCAGCAGCGGGGGCAGAGAGCAGTATGGCCGGGGGCTGGGAGCCGCGTACCCCAGCCCATACCCAGCCTATGTCACCCAGGACGTGGGCACCGCCTGGACCTCTCCATACGACAGCACCATGCTCCACAGCCTGCAGAACCGAGGCGGCCCCGGCACCCCCCGACACCCCAACATAGGTAAGAGCCTGCACATACAGAGGTGTAAATATCACATATCCATCGGTATAGTGCTCATATCTCTACTGATCAATGATCTCATATCTACAGAATATCAGTCTTATCGTGTCCATATATACAAAGACATAACTTCTCATGCATACATTACATAATATTGATAAACAAAAATCTATTGATCTCTGTATATTTATACAATAGCCGAACACTAATCGTTATATCACTCAGAGCACAATGGCTGTCATCTCTGATAACTACAGCAAGTCACATCAATACATTTGTTTGTGTATATTATGCAAAAGAAAATATATGTATGAAAAATGATCGGTATTACACTAATATATTTTGTTTTAGAAAGTATTTTATGAATAATTTACTTTTATTGTTTATCTATTAGCTTTCTATCTAATATCTATCCCTCTATTTATTATCTATGGATCCATTATCTATCTAATATCTATTATTTATCTGTTCATCGATCTATATCCAACTAGATAAAAATAAGAAATCAGAACTCCAAAAGCAACAAAAACATTTTTGTTACATGCTGCCTCCTTTTTATACATCTATTTTTTTACCTATTAAGCTATTTTTGAGCAATTCACTATACTATATTTGTTTCGTGCTGGTCCAGTATTATCTATCCATCTATCTATCTATATATCTATCTATCTATCTATCTATCCATCTATCCATCACATATCTATCTATCCATCTATCACATATTTATCTATCCATCTATCACATATCTATCTATTTATCCCTCTATCTATCTATCCCTCTATCTATCTATCCCTCTATCCATCTATCTATCTATCCATCTATCCATCTATCTATCTATCTATCTACTATCTATCTATCTTCCTATTTATCCATCTATCTTCCTATTTATCCATCTATCTATCTATCCATCACATATCTATCTATCTATCCATCTATCACATATCTATCTATCCCTCTATCCATCCATCTATCTATTTATCTATCTATCCCTCTATCTATCTATCCCTCTATCTATTTATCTATCTATCCCTCTATCTATCTATCTATACCTCTATCACATATCTATCTATCCATCTATCTTCCTATTTATCTATCTATCCATCTATCACATATCTATCCAGTAGCTATCCTATCTATCTGTCCAATATCTACCTATGCCATATCTATCTTTCGATCTCATATATATATATATATATATATATATATATATATATATATATATATATATATATTATTATTATAAACCTGTATATAAAGTGCTAACGGGATGAAAAATCTCATTTTGGGATTTGTGGAAAGGGGATTTATGTTGTTCTACAATACCAATCACACTGTTTTTAACCTGTTTAATATATAGGAAGAATTCATGGGATAGTGAACATTTTAGAATGACTGAGACATAATGTGCATGTGTGACTGTTTAGATACAGTTTATAGATGAGACGTATAATAACATCTTGCTGGTATTTTTGCTTCTGATAATTTCCTAATCGATATATTGTATCATTATATAGTAATTACACAGGTTGAAAAAATACCTAGGTCTATCTAGTTCAACCTTAAAAATATAGAAGTTCCCTTTGTAGATACATATAACATAGGTATACAGTGCATTGTGTGATTTGCAGGTTGGGCACTGTACACTTGTTCTGTGTATGAGAGTTGAGTTTGTTCAAAGATCTAAGTGAAAGTTTATCCCCATTTATGTAAATAATATAAGAAATTACCCAGAAGCTCCAGTGTTGGGTGAAGTCCTGCCGAAAGCAGAGTACATGTATATACCAAATGGGAACTGGAATATTCTATCATTCTCTCTATTATCTATCTATCCCTCTATCTATCCCTCTATCTATCTATCTATCTATCTATCTATCTATCTATCTATCTATCTATCTATCCCTCTATCTATCTATCCCTCTATCTATCTATCTATCCCTCTATCTATCTATCTATCCCTCTATCTATCTATCTATCTATCTATCTATCTATCTATCTATCTATCTATCTATCCCTCTATCTATCTATCCCTCTATCTATCTATCTATCCCTCTATCTATCTATCTATCTATCTATCTATCTATCCCTCTATCTATCTATCCCTCTATCTATCTATCTATCCCTCTATCTATCTATCTATCTATCTATCCCTCTATCTATCTATCCCTCTATCTATCTATCCCTCTATCTATCTATCTATCCCTCTATCTATCCCTCTATCTATCTATCTATCTATCCCTCTATCTATCTATCATCTATCTATCCCTCTATCTATCTATCCCTCTATCTATCTATCCCTCTATCTATCTATCCCTCTATCTATCATCTATCTATCCCTCTATCTATCTATCTATCTATCCGTCTATCTATCTATCTCATATCTATCTCTCTATCCTTTTCTCTATTATCTATCCTTCTATCACTATCATCAATTCAAAGAAGCTTTATTGTTCAGGACTAAATAAACATTAGTTTTACCAAAACAAGTGTACAATAGGGGTAGGGACTGTACAAAGGATGGATGGGGGCAGATCCAGGGTGGGGGCTGTGGAAGTCAAAGGCTTATCACAGTTCTCTTTTTCGAAGTCTATGACATGCGCTCACATCACGCTGTTATCTATCTATCTATCTATCAGCTATATACCTACCCATTATCTCTCTATCTATATATCTATCCCTCTATCTATCTAATATCTATCTATCTATCTATCTATCTATCTATCCCTCTATCTTTCTATCTATCTATCTATCTATCCCTCTATCTATCCATCTATCTATCCCTCTATCTATCTATCTATCCCTCTATCTATCTAATATCTATCTATCTATCTATCTATCTATCTATCTATCCCTCTTTCTATCCCTCTATCTATCCCTCTATCTATCTATCTCTCTATCTATCCCTCTATCTATCTATCTATCTATCTATCTATCCCTCTATCTATCTATCTAATATCTATCTATCCCTCTATCTATCTATCTCTCTATCTATCTATCTAATATCTATCTATCCCTCTATCTATCTATCTAATATCTATCTATCCCTCTATCTATCTATCTCTCTATCTATCTATCTAATATCTATCTATCCCTCTATCTATCTATCTATCTATCTATCTATCCATTATCTATTTATCCCATATTTTTCTTCCATTCATCATTAGGGAATTATTAATTGTTACTTAATTATTGGGATAAGGAACAACAATTAGGGCTCATTCACAAACCAGAGATTGTACCCTGTAATATTGGTTTGGTGTGTACGAAGATGACTTCTCCCAGAAACAATTCTGGTTTTTATTTTATGACATTTGACTGGACATCTCAAAGTAAATTAATTTTGTATTAAATTGAAAGCTACTGAATTAAATTGAATGATAATACTCTGGGGGCATTATGGCCATCACAGCTCCCTATAAGAGGGGGATTTATGTATTAACTTTACTCACCATTAATCCTGCAGCACTTTCCAGACTTGATCATCACTGTTCCCATTGGGCTCACAGTGTAAGCTTCCTATTAATATGTCTTTGGGAGGAAATTCACATAAAAACACGAAAAAAACATATAGACTCCTGGCACTTGTTCTTGATGAGATTTGATCCCAAGACCCCAGGTCACAAGGCTGCAGTGCTAACTACTGAGTCACTATATATTGCTAACCACTAAGCCAACGTACTGTAATACATATAAGTACAGTGCTAACCACTGAGCCACCGTGCTGTAATATATATAGTATGGTGCTAACCACTGAGCCACCGTGCTGTAATATATATAGTATGGTGCTAACCACTGAGCCACCGCAATGTTATATATTGTACAGTGCTGCAACTGAGCTAAAATATATATAGTACAGTGCTAACCACTGAGCTACCACTCTGTAATATATTTGGTACAGTGTTAGCCATTGATCCACAGTGCTGTAATATATTTAGTACAGTGCTAACCACTAAGTTACTGCGCTGCAATATATATAGTACAGTGCCAATTACTGAGCCATCGCTTAGTAATATATATATATATATATATATATGTATATATATATATATATATATATATATAGTACAATCCTAATCACTGAGCCACCACACTGTAATAGGACAGTGCTAACCATTGAGCCACTGTGCTGTAATATATGTTGTACATGCTAACCAGTCAGGCACCGCACTGTAATACATATAGTACTGTGCTAACCACTGAGCCACTGCACAGTAATATATTAATATATTACATTGCTAACCACTGAGCCACTGATCTGTAATATATATATATATATATTTATTTATTACTGCACATTGGCTCAGTGGTTAGCAAAGAAAAATATATAATATAATATATATATTATTTTTTTTTTTTTACAGTGCCCACTGAACTACTGTGCTGCCCCGTGAGACCATCAGCCTTTGCATTACTCAGTCACTGATTTTAGGGAGCGTGGTGTAATGCCTCATTTCCCCTGCGGGGGCGCTGTAGTTAGGCTGAACATTTACTACTCAGTTCTCCCTAAAATGGGGAAGATTGCAGAAAGACCAATGGCGCTGTGGAACAGGATTGTTTGATGATTATTGGCTTATCTCATAGAGATCTGTAAAGTGAGAAGTGGTCTTTCCTGGCAGACAAGATTTACATCTGGCTGCAAAAATGCAAATACACAGGATAGGCGATAACTTGCTGATCACTGGGGGTGTCAGTGTGCACGAGCACAGTCTTGTACAGCAATCTCCGACAGTCCTACAGACAATGAATGGCCGCGGGCAGTGATGGCATCCTGCCAGAGATGATCAAATGCAGTTCCCCAGAAATACATGCAGCACTGGCAAAACTATTCACCCACGTCCTGAGTGCCGGCTACTTCCCTCAAAGCTGGAATCAAGGTCTCATAACGCCCATCTACAAGGATGGAGACCGATATGACCCAGCAAACTACAGAGGGATCTGTGTCAACAGCATTCTGGGAAAACTGTTTAACAGCATCATTAATAAAAGGATTATCGCCTTCCTCACCCAGGGTGACGTCCTCAGCAGAAGCCAAGCTGGGTTCATGCCAAACCACCGCACCACGGACCACATTTACACCCTGCAAAGCCTCATCAAGACCCACGTCCACGACAAAAAACAGGGGAAAATATTTGCATGTTTCGTGGACTTCAAAAAGGCCTTTGACTCAGTGTGGCATCCAGGCCTGTTCCTGAAACTTCTGGAGAGCGGAATAGGTGGCAGAACCTACGACGTGATCAAGAGCTCATACACTGAGAACCGGTGCAGCGTGAAGGTGAACGGGAAGAGGACGGCTTTCTTCCGACAGGGCCGTGGGGTCAGACAGGGCTGCAGCCTGAGTCCAACTCTATTCAACATCTATATAAATGGACTAGCAGCAGCTCTAGAGTCCTCCCCCACTCCAGGCCTCAGTCTGCATGACCGAGAGGTGAAGTTCCTGCTGTACGCAGATGACCTCCTGCTACTCTCCCCAACCGAGAAAGGCCTCCAAGATAGCCTGGCAGTGCTGGAAACATTCAGCACCACATGGGCGCTTCCCATCAACCAAAAGAAGACCAAAGTCATGGTGTTTCAGAAGAGGAACCAGAACAAAATAAACACTCCCTCCTTCACATTAAATGGCTCCACGCTGGAGAACACCAGCAGCTATACCTACCTCGGTCTGGAGCTAAGCAATAACGGGAGCCTCAAGCAAGCAGCAGAAGCCCTGAAAGGAAAAGCATGCAGAACCTTCTATGCCATCAGAACACAACTGTACCACCTCAAACCACCTGTGAGAGTCTGGCTCAAGATATTTGACAGCGTCATCACCCCTATACTGCTATATGGCAGCGAGGTATGGGGCCCAGTGACCTACCCAGACCACACAAAGTGGGATTCCAGCCCTACCGAAGTCTTCCACATGGAGTTCTGTAAATATCTCCTCCAAGTCCATCGCAGCACCTCAAACATAGCCTGTCGGGCAGAGCTGGGCCGATTCCCCTTATGGTTCACTATACACAAGAGGGCGCTATCACACCAGGCGCACATACAGAACAGCAACCCCAGCTCCTACCATCATAAAGCCCTGCTGAGCCGGAGCCCAGAGCAAGCCAAGAACTGCGGCAACCAAAGTCAGCAACACACCCTGACAAAAGCCCAAATAAAAGAGATCTCAGAGAGCCGCAAGATGCAATACATAGAGGACTGGAAGAGTGAATTAGAGAACTCCCAGAAACTCACCATCTACCGGTCACTGCGGAGGGACTACACTCTGGCCCCATATCTGGAAAGGCTACGCCACCCCAAAGACAGGCAGACCCTGAGTCTGTACAGACTGAGTGCCCACAGCCTAGAGGTGGAAACAGGGCGGCACCGACAGACATACAAGCCGCGGGAGAACAGACTGTGCCACCACTGCCAGCAGGGGGCTCTGGAGGACGAGACGCATTTCCTACTGCACTGTGACAAATACTCAGCAGTGAGGGCCTCCCACTTCCAGAAATTTACCACCCATAGCCCGGGCTTTCCATCCATGGATGAGGACATGAAACTCCGCAACCTACTGGGGGAAGAGGAATCAATGGTGGAGATCGCCGCCCAATATGTCACCACATGTCATAAGCTGAGGGGAACCTAAGACCCCTAAATGGACTGTCAGAGCCCAAATTGTGCCTCCCAACTCCCCATAACCCTGATCCCCTCCCACCTTACTTACTGTATTACTCTTGCTTTGGCAACACTAACTGCATTTTGGTCCTGCCAATAAAGCATATTTGAATTTGAATTTGAATTTGAATGGACTGGCAATGCAATTTTCTCGACCATATGAGTAATGGTCGAAAATGGAGCATTCAGAGGGGGGGACTCCATAGCTCTAATCTAGGGCTCAGTGGTGGTCCTGGTGGTGGATAGATGATGACTTGCATTTTTTTTTTATTTGGGTACAATCCCTTTAATAAGTTTCTACACTTGGAATGGAAGATCATCGCTGAATGTGGGAATCTGACAGCTGCAACAGCGCCACCTATAGGCCATGATCTGTAATTGCAACCTGTTCTGGTATAAAGTAACCACAATGACAACAATAATAGTAATGATCTAAAATGCTTCAAAGTCGGGGCACAGATAAACCTGCCAAAACTAGTCATGGGGTTATAGCTGGTTTACCAGGAAGACCCATAGTTGCCACTTGTATCCAGATATTTGGTGTTAAAGTCATTCTTTAGCCCTGTTAGATAATATTACAGATACTATTATAATAGTAAACACAAAAACAGAAAAAAATAGACTTAATTTTCCAATTCAGCCATAATGCAGCCAGGGGCACACGGTCCCCTTCATTTTTTTCCCTGTGACGTCTGCGGATTCCTCTGTTCCATTTTTTTTATGCATATTTCCCCTTTATGTTAAATTATTAACTCCCCAAATTAATTTCCCATCATTTACACCAATATTATAGATAAACGAATAGGATGTGTAAGAAGATCCAATGATTGAGTTTATTTATATATATATATATATATATATATATATATATATATATATATATATATATATATATATATATATATATGTATATATATATATATATATATATATATAAATGTATATATATATAATATATAATTAATTTATATATATATATATATAATATAATAAATATAATATATAAATGTATATATATAATTAATTTATATATATATATATATTTTATTATTGCTAAGCCATATCAAAAGTGGCTTCTGAGATCTTAAATATGGTTATATATTTTAATGTTTCAGCATTCTTTTACATCTAACATCTACTATCGATCTATCTATCTATCTATCTATGTATATATATATATATATATATATATATATATATATATATATACATATATACACACACACACACACACTTTCCCTGGGATTGTGCAATTAAGTAACTAAATAAAAAAAAAAACCTGGGATTTTATGAGAATAATTAATCTGACATTTTATATATTTTATATATTTCAATATAAATAAATATGGATAAAAAATAATAAAATAAAATAATAATAAATAAAAAAAGTATACAAATAAATATAAATAATGAATAAATAATACTAAATAAATATAATAATAATAAGTGATAAATAATACAATAAAAATAATTAATATAAATAATATACTAAAATATTAATTAAATTATTAATTTGATAACATTATAGTATAGATTATAAATAATATATTAAAATATTTATAATAATATAAATAAAAAAAAATCTTGGATTTTCTGAGAATATATATGTCTTCTGAAATTTTATATATATTTTAATATTGATTATTGGGATAGTTGTTCGGGATATTTAAAGCCTTATTTTTTTTTTCTAGAAAAAAGTTATAACTTTATGAAATTTTAGTATTATACATTTCTGAGCTTTTACTTTGTTTTTTCTCTTACAAAATCTCAGAATTTAAAAAAAGACTTAAAATATTTATATAAATTATATCTTTAATATAAGTATTTTTTTGTTACAACAATTTTGTTTTAACCCTTCACGTGACATTCTCAAGTGCACTTACTTACAAAGTATGATTTTGCAGACATTCTTATTAAATAAGGGTCTATATTTTTTTTTTCTAAAATAAAAATCTTCCTCTAGGCTTTAGATATCAGTTCACACCTTTTATGAATATTAACTAATATAAACTAATATTAAATATAATTAAACCGTGATTTATTGAGTTAATAGATCATGATTTTTTTATACTGTATTTTACAATTATTACTTATTTATTTAGGTTTTCTTTATTAATATTGATATTTTTTTTATACCTTAATTGTAGCAGATTCGTGGAAATGACAAAATTCTAACCATTTTAAATTATTACTTTTGTATGTTACTATATGAAAAGCCTATTGTAAAAATACTCGTACACCTAGGAGGTCACTCGCTTGCCATTTTGCCCCTTCCATTGGGTTTTTCCATCCAAGTCCCTGAAAAAGGGTATTCACGATGGGGACTCCCATGAAGCCGTAGAGCAAATGGACTCCAAATGGACCAGTTGATCTCAGGGGGTCTCACTGTACTCTATGGCTCCATCAATTTTCCTCTTTTTTAGGGCTTCAGATGAAATACCCAATGGAAGGGATAAAAAAAAGTCATGTGAATGACTATTTTTTTAGCTGATAAAAACCAATTTCCACCGGCTGCACCATATGGAGAGGGTAAGACGGTAGGTCTCTTGGTGGCTTATCTAAGTAGGATTGGATATGTCAAGATCCAACATGCCCAAGTCTACTTTTTGGACAACACCATACACGTTAGATAGTTGCCAATTTTACCGGTTTGACCTTCTTCAATCTTCGGACACTAGACCAGGTCCAATTCTTGGACATGTTAACCAGAGCCAATTACAACTTTTGAACTATAGTTTTATGCAGGAATAATGGGGCGCATAAGTAGCCGACAGGTTCTACTTTCAAAGGAGTAGAGATGCTATCAGTTGCTTGTAACAACATGTCTACTGTGGACCCCATCCATGATTTTCTTCTGCTGGGGGACCAAGAATAAAATGGTATTTAGATGGGGACTCCCCAACAAAGCCATAGAGCCAAATGGGACAAACAGACTCAAAAGGACTCAGTTTATGTTTTTTTTCTTGGGCCATTTGATCTCTGGTCGTCTCACTGCACTCTAGGACTCCTTTAGTTTTCATCGTTTTTTAGGGCTTAAGATGAAATACCCAATGGAAGGGAAAAATACGCCATTGGATTGCCTCTTTATGGTTGATAAAAACCTATTCCTCTCGGCCCTACCATATGGAGAGGTAGGTGTAAGATGCCGGTAGCTCTGGTGGTGGCCTACTTCTGTAGGATTGGGTTTATCAAAATCCAACATGCCCAAGTTTACTTTTTGGACACCACAATACACCTTAGATAGTTTGGCCTTCTTCCATCTTCCGACACTAGACCAGGTCCAATTCTTAGGATTATGGCTCTACCATATGGAGAGGTATAAGACGCCGGTAGCTCTGCTGGTGGCCTACTTCTGTAGGATTGGGTGTGTCAAAATCCAACATGCCCAAGTTTACTTTTTGAACACCACCATACACCTTAGATAGTTTGGCCTTCTTCCATCTTCCGACACTAGACCAGTTCCAATTCTTAGGATTATGGCTCTACCATATGGAGAGGTATAAGACGCCGGTAGCTCTGCTGGTGGCCTACTTCTGTAGGATTGGGTGTGTCAAAATCCAACATGCCCAAGTTTACTTTTTGGACACCACCATACACCTTAGATAGTTTGGCCTTCTTCCATCTTCCGACACTAGACCAGGTCCAATTCTTAGGATTATGGCTCTACCATATGGAGAGGTATAAGATGCCGGTAGCTCTGCTGGTGGCCTACTTCTGTAGGATTGGGTGTGTCAAAATCCAACATGCCCAAGTCTACTTTTTGGACACCATCATACACCTTAGATAGTTTGGCCTTCTTCCATCTTCCGACACTAAACCAGGTCCAATTCTTGGACACGTTAACAAAAGCCAATTACGGCTTTTCAATCGTTTTATGCCAGATTAATGGGGTGTATAAGTAGCTGACATGTTCTACTTTCAAAGGAGTAGAGATCCTATCAGTTCCTTGTAACAACATGTCTACTGTAGACCCCATCAATGTTTTTTTTTCTGTTGGGGTCCGAGAATAAAAGGCGGCTGTCCCGAGTCATTTGGATAATTGTTGTGTATTGTTGCAATCCACAAACAGTTCCAGTAAAATCTAATTATGTAAACCAGGTTCATTTGCAAGAGAATGGAGTCTTTGTGGAGGGTGGTGTTGGACTTGGATAAGTCAACATTTGGCTTCTAATGAGGGATTGAGGTAGCAATCAGGTTTAGGAGAGCTTCAAAGAGGGTGACATTGAGGACCATTCAATGGAGGGACAGCAAACAGAAACCCTGGGGACCTATTCTATAACTTGTGATTTCCAATAAGTTTGGAAGGAGAGGGGGAGGGGGGGATTGTCTGGTTTATTGACAGCTTCTTTCCAAGTGAGAGTTGGCAGGTTAGACCCTATAATACTTTATCAGGTGGACTCCTTGCTCATCCTCGGAGGACCCCTTCCTCATCCTCGGAGGACCCCTGCTCATCCTCAGAGGCGGAGGACCCCACCCCTTGCTCATCCTCGGAGGACCCCTGCTCATCCTCTGAGGACCCCTGCTCATCCATGGAGGACTCTTGCTCATCCTTGGAGGACTCCTTGCTCATCCTTGGAGGACCCCTGCTCATCCTCAGAGGACTCCTGCTCAACCTCAGAGGACTCCTGCTCATCCTCGGAGGACCCCTGCTCTTCCTCGGAGGATCCCTTGCTCTTCCTCGGAGGACCACTGCTAATCCTCTGAGGACCCCTGCTAATCCTTTGAGGACCCCTGCTCATCCTCAGAGGACTCCTGCTAATCCTCAGAGGACTCATGCTCATCCTAGGAAGACCTCTGCTCATCATTGGAGGACCCCTGCTCATCCTTGGAGAACCCCTGCTCATCCTCAGAGGACCCCTTGCTCATCCTCGGAGGACCCCTTGCTCATCCTCAGAGGACCCCTTGCTCATCCTCGGAGGACCCTTGCTCATCCGCGGAGGACCCCTTGCTCATCCTCGGAGAACCCCTGCTCATCCTCAGAGGACTCCTGCTCAACCTCAGAGGACTCCTGCTTAACCTCAGAGGACTCTTGCTCATCCTCGGAGGACCCCTTGCTCATCCTCAGAGGATCCCTGCTCATCCTTGGAGGACTCCTGCTCATCCTCAGAGTACTCCTGCTCATCCTTGGAGGACCCTTGTTCATCGTCGGAGGACCCCTTGCTCATCCTTGGAGGATCCCTGCTCATCCTCGGAGTACTCCTGCTCATCCTTGGAGGACCCTTGCTCATCCTCGGAGGACCCCTTGCTCATCCTCGGGGGATCCCTGCTCATCCTCGGAGGACCCCTGCTCATCCTCAGAGGACCCCTGCTCATCCTCAGAGGACCCCTGCTCATCCTCAGAGGACCCCTGCTCATCCTCAGAGGACTCCTTCTCTGTATATACGTCCTCCAAGCTTATTTTCCTCTAATCTGATCCCACAGTTTCCATTTGAGGCAGTTTTGTGCATCAGACGGTCCACAAGACATTTTTCGGAGGCGGACGTTGTATGTAGGATTTCTATGTAGCTAATGGTTAACATGTAACATAAAAAAAGTATCAATTTGTCATCAGTTGTGTTGTGTTCGCGTAAACAAAAAATAATAAAAGGCCCAATCCCTAAAATGAATTTCTCCTGGTGAGTTCAGTCTATGTGAACCTGACATCTTTTTTTCAAGTGGACGATCCCACAAAATTTTATGGATTAAGACATACCAAGAAACTTTTTTCCCGAAGCATCATTTGTATCCTGTTCTTTCGGCCATTTCTTGTGTCTTTCAATGATTTTTGCTGGATTTGTTGATAGTTTTTCCATTGTTTTTGTCTTTTTTCTTTTACTGGTGATTTCTAACCCCTTTTTTTAACTCCATGCAACAATGCAACAATGAAGAAATCGCTTGTAAGTTGTTAAACCAAGAAGCTACAAAATACTCAAAAATATGCACAGGGCGAGGTCTGGGCACATCTTCCACCTTCCCATTGATTTCCATTAAAAAGTATCGTTCATCTTCCTAATGGAAAACACCTGGAGGATGGCAACAACTTGAAAAATTAAAAATTGTTTAATTGAGGTCTGTGTGTTAAATGTATTTTTCAAATATTTTATCAGACAATTTCTTTTTTTAAAATCTCAAAATATGTATTTTAAAATTAGAAATCTTGCAATTTACACACTGGCTACTCTTCGTTTTTTTTTTTAGATTTACACTTAGTGTTGTTTCAGGAAACAACACATGTACAAAGACCCTTTCTTTTGTATTAAAGCATCTAATAAGTGTGTACAAAGATCATTCTGAAGGGAGAGGGAAGATGTGAGCTGTGACATCACCTATAGTGAATGGTGGATCCTGTGTTATCTACTGTATATAGTGGTGTTATTAGTCATTGTGCAGGAGGAGGAGACGAGCTGTGACATCACCTATTGGGAATGATGGATCCTGTGTAATCTACTGTATATAGTGATGTTATCAGTCATTGTGCAGGAGGAGGTGAGCTGTAACATCACCTATTGGGAATGATGGATCCTGTGTAATCTACTGTATATAGTGATGTTATCAGTCATTGTGCAGGAGGAGGTGAGCTGTGACATCACCTATTGGGAATGATGGATCCTGTGTAATCTACTGTATATAGTGATGTTATCAGTCATTGTGCAGGAGGAGGTGAGCTGTAACATCACCTATTGTGAATGATGGATCCTGTGTAATCTACTGTATATAGAGGTGTTATCAGTCATTGTGCAGGAGGAGGAGGTGAGCTGTAACATCACCTATTGTGAATGATGGATCCTGTGTAATCTACTGTATATAGAGGTGTTATTAATCATTGTGCAGGAGGAGGAGGTGAGCTGTAACATCACCTATTGTGAATGATGGATCCTGTGTAATCTACTGTATATAGAGGTGTTATTAGTCATTGTGCAGGAGGAGGTGAGCTGTAACATCACCTATTGTGAATGATGGATCCTGTACAATCTACTGTATATAGTGATGTTATCAGTCATTGTGCAGGAGGAGGAGGTGAGCTGTAACATCACCTATTGTGAATGATGAATCCAGTGCTATCTACTGTATATAGTGGTGTTATCAGTCATTGTGCAGGAGGCAGTGAGCTGTGACATCACTTATTGTTAATGATGGATCCTGTGTTATCAGTCATTGTACAGAAGAGAGAGGAGGTGAGCTTTGATGTCACCTATTGTAAATGGTGGATATTGTGTTATCTAATGTATATAGAGGTGTTATCAGTCATTGTACAGGAGGAGAAAGTAAGCTGTGACATCAGCTATTGTGAATGGCGGTTCCTGTATTATCTACTGTATATAGTGGTGTTATCAGTCATTGTGCAGGAGGAGAAAGTGAGTTGTGACATCAGCTATTGTGAATGGTGGATCCTGTGTTCTCAGTCATTGTACAGAAGGGAGAGGAGGTGAGCTGTGATGTCCCCTATTGAGAATGGTGGATCCTGTGTTATCTACTGTATATCGAGGTGTTTTCAGACATTGTACAGGATGAGGAGCAAGTGAGCTGTGATATCACCTATTGTGAATATTGGATCCTATGTTATCTACTGTATTTAGAGGTGTTATCAGTTATTGTACATCAGGAGGAGCAAGTGAGCTGTGACATCACCTATTGTGAATGTTGGATCCTGTGTTATCTGCTGTATATAGCTGTGTCATTAGTCATTGTACAGGATGAGGAGGAGGTGAGCTGTGACATCACCTAAAAATCATTCTGTAAATTGGGTTTCATTAACACATTATTTTGAAACTTTTGACTTTTACAGATTATTTCTTTCCATGATTTTTGTTGGCTGGCTGCAGAATGAGTTAACTGAGAATCCATCAGTGACTGCGTTCTGTCAGAGTTTACAATTATTTTATGTCCTGAGCTCCTCTCTGATGATTTACAAACATGTCAACTTTGATGTGGTCAGTGATCATAAATTAGAGAAGACCTTTTTCTTGCAGATTTTGCATGAATTTTGATTGGATTTTTGGCGGTACAGCCACCCTCTAATACACATTGTACAGGAGCAGCAATATTAATAATATTTATTCATTTATATAGCGCTATTGATTCCACAGCACTTTACATACATTGGCATTACTGTCCCCATTGGGGCTCACAATCTATAGTCTCTATCAGTATGTTTTTGGAGTGTGGGAGGAAACCGGAGTACCCGGAGGAAACCCACGCAAACATGGGGAGAACATACAAACTCCTTGCAGATAGTGTCCTTAGTGGGAATAGAACCCAGGACCCCAGCGCTGCAAGACTGTAGTGCTAACCACTGAGCCCCCACAAGACTGCAGTGCTAACCACTGAGCCACCACAAGACTGCAGTGCTAACCACTGAGCCACCACAAGACTACAGTGCTAACCACTGAGCCACCACAAGACTGAAGTGCTAACCACTGAGCCACCACAAGACTGAAGTGCTAACCACTGAGCCACCACAAGACTGAAGTGCTAACCACTGAGCCACCGTGCCACCCGATACTGATAGTTCTCCATCTCCCAGCCAAGCTTATTACATTAACTCCATTGTATCATCTCCACGTAGCGATAAAATCATTAGCGATGATATGATTATGTAATCCGGGGACGCTGACTCCGCATGCCTCCAGGTTCCCACATGGTTACCACATGGTGATCCCAGCTCGCGGATGTATACACCTATACAATCTGTACATCCATATCTCATATTGTTTTATCAATGCTCAGACCATAAACCAGTGATAAAACCAGGAAATTACTTGCTGAGAGAATCACAATTCAGTAGCAAAGTGCACAATTTTATAAACGGGTGGAAAAAAAAAGTATCATTTGTATATTATGTTTCTCCATGGAAACGGATGGATGTGAATTATGACCATTATCAGAACCAAGCCTAATCAATAAGTAACGAAAAGTTCAGCAACTTTCTAATGTACTTTGTGTTTCATTTTCTCACCAATTTCAAGATTTCTGCTGAATATCACTGAGGAGTGAAAGTTTGTAACAATCGTATTCAGTGTGGCCAGAATTCTATTTGTAAACATTGTATCAATGAATCAATGTATCAGCTCAGAGAACGGTCTTTACTGCATGTATTTGAATGGTATTATGTCTCTTCGGGTTGTTACCGAGCAGAGATGGACGGGGAGAGAAATACAAAGTATATATAAAGAAAAAAGTTGGAAAACTTTTTAATGGGCAACTTTTATTTACATAGTTACATAGATTGAAAAAAGACCTAGGTCCATCTACACCGTGTGTAGAATTATTAGGCAAGTTGTATTTTAGAGCATTTTTTTTATTATTGATCAGCAACTATGTTCTCAATCAACCCAAAAGACTCATAAATATCAAAGCTTAATATTTTTGGAAGTTGGAGTGGTTTTTTTTTTTAGATTTGGCTATCTTAGGAGGATATCTGTTTGTGCAGGTAACTATTACTCTGCAGAATTATTAGGCAACTTAATAAAAAACAAATCTATTCCCATCTCACTTGTTTATTTTCACCAGGTAAACCAATATAACTACACAAAATTTAGAAATAAACATTTCTGACATGCAAAAACAAAACCCCAAAAAATGAGTGACCAATATAGCCCCCTTTCTTTCTGATGACACTCAGCAGCCGACCATCCGTAGATTCTGTCAGTTGCTTGATCTGTTTACGATCCACATTGCGTGCAGCAGCCACCACAGCCTCCAGACACTGTTCCCAGAGGTGGACTGTTTTCCCTCCCTGTAGATCTCACATTTTATGAGGGACCACAGGTTCTCTATGGGGTTCAGATCAGGTGAACAAGGGGGCCATGTCATTATTTTTTCATCTTTTAGACCTTTACTGGCCAGCCACGCTGTGGAGTAGTTGGATGCATGTGATGGAGCATTGTCCTGCATGAAAATCATGTTTTTCTTGAGCGATACCGACTTCTTCCTGTACCACTGCTTGAAGTTGTCTTCCAGAAACTGGCAGTAGGTCTGGGAGTTGAGCTTCACTCCATCCTCAACCCGAAAAGGTCCCACAAGTTGATCTTTGCTGATCCCAGCCCATACCAGTCCCCACCTCCACCTTGCTGGCGTCTGAGTCGGAGTGGAGCTCTCTGCCCTTTACTGATCCAGCCTCTGGCCCATCCATCTGCCCATCAAGAGTCACTCTCATTTCATCAGTCCATAAAACCTTTGAAAATTCAGTCTTAAGATATTTCTTGGCCCAGTCTTGACGTTTTATCTTATGTTTCTTGTTCAGAGGTGGTGGTTTTCAGCCTTCCTTACCTTGGCCATGTCCCTGAGTATGGCACACCTTGTGCTTTTTGATACTCCAGTAACGTTGCAGCTCTGAAATATGGTCAAACTGGTGGCAAATGGCATCTTGGCAGCTTCACGCTTGATTTTCCTCAATTCATGGGCAGTTAATTTGCGCCTTTTTTGCCCATCACGCTTCTTGCGACCCAGTTGGCTATTTGCCATGAAACGCTTGATTGTTCGGTGATCACGCTTCAAAAGTTTGGCAATTTCAAGACTGCTGCTTTCCTCTACAAGACATCTCACAATTTTGGACTTTTCAGAGCCCGACAAATCTCTCTTCTGACCCATTTTGCCAAAGGAAAGGAAGTTGCCTAATAACTAAGCACCCCTTATATAAGATGTTGATGTCATTACACCGCACCCCTCCTCATTACAGAGATGCACATCACCTGATTTACTTCATTGGTAGTTGGCTCTCAGCCTATACAGCTTGGAGTAGGACAACATGTATAAAAAGTATCATGTGATCACAATACTCATTTGCCTAATAATTATGAACATGGTGTAGTTCCCTCTTCCTCCACCATTATACATTTGGTCACTAAGTCATTTATAACCAACAATGTTGTGTGCACTGAGGAAATCATCCAGTCCTGATATAAAAGCTGTTATAGTATCTGCCATTACTACCTCTTGCGGTCGGCATTCCACAGTCTGACTGCTCTAACCGTAAAGAACCCTTTCCTATTTAGCTGTGGGAATTGCTTTTCTTCCACTCGCAGTGAGTGCCCCTGGTCCTTAGTATTGTCTTTGGAAGAAATAAGTCATGTGCCAGTCCTTTATATTGACCACACATGTATTTATACATATAAATGAGATCTCCTCTGAGACGTCTTTTCCATCTCTTATCACATGAGAGGCCTCCATTCCTTGTAGTAGTCTAGTTGCCCGCCTTTGAACTGCCTCTAACTTCTTAATATCTTTTTTAAAATGTGGAGCCCAAAACTGGATCCCATATTCCAGATGTGGCCTTACAAGTGATTTATAGAGGAGTAACAATACGTTGGGATCACGGGATCTAATCTCTCTTTTTATACACCCTAGAATCTTGTTGGCTTTAGCAGCTGCTGCTTGACATTGAGTGCTGCTGCTCAGCTTATTTGTAATGAGAATACCCAAGTCCTTCTCCTGTTCTGTAGTCCCGAGTTTACTTCCATTTAATGTATACATGCTATAGGATTACTCCGTCCTAGGCGCATTACTTTACATTTATCAACATTAAATCTCATTTGCCAAGTGTCTGCCCATTCTGACATCTTATCCAGATCTTTTTGTAATATTGTACTATCAAGGTCAGTTTTTAATATCCTACATAGTTTGGTGTCATCAGCAAAGACTTTCCCTTTACTATCAATCCCATCCACATTTACTTAAAGGGATTGTCCATTTTTGGCATATGAATGTTATAAAGTGAGGTGCCGCAGTCAGAACCTCCTAGAAATGGTGGATCCAGTCTGTTGATAAATTAGAGGACCTTAACTTTACATTTGCAGGGTTCATGTGCCGGAAAAGTTCTATAGGCTCCAATTGACAAAATAGTGTCTTTTTGGTCTCTGTTGAGCTGTAATATGCTGACATAACCTTTAACAGTTGGAAAAAGTTTAGTGTGTTGTGCTGTATAAAAAAAAACATACTGCAAATTTATTTTTATAGACCTTTACACATAGGTAGCTAGCCACATGGCTAACAAGGTAGCCAACTGACTAGCCGTGAATACAGAGAAACGTATCCACATAGCAAGGGCCAAACTTGCTTGCAGTTTTTCCTTCCTCCTTGCTTTCCATCAGTGTAGCCTTATGGCGGCTTTTTTTTCCTGGGATATGTGTTGTGGTTGTTCATCATTTCACTATGTCATGCTTTGAATAATCTAAAATTTGATAAGTTTTTGGTGACTTTTTATCTATGGAGACTTTTTTTGCTACAAATACGGTTTATTGTACGTGCCCACGTTGCAGATATGGTTGCTGAAATATCTGCACTGAATCTGCGTCAAAACTGCAGAGGGAAAAAACCCCCCACTTTTTACCACTTTTTTTCAGGCATTTTTGACAGGTGTTTTTTTTTTTCATTGCTTTCAATGGGGAAGATGCATCCAAAAACACAGGAAGAATTGACGCTGCAGATTATTTTCTGCACCAAATCTGCAAGGAGAAAATCCTGAACGTGTGCACTATACTGCATCAGGTTATCATTGCAGTTTTATGACCAATCTGCAAACAAAAATGTGGCAAGAAATGCCATATGCGCGGTGTGCGCACATAGCCTTACAGATCAAGCAAATGGATGGAATTTATAGAAATCTCCTGCCCACTGTGCTTCTTTATTAGGCGGCTTTCACACTACGTTTTTTTAACATGCGTCATGAACTTTTTTTGCTGCAAAAGTGGATCCTGTTTTTACAAAGAAAAACGCATGTGTTATTTTGCAGGATCCTGTCACTTGAAGTTTATGGGCGGGCATTGGAGGCATGTGATCGGGGGTGAGGGGAACTGAATGTGATAGACTGGGAGCCGGCATCTGACAGCTGTGGACGCTGGTAACCAAGGTAAACATCGGGTAACTAAGCGAAGTGCTTTGCTTGGATACCTGTTATTTACCTTGGTTACGAGCGTCCACAGCTGCTAGGAGCCGGGCTGCCTGCTCCCTGCACACGTAACCAAGGTAAACATCGGGTAACTAAGCGAAGCACTTTGCTTGGTTACCCGATATTTACCTTGGTTACGAGTGTCCGCCGCTCTCAGGCGAGGGAGGGGAAGAGAGAGGGAGGGAGAGAGACTGATCACGCCAGACTGGTTTCTGGGCATGCTCAGTAGAGCAAGCAGGATCCTGTCTATCAGAATGCCAGCGTTCACATGGGTTTGCGTGCAGTATAGTCAGGATCCAGCAATTTGCAGTATTTGGACGCAGCTCAAAAACACTACAAGTAGTGTTTTTGAAAAAAGTTAAAAAATTGCAAGTCGCTGGATCCACGCTATAACGCACGCAAACGCAGGTGAACGCATGTTGACGCGAGTCCATTGCAAATGCATTGAAATGAAAACGCATTTGCACTGGATCCGTTTTTGCGTTAAAAAAACGTTCAGGACGCATGTTAAAAAAACATAGTGTGAAAGCAGCCTAAACTGACCTGTGGTGCTTTTCAAGTCCTCAACATGTTAACTTTTCTTGCTGGTAAATTGGGTGTTATGTGCAGAGTATTCTCATAGACTTGTACTAGATGCAGAAAAGCTCAGGTAAAAAAAAACACATGAGAATTTAGTGCATTTCCGCTGTGGAAATACGTAAAAAAAACACATGCGATCTGCATGCCAGGAAGTATCAAATGCAATATGACAACAAAAGACAAAAAAATGCAAATGCAAGTGATCTAATTTACATCATAAATGCAGAAATTCTGCAACATTAAAAACTTGTGGAAACATAATATGAAATTGTTAAAAAAAAAATCAATTTTACATTTTTTTTTAAATGAATTTGGGGGTTAAATTACTGGGTGACTTAATTCTCCAGGTCAGTATGAATAGGGCAAGCTTTACACTTGTAAAGTTTTCATATTATTAATTAAACTGCTTAAAAAATTGCTAAAAAATAATTTGGGTTTGTATCATATTTTTGTTTTATATTCTTGAATGAGGGGAGGGGGTTTGTTTATTTTTTTTAACTTTTGACTACATTTCTTTAACGTATGGGTTGCATCATTGAAACTCATAGTTTGTTTGTTTTTACATTTAATTAATATATGGGGTGAATCATCAAAACGTGTGGTTCGTTATATATATATAAATAAATTACATACATCTGCGGTCAATTTTAGGTCCAAAAAGTTTGTTGATACCTCATGACTACTACTCGTAAATTTTAGATTGAAATCATTCAAATCCAAATAAGAAAAAAATGCCGCATGCAATATGTAGGCTGCACGATGAACCCCCTTAAAACCAGAATCCGCAAACATCTTTCAGATGCTAGCAATTTGCCAATGGTTGGTGCATCAGTAGTATCCCGACATTTTTCAAAAAACACAATGGGGATTTACGCGGTTTTTCTTTTATGGGCATAGAGCATGTAAAAAAACATTGAGAGGGGGAGATTTTCATAAAGTGCTTGCAAGAGAGAGTAGGTGGATATTTGAGCTGGGGACCCGCATGCCACAGGGCTTTAACAATCATATGGATATCATTATGCACTATTGATACATTGTTGCATTATATGTTGCTGGCTATTACTACTGTGTTAGGCTTTTTGCATCACTTTAAAAATAATTTTATGGTCAGGTTATTGGATTTTCTGATTGTATTTCTCTCTAAAATGCTGAATCCTTTCCTTATAATTCTCATGCATGCTGTATATTGATCAATATGCGGATAGCTTACATGTTTGATTTGCTTTTCTAGCTCATGTTTTTAAATCTCTCACACATGTTTGTAATTGCCCTGATGGGAGTGAGATGTATATAAGGTTCTATGTTTGGAAAGCAGATCAGATTCTGGACCGTGAAGAAGGCGGATTTTACCGCTGAAACGCGTAGTCCTATCTGCGCTATTTTCCTGCGATAATGCTGTTCTGAATTGCTTGGACCATTATATTTTAATGAATTTATGAATAAAAAGAAAGAAATTTTTTTTTAACAGCATCCTGGATTGCTCACGTTATTGCTGGATTTTGCCTTGTTGTTGTTCACACACATATATATATATATATGTATATATATATATATATATATATATATATATATACACACTGTATGTAGATATATATGCAGACAAACAACAGGTTTTAATGATTTGCCTCCATATATTAAATATAGAATTATATATATATATATATATATATATATATACAGTATGTTTATGTATGTATATATATATATATATACTGTATGTAGATATACATACAAAACAAGTAAGCTTCAGTGATTCACCCCATACATTGAAGATATATATATATACATATATATATATATATATATATATATATATATATATATACCGTGTTTCCCCGAAAGTAAGGCCCTGTCTTACATTAATTTTACCCCCAAAAGTCCCACCCTGCCTTACTTTCGGGGGAGGCCTTACATTGGAAAAAAAATGACAATCCTCCCCCCTGCAGCCTCCCCATTGTTTGGGATCAGGCATCCACCCCTTCCTCCCCCCTGCAGCCTCCCCATTGTTTGGGATCAGGCATCCACCCCTTCCTCCCCCCTGCAGCCTCCCCATTGTTTGGGATCAGGCATCCACCCCTTCCAACCCCCTGCAGCCTCCCCATTGTTTGGGATCAGGCATCCACCCCTTCCTCCCCCCTGCAGCCTCCCCATTGTTTGGGATCAGGCATCCACCCCTTCCAACCCCCTGCAGCCTCCCCATTGTTTGGGATCAGGCATCCACCCCATCCTCCCCCCTGCAGCCTCCCCATACAGTGGTTCTGCCCCCCACTCTGCCACCACACACACTGACACATACGGTACCGGTACAGCCCCACACGGCACCCACACATATCGTACCGGTACCGTACACACACACACACACACACACACACTGACACATACAGCCCCATACAGCACCCATACACATACCGTACACACACACACACACACACACACACACACACACACACACACACACACACACACACACACACACACACACACACAGACACAGTTTCGGAACTTACCGTTACTTGTGCCGGGCTGACGATTCGGATGCCGGGGACGCTGGACCAATCGGAGCGAGCCTGCAGGCGGTGACGTCGCGGCTGATTTCGGCCAATCAGCTGCGAGCCGGCTGATTCGGCCAATCAGCTGCGAGCCGGCTGACTGGCCAATCGCAGCTCGAGCTGAGGGCCAATCAGCTGCGAGCCGGCTGACTGGCCAATCACAGCTCGAGCTGATGGCCAGCAGGGAGCCTTGCGGGAGCCATTCACCGGAGGCGGACCACGGGTGGCACGAGACTGGAGAAGGCCTGGATGGAGCGAGGGAACAGCGGTAAGTTCCTGTAATTTCCCCAGGGACCCCCACCCATAGGCGGCCTTACATTCCCCGGCCCCCCCCCGCTATCCTGCCTTACAATCGGGGGGTGCCCTACATTGGCGGACCCCCCCGAAACCCCCACCCTGCCTTACTTTCGGGGGGGTCCTACTTTCGGGGAAACACGGTATGTATATATATATATATATATATATATATGTAAAAGCAAACAAACAACAGGTTTTAATGATTTGCCTCCAAATATTAAATATAGAATTAAATATATATATATATATATATATATATATATATATATTGTATGTAGATATATATGCAACAAACAACAGGTTTTAATGATTTGCCTCCATATATTAAATATAGAACTAAATATATATATATATATATATATATATATATACTGTATGTAGTTATATATACAAAACAAATAAGTTTTAGTGATTCACCCCCATACATTGAAGATATATATACATATATATATATGTAAGAGCAAACAAACAACAGGTTTTATATTAAATAAATGTAAAAAAACCAAACAAACAAATAAACTATAAGTTTGAAAGATGCACCCCCATCTTTAAAACTTATAGTTTTATTTAG
Source organism: Anomaloglossus baeobatrachus (assembly GCF_048569485.1). Classification (NCBI taxonomy): domain Eukaryota; kingdom Metazoa; phylum Chordata; class Amphibia; order Anura; family Aromobatidae; genus Anomaloglossus; species Anomaloglossus baeobatrachus. The sequence goes on along the minus strand of NC_134355.1, from coordinate 671,911,915 downwards.
TTTGGATTTTTTTTAACTTTTTTTTTACATTTATTTACTATATGGAGGCGAACCATAAAAACTTGTTATTTGTGTGCCTTATATATATATAAGGCACAAAAATGTGCCATATATATATATATATATATATATATATATATATATATATATATATATATATATATATAAATAAGGTACACAAGTAACAAGTTTTTATGATTCACCTCCATATATTAAATAAATGTAAAAAAAAAAGTAAAAAAAACACAAAACAAATAAACTATAAGTTTTAAAGGGTGCATCTTTCAAACTTATAGTTTATTTGTTCTTTGTTTTTTTTACATTTATTTAATATATGGAGGCGAATCATTAAAACCTGTTTGTTTGCTTTTACATACATACATATATATATATATATATATATATATATATATATATATTTCTTTAATATAACGTGAATCACTAAAACTTGTGGTGTGTTTGCTTCTTTTTTAACTTTTCATTACATTTCTTTAATGTGTGGGGGTGCATCTTTAAATCATATATTTTTTTTATTTTACTCTTTTTTTTACATTTTATTTAATATATGGAGGCGAATCATTAAAACTTGTTGTTTGTTTGCTTTTATATATATATATATATATATATATATATATATATATATATATCTTTGATTTATGGGGTGAATCACTAAAACTCATTTGTTTGCCTTTTTTTTATTTTTTAGTAAATTTCTTTAATGTATGTGGTGAATCATTAAAACTTATGATTTGGGGTTTTTTTTACATGTATTTAATATATGGAGGATATCATTATACCTTGTTTTATTACATTTTTTTTAATATATTTCATATTTATATAAATATATTTTATTTTAATATCTTTATAAACTTTTTGTTCATTTTAGGGGACTGCAATATCACAGTATTACAGCTTAGTAAAAAAAAAACCAAAAAAACCCCCAAAACCACCACCTGCTATAATCCCACAGCCACATCTAGTGCAATTCATTGGTACCCTACAATTAACCCTGAAAACCCATTTAAAGATTTTGCCTGTATTGAGGGTCCCGCACCTTCATCATAGGTGCAGAATTAAGGGTACTGTACAAGATTTGAAAGACAGGACCGCTTTCTTCCTGCAACAGCGCCCCCCTCCGTCCATGGTTGTGTGTGGTATTGCAGCTCTGCCGGTCCATATTTTACATTCAGTCATTTATACTCGATTATGAATTGGCCGCCATCTCCGTACCGCGTACAACTATGGATGTAATAGCGCTGCATTTGGTGTTTCCAGGCAGGGAAGAGGTTATCTGCACACTTTGTCCGATCAATACAGATCCCTGTGTATTTATTAGCCCGGGGCCCCGGCACATTCATAGCAAATCGATAGCAACTCATTGTGGGTTAATTATAATCGCTAAATAAACGCGCACGTCTCAAAGTTCAGCCGGCGCTGCAACGTTCCCAGAACTTCAGAGGGCAAAGCCAGGGAAGTCTGATTGATGTGCGCAGGACAGGTGGGAGTTTGTACCCTTCGTAATTCAGCTCTTATCTGACATTCGGCCTATCTAATAATGGATGTCATTTAAGATAAAAAGTTCAACCAATTCATTCGGAAAAGCCCAGAGATATTTCCCCCTAATACCCCCAGAGGTCTCGGGTCAATTGCTGTTTTCTTACAAGGGAGAAATGTTATACAAGAAGTAATCTTATGTAACTACACCTTAAAGATATGTAATGTATAGATGGATGATAAAGATTCTGTAGAGTCGTGGCCAAACGTTTTGAGCCTGACGCAAATTTTGTTTTTCACATTTTGCCCTTTCGGTGTTTTCCGCTGTTTCACTCGGACGTTTCTCTGGTTATCGAAGGACAAATATAAAAATTTCACAAGATTTTACACTTTATTGAACTTTCTGTAAAGACTGAATATTTCCCTAATTTCTCCAGCCTTCTGTCCATCCCCCCCTTCATCGGCTTTTGACTGATGGACCCGTCCTAGACCCGTTCTTGTCTCATCAGCGCTTAGGAGAATATCACGGTTTCTGCATTTTATTTATCCATCCACTTTTTGAGGATTGTCCATGAGTTCTCAGACAGGGTAATGCTGGGGGCTCAGACCTGGCTACCATCAAGCCTACCTCTGAGATAAGGGACAGCACAGGGACTCACCCTAGGAGCCCCTGTTCTGTCATTTTGTACCCCACGACACCTTATCAGTGCTTGTAGTTTTTCACTAATTTTGTGTTTTTGTTTGTCCTCTTGCTTTTTGAGGATTGTCCACAGGTTCTTAATGGTATTGAGATCTCTGGAGGTTCCTGGCAATGGACCCAAAATGTCAATGTTTTGGCCACTGAGCCGCTAAGTTATCACTTCTGCTTTGTGACCTGGTCTCCATCATGTTGGAAAACGCATCATCACCACATTGTCCTGGGTGATAGGAGAAGTTGGTCTTGGAGGAGGTTTAGAACCCTTTCTATACTCATGGCCGTGTTCTTAGGCACAATTGTGAGTGAGCCCTCTCCATGGATGAGAAGCCATGAATGAACTCCGAAGCTTTTACTATTGGTGACACAGGATTCATGGTGCCACTCACTTTTTTTTCCTCTGAACAATCATTCTTCCAGATAAAGGGGGCTTTATCAGAGAAAACAACTTTACCTCCATCTTCTGTTGTCACGCACGGAGTAGAAGATGCCGTATATAACGCATGACAAACAGACCAACAAGCGTCTGACACACTACCAAAAAACACCACAAAAAGGGGGAAACACTGGGGTCACGATATAACGGAGGTCCCTGCCGTTCAGCAAGGGATAGGGGTGAGGGGGCACCCCCTGCACTCACCTCAAGAGGACTCCTGAGCTCCGGAGTGTCCCTATACAGGTTCTTTCAACCTGTTGGCGAGCAGAATACCTGGGTCCCTCAGCTGGCCCTAAACTCACCCTACCTAGTGAGTAGACCAACGAGTACACTAGATTCACTACTAATCTAATAAACACGGAGGGAAAGGAAAGACAGATGGGGGAAAAAACAGAAGAATACAAAACACCAAACTTCACTGTAGAAGACAGAGTATAAAGAAGCAGATGGATAAGCACAGGACAAAACCTCAGCAGATCCTTCCACCAGGCTGGCCAAGTAAAAATGATTCTAACAGTGACAAGGTTTTCTGGGAAGGCTCCAGTATTTAAAATAAATGGACCCAAGGCAACAACAGCTGACCTGCCCTGCTCAGAGCTGCTGGCAACAAAACAGAAATTAACTCAGGAGATGGCAAAGGAAAGGAAACCTCATTTAAAGGAGTAGTCAAAATAGAGATGGCAGGCTCCAGTCCTAAGGCTGTCACTAGTCTCAAAACAGCAGGGACACGACCATGACATCTGCAGTCCAATCCCTGTTCTTCCTGCAGAATGTCAGTATGTTAGTCCATCTTTGATGTTTTTGTTGAAGAGAATTGTCTCATTTGCTGCCTTCATGACACCGGTCCAGGTTGAAAAGCCTTGGCCTCACTATGCATACGGATACCCTGACTCTTACCTGCTGCCGTTCCAGAGCAAGCTCTGCACTAGTGTTGAACCGATCTTGTAGCTGAATTTTGTCCAGAAGTTGGTATTGGAACTTGCTGTACTTTCCTGGGCTTGTTGAAGACATCGTCGCAGGAATGAAACCTGTCTTTGAAGTGCTTGCTGATCTGAAAAATGGTTTATTTAGATTCAATCTTGCAAGCAGCAATGTCCTCGCCGATAAAGCCTTTTTTAATGTAAAGCAATGATGACAGCACTTGTTTCCTTGAAGGTAACAATAGTTAACAAAAGAAGATAATGATTTCAGGCACCAGGCCCTTTTTAAAGCAATGAGTCTACTCGTGATATCAGCTGCCTTGTCCACGGACTCTTGCCTGCTGCCATTCCGGAGCAAGCTCTGCTCTGGTGTTGAACCGATCTTGTAGCTGAATCCTCTTTAGGAGTTGGTAATGGCACTTACTGGTCTTTTTGGATTCCTTGAAGACTTTTTTTTCACAGCAATTGAACCTCTCTTTGAAGTTCTTGAGGACCTGAAAAATGATTGATATAGATTCAATCTTAAGGTGGTGTCACACACAGCGACGGCGACAACGACGTCGCTGCAAAGTCGCCATTTTCTGTGACGTAGCAGCGACCTCAACAGCGATGTTGCTATGTGTGACACATAACAACGATCAGACCCCTGCTGCGAGATCGCTGCTCGCTCTTGAATATCCTAGTTCATTTTTTGATCACTGCTATCCCGCTGCGCCACATGCATCCTTGTGTTTGACACCGTAGCAGCGACGGTCGCGACGACGCTGAAGGCAGTGACATGGGACTGAAGGCAGGACAAGGGTGTGTTTTTGCGGTGTTTTTTACAACGCCCCCACGACTCCGATTGGTGGTCACAACAGCGTTCCGATTGGGTAACTTGCCGAAGGCGTTACAGTGATTTCATTCTTAAAGTTCCATTCTGTGTTCCACGTAGTAGAGTCTCTTGTCTGGTGTTGCTAGTGCGTCGTTCTTTGTGGATCTTTCATCATACCTTGTGATTGAAAAGGTAGGTATGCTTTGTGTTCTCAAATTGTTGTATATAGGAGCAGTAATATAGTAGTTGTATTCTTCCACCAATCGGAACAGAGGGGCGTGAAAAAGGCAACACAAAGGGGTAAACACCACGCGTCTATCAAGGTCTGAGCCGTTGCGCAGCAACGCGTGTGGCACGTCCCAACGACCGTCGTGGTCGTTATGATCGCTGCTCCGTCGTTGTTTAAAACTACATGTTTGACAGCTAAATAGTGATCATGTAACGACTTTCAGGGTCGCTGTTATGTCACAGAAAATGGTGACGTAACAGCGACGTCGTTGTCGCTGTCCTTGTGTGTGACTCCAGCTTTACAAGCAGCAATGTCCTTGCTGATAAAGCCTTTTTAATGCAAAGCAATGATGACAGCACTGGTTTCCTTGATAACAATAGTTAACAGAAGAAGATAATGATTTTAGGCACCAGGCCCTTTTATAATTCAATCAGCATGACAGTGATATCAGCTGCCTTGTCCTTGTTAACACTTTCTCCTGATCTAATTAATTGATGTAAGTAGGTGATTTTGTGGCATGGCTGAAATTTTGAAGAAATCTTTTTTTTTATAAAGTTATAAAACTTTTTATATAGTTAATTTTAATGGTGATTTTCTCCGATTTATCTGATCTCTCTCTGCCTAACAGTCTAGAGTTAATGCAAATTGCCATTATAAAGCCTGATACAGCAAACCTCTCGTAATCTCAGAAAGGGTCTCCATCTATTTCTGTCCTTTGTTCCATCCCTAAAATGACCTGCCTGTTTCAAAACCTGTAGGATACCATTGCACCAGCCATTATTATAGGTCGGGCACAAGTAGTGTGGGTCATCAGCAGTTTGGGTGAGGAATGCACTGCAATGTGTGTGGGCACCTCTGTATACTCCCTGATAAGACAAACCATTATCTTCCAGCCGCGTGATGGACGATGGTGTAACCAGTCTAATCTCTTATTAGGAAGACAGAAATTCATGTTGCGTTACATGAAAAGACCTCCACCGCCATGACACATCTGCAAGTAAACAGCTTAGGAACTTGATGGAAAGTTGTGGTTTCTGAGGGTCAAGTCTTTCCTACCCATCGGATCTCAACTTAATGGCAGTAGCCCATGTATCCTCAACTTTATACAATCATATTCTCTTAACTCTTTCATGCCTGTTCTGTTTGTCCTGAGTAAACACGGCCACTGTTGCCCTTCGGAATATGCACGTATCTATTAGGAGGCGCCAGATAAGGAGGACACTATGGCAAATGGTTATCTTAACGTCTCTGGTGGCAGGTTGGCTCTGATAGTTTACAGCACTCAATTAGTATGAGATTGTGACAAGGACAAAGCAATGACGTCGGGACTCGGGAATATGAATTACCATATGACATCAGTGAGAAAAAACTTGGAAAACTCCTTGCATCTTAATAATAAGACCCCACCTCTTTTTCTACAACTCAACTTGTCCTTAACAGAAGTGGCCAAGTATTGGAAAATGTGGCTGCTTTCTTCCAGAACATGCTAATGCAGCGCCCCACGGGGCAGGTGGTTAACCTACTTGTTGCCGGGCCGTTGCGGGTCGGGTCAGGCGATATCATGGGTCGCTTAGCCCGGTTCCCTTGCCCCGAGGTGTGCAGTAAATGAAGGGAAAGTGAGGTGCTTGGGGAAAGTATATCGAGACCCCACCTGTGGCACGCGGCCAGAGAGTAGCCGCTGCTGCAGAATTCCTCACCGGGGCGGGTGTTATGGCAGCTAGGATAGTGTCGCTTCCCACAGGCGGAGCAGGCCCTGGGTGGATGACGAAGGGTTTGGCAGTCCCCTGTGAGCACCAGAGTGAGGGGCGACAGCGTCGTTAATCAGAGTCTGTGTTGGCAACTGCGGTTCCAGGTTCTTTTACTCACTGATTTATAGCTGCACCCAGGTGCTGGTCTCTGCCGTCATGGGCTCCGGTCAATCCCAAGCAAGTGAGAGGCCACCACCGGTGTTTGAAGAGAGAAAGAGAGAGAATGTCCTTTTTTTAGGATGTCCCCCTCAGCAGTTAGGAACCCGGGCTGAGCTCTCGCTCCAAGGCCCGGGCCTAGTAAAGTCCAAGAGTTCCAGAAGTGTCTTGTCAGAACTATGGTCCCAACCCGTCTGTCTGATGTGAGTGCCTACTTCTACCTCCAAGTGGAACCCGCCCCCCAGGTCACTGGCTTCAGTGACCGGGGAAGTCTCATGCTTCGTGATGGCCCCCCCATCTACCCTGAGCCAACCCCCCTGTGAGAAGGTACGCTGTATGTAAAGTGTGAATGTGGAACACCGGTGATTAACACCCCCCCCTTACCTGAGATGGATACTGCACCTTAATTGAGGTGCAGTACCCTGTGGCGACCAGAGCCTCAGGGGCGCCACACTCCAAAGTCATGTCAGGTCATGACTCGGGTCACATGTTGTATTACAACTCTACACCATAGAAATTAATGTGGCTAAGCTGTAGTGCCGAAAAAAATCTTGGTACATCGGTGGTGCTGTTTGAAAGAGAAAGTGGCAATTGGTTTTCCAATGGTGTAAAACCCTTAAAAGACCATGTGTCATCAGAAAATGAGCTATTGTTTAATTTTTTTTTGTTGTTTTATATGCATTTAAAAAAAATGGAAAAAACACTCATACGTGCAATAGGTAATCCATTCTGATTTATGGAGGGAGGAATTCTGTGATCACATTTGGTGTGATGATTCCCTGTCCTGTGGGATACACCGAGCTAGTATCACTCAAACACACGTTTTGCTATTAATTAAAGAGGGCCACCACCAGGATTTTCATATATAAATTAAAGCCAGTGCCATAGTGGCGCTATCATGCTGATTCTATACATACCTTTAGTTGTGAGATCGGATGTATAGTTTCTGAAAAATAGGCAAGTAAAGTGTATGAAATGCATTGTTACTTGATTGATAGCAGCTACAGAATAGCTAATAGGTGGGTTGGGTTTTACTAGTTATTTCCACCCCTGTCTGCCTGCCTGTGCTTCCTTCCCCTATCTCTGTAATTACAGCGAGAGGAAGGACAAGCAGGCAGAAAGGGGCGGGAATAACTAGAAAAACCCGGCCCACCTATTAGATATTCTGTTGCACCTATCAATCAAATAACAGTGCATTTCACAAACTTTCCTTGCCTATATTCTAGAAAGTATACATCCAATCTCACAACTAAAGGTATGTATAGAATCAGCATGATAGCACCAATATAGCACTGGCTTTAGTTTATATAGAAAAATCATGGTCGGTGGTCCTCTTTAAGTATGTCATATAAGGGTTGTAGTGTACTGTGTATTGTAAAGCGAGGGCACGAGGCGGTTGTCGCAGGCGAGGGATTCCCTCTGCTAGGTGCTCCGGCCCCACTTCACAGGAAAAGTGTTGTAGTTCAGGCTGGGTGTGTAGATAGGTGTGGTGCTGTTCATACCTTTCAGGAGTCCACAGCTGTTTTGGGCAGAATCTAAGATGGAATCTGTCCTTTCCCTAGGGACTGGCTCCTCCTCTATGAGCTATTCCCACAGCTTAACTGCTTCTTGCTCTGCAGTCAGTTACTGGGCAACTTATCTTACCAAAACATCCTACATAACCTTTTACCTATATTCTTATAATATCTGGCCACTAGATGGCGACGCTTACTTGCAGACACTATATAGCAGCTGATTACACTGCTTAACCAACACTGCTACATCTAAACATCTATACATTACGCTACATATTATGCATTCCTATACCTTAGATTACCGTCCTACATAATAGTACTTTATATCTTATCATACATATATATTTAAGAACACTTTTGGTGTCTTTAGGGGTAGGAGCTCGATCACCCTCTTACACTCCTCCCCTCTTGTACATGGCTGTCCCCAATCATGCCTGAACCTGCAAGACACCAAACACCAGGCATGCATAAATGCTTAAAATTACACTTTCCATTCCCGAAGCTAAAGAGGGGTCCTGCCGTCTTTCGAATTGATACGTCTTTAAGGGTAGGAACTCCACCACTATCTTACAATATGACCACCATGAACACTCAGCTATTACTCCCGATCATTCCATTTCTATGCACACCCTGCTTGGCTGAGCACGCATGAGTTCTCAATGGGTGAGCAGAATAATTCACTGGTTGACACCTCTGGTCATCAAAGTCTAACAGCCTGAACTTAGGTGTTTTTTAAAACCTAAAAGAAAACCCCCTAAACACATGAACAACAAAGTGATTTTAGAAACGAAATGAATGACAAAATATTTTAAACATTTAAAGATTTTTCAGGCTTTTTTTTTTAAGAGGAATCGCTTAAAAACCCTAGTAAAATATTTTCTAGCTGGTCAGTACATGACGACTTCCATGATGATCTCTATCCGTCTTGTTGGTAATCATTATCTTCCTATTTACTCTCATAAGTGGTATTCCCAACAATAAGAGGTCTTTTCATGATATGCCCTAAAATTATGACTTCAAACTTTTTGATTTTGAAAAGAAATTTCATTAGGGTATTCCTAAATTTCTCACCAACACCAAAGTTCAAAAGGTGCTTGTCCCACAATTTAGTTTGAAAGATAAAAAGGAAAAATAACTCGATTTCTGGCGTGCGGTGTTCAGAGGTTCACTTGTTGGGTGTCATGGCGGCGGACTCTGTTCACGCTGCAGAGTCTGACAAACAGACTGGGATCACTTAGTTGCACAGCCTGAATTGGGGTTCGGCTGGTCTTGGCTTCACTGCTCTCCAGTTCAGCAGGAGTTAATTACTGCTGGCTTTTAATCATCTACTGGGAGCTCATGCCACTGATCACCAACTGCCTTTATTCTTTAAGGGTCTGGATTCTGGGGTTGAGTGCCGGATATAGCTTTGCTTCCTGGTTCCTGTGGTTATCCTGTAATATGGTGATCTACAAGTTGCAGTTTCACATGGTGTGTAAGTCCTCTAGTTGTGCATTATTTCCCTATCCTTTTTGCTTTACCCCCCAGTTCACATAGTGTCCCCCCCTCGGTTAAGTGCAGTGTGTGTAAGTTTTCATTTACCCTTGTCTGTGCCTATTTGTGGGGTTTTGGTTCCTGGGTTTCTGGCCCGTTCTCAGGGTGGAGGAGAGTAGCATCAGGGTTCGGACAGGAGACAGAGTCATGCTGGGGGCTCGAACCTGGCTACCATCAAGCCTACCTTCAAGATAAGGGACAGTGGATGGACCCCAGCCTTAGGGTCAGTCTAGGTCAGTCTGTTCCATCCGTGCATACCCCGTGACAATTTCGTAACAACACTGAATAAAGGCAAAAACTTTCCTAGTGTTCCAAACGATTGTCGAAATGGAAAATGCCAACTTTTTCAATGAGTCGTGTTCGTTTTTTCTCGGGATATTCTAGCGTTCATCGTCGAGTAGGAAACTGTTTCTCTAAAGAGGCAGAAAGAATTTTGGTTTGTGTAGAGGTGGCGGCCGCAGATGGGGCACTCACCGAATATAAACAGAATACGTTCGCGTTAAGATAAAAGTGGAATAGATCTCGCAGATGAATGCTTCTGACATCCTAGAATTTTAAACATCTTACAAATGACTTTCGGAAACGCCATAGATGTTTAGCGTAAAGTAATGGTCGGTGCCTCCTGTGTTTGTAAGGACGTCCAGGACGCGGCCGATGTGATCACTTACTCCCGGTGAGATGTTGATATAAATTTGCTCCGCTGGTGTAAACAAACAGCTTGTCAGAGGCTTAATGGACTCTACTTTCACTGAGGGCACGGAGGGGCAATGCAGAGCGACTGTAGAGCGCTCATTCCTCCTGGTTGTTTTATTACTCCCTGTTATAAATGAGCGTACTGGTAAAAGGCCATATTTATTGCATTCCTGGCACAGAAGGGCTATATACTTATGAAATTCTCGTACGGCCCAAAATTACCAACCCTAGAGGCCCCCAAGCACTTTAAATGAATGCCAGCCAAACTCAAAGTTTTCGAACCACTACCCGACTCTTAGGTTGTTGCAATGTCAATGGCTGATTCTTCTATCTTCAGGGAAGAAGTGTCTGGTAGCGGCTTTCTCCTCTCTCCCCGTTAAAAAACAAACAAATGTGTGTTATGCTGGGAGGGTGAGCACTGTATTAGTGAATCCACTGGACCAAAGGTACCGTTCACTTGTCTGGGGGAATGAACTGGACTGGCAACAGAGTCTTCACTGGCAACAGGTACATACGCTGGTAAGCAGCCGGCAGAGGGCAGCCCCATGGGATCTGCGGTACCCTGACAGCTGGCGCCACAGACACAGTACAGTTTGTGGTAGTGTCGCGGGCGGCGGGGCGCGCTCGCCACGCTCGGGTCCGGGGCTTCTGCTGCTCGGTGGCTCGAGCGGTGGACCGGACCCGGGGACTCGAGCAGCGCTCCTCACCCCTGAGTGAAAAGGGCTGGTTTGTTTAGGGAGATTGTTCATGACGCCATCCACGGGATGTGGTGATGATGGCACCACCGCTGCTGGTGACGGGGATCCCGGGAGAGATGGTAGGGTGCAGCTGAGATGTTGTCCCCTCCGTGGGTAGGGGGGTTGGTGATCCCGGAGCCCGGTGGTGTTACGGGGAGGCCGGATGGCTGGGGTGCAGGGTGCAGGGGCAGCGCGGTGCTGGATGGCTCTGGTGTACTCACTCAGATAGACAATGACAGAGTCTCTGGTAAACCAAACGGCCGGATGGACGGGTCCCGCAGCCGGCTGCAGTGTTGTTGTTGTGCTCTTCCCGGAAGGCTGATGGTGGCTGTCTTTCCCTGCACCTTTTAGAAAGTTCTTGACTCCTGTGGTTGTCCACCGGTAGTCCGCTCCCCGGCGTATAGGTGCCGTAGGAGCCCGTGTTGCCCGCAGGCGCTGGCTCTTGGATCTCTAGCCTGTGGCGGTGGCTGTATATCCTCTCTGGGTGGACGGTTGCCTTCAATCGGGACTTGGTTGTTGGGGAACCCCAGGGGTTCCTGTCACATTCGATTCAACTATTGACGGTGGCTCCAAGCCTGGTCGGGGTCCGATGGCCCTGCCTGTGTGCTTAGCTTCACTCCGTTCCCCGGTCTGGTACCGGCGGGCTGTCGCCCGACCCCGGTCCTTACGGCTCAGTGGAGCTACCACCGTCTGCCAACCTTGCTGTCAGTGTCTGGGCTCCAACCCAGACACCCCAAGTGTTCACTCCTCTCACTTTCGCCTCCAAGACTGAACTGTCACTTTTCCCGCCTCCAGGCCTGTGAACTCCTCGGTGGGTGGGGCCAACCGCCTGGCTCCGCCCCACCTGGTGTGGACATCAGACTCTGGAGGGAGGCAACAAGGGTTTTTGGTTTGGCTGGTGTATCTGCCTAGGGTGGGGGGGGGTGTGTTGGTATGTATGTGACTACCTGGCTAGTCCAGGGCGTCACAGTAGTAGCAACAGTAACAGCAGCAGTAGGCAGAGTAGCGGATCCATCTAGGATGGATAAATGGATACAACAGCAAAGACCGACGAAGATGCTTACAGTGGTGGGTATCATGGTAGCCAGTTGACATGGATGGTAGTGGGAGCAGCAGTAGGCAGAGTAGCAGATCCATCCGGGATGGATGGATAAATGGATGCGGCAGCAGCGACTGGCGAAGATACTTACAGTGAGGGGTATTGTGGTAGCCGTCAGGCGTGGACCGTAGCGGCAGCAGCAAATCAGCAAACTGGCACAGCTCTGAAATATAAACAAATGTCAGCAGCAGTACAATGAGACCTGAGATTTAGCAACGTAACTAACTCGTTGCCCAGGTGCCTCCTAGAAGGGAGAGGTGCCTTAAGTACCTGCAACCTCTCAGCTGACCTGAGAAGTACTTCCAGGTCAGGGTACGCTGGCCCTTTAAGAAAAGGGGCATGGCCGCATGCCCACCCTTCAAGAAACCACCTGTGAGGTGTACACACGCTATGGGAAACAGCAGCATGGACTGGGGACGAGACAGCCACTGCACGACGGCTGGGTAGATGCTTTATCTTGATGAAGGGACATTTGGTGACCACCATCTCTATTTTCTGCTGAAGAGAAGGCTCATTCTGCCAATAGCTTTGTTTTTTTTTACCCCACCTCATCCCCCATACACATGCAGACTTGACGCAACAGAGCATAAATGTGTTCCTGATAGGAAAAGGTCACTTAGCTGCAGCTAGAAGCAAAAGGATCGGTCATGTTGAAATCCAGTTGCCCCATCAATATCTCCCCCACAATTACCATCAAGAGAAAAGTTAGGACACTCATTAGATGGTCAACCAGGTCCTTCAAAATTGATAGGTTTGTACAAAAGCCACCTGAAATGTATGGTCATCAATACACAGTGCCCACTCCTTTTTCGATGGCACTTTTAGCAAGAAGGTATCTTTCTCTTAAGGCCCCGTCACACACAACGAGATCGCTAATGAGATTGTTGCTGAGTCACAGTTTCTGTGTGACACCTACCAGCGATCAGGCCCCTGCTGTAAGATCGCTAGTCGTTGCCGAATGGTCCAGACCATTTTCTTCAAAGCCAAAGTCCTGCTGGACAGGACGCATCGCTGTGCTTGACACCCACCAACGACCTCCTAACAGGGTCCCACTGCCGCCGAGATCGTTATACAGGTCGCTAGTGCGACCTGTATCGTCACTGTGTCGTTGGTAAAGTCTGACTGTGTGAGATCTCACCTGCGACCTCCCAGCGTCTTACCAGAGATCCTTATCAGGTCGTATCGTTGTCGGGATCGCTGGTAAGTCGTTAAGTGTGACTGGGCCTTTAAGAACTGTCCACATCCATGCAAGCAATATCTATTAACTTCAGATTGCAGCTTGGATGGATGTGGACAGTTCTTGAGGATACCTTCTTGATAATAGTGCCATCCAAGGAGGTAATCAAAAAAGGACCACTCACTATACGTCCGAAACCCAATTTTAAGCTTAACTTAAAGGGGATCTGTCACTGGGTTTCTGACCTGTAAGTAGAGAGCAGCATGAAGTAGGGGCTGAGACCCTGATTCCAGCAATGTCTCACTTGCTGATTTGCATGCTATCATTTTGATACAATCACAGTTTTCTCTAGTGCTGTTCTAGCAGAACTTGGATTGCTGAGCTGCGTATAACCCCGCCCACACCACTGATTGGCAGCTTCCTGTGTACACTGTACATTGACAGAAAGCTGCTTAGTGAGGGTGGAGTTGGACTAGGAGGCATGAGAAACCTAGCCCTGTAGTGTTAATAATTACACAGCCTTGTAAGTGATATACTGCTGGAATCAGGGTTTCTGCCTTAACAACATGCTCTCAGGTTACATAGCAAAAATCTGCTAACAGATTCACTGTAAGAAAATTTTCTTGCATTAACAGTGGACATGCACAAGAAATATTAGACTATTTAAAAATTGCCATTTTGTGTGACCAAAAGAACCTTTATGTGACACAAACAAGCGAGACGGATACCGTCCAATGACAGTTGCCTATTAAAAAATTGATGTTCCATGTTGACATTGTCACTTATATTAATCCTAAATTTAGTCCGATGATTGTCACAGTGGTCTCTCTACATATAGAGACCTGTGACAGGTTCAGGGTCTGAGTCTCATTCTGTTGACGCTTAAGATTATGTATGTTTTTTTCCTTTGGTACTGAAAGAGTTAATATCAGTTTGGTTTCCAGCAGCTTCTGACCATCGCCTCAGGTACTTCTAGTTGGTACTCCCTCCCCTATATATTGTCACATCTCCCAGTAGAGGAGGCAGGTTATGCTGTTTCATGTAGCTAGGCCTCGAGGTGGAAGGAGTTGCTGAAGTCTGTAGGTTGTTATTTATCCTGCAGTCCCGGTGTTTGACTGCTGCCGTGAAGTTGGACATTATCCTTTTGTTGTTTTCCCTGTCTGTCATACCTTCCCCTCTTGTTGCATTAGTGCAGTAGTGAGATTAGCGATCCTGACCTGCCAGCTCACTAGCCAGGGTTATTACAGGGTCTCTCAGGTCTTCAGGTATCCTGCTCGCTGCCAGGTGCGTAACCTGTATAGGGACTAGCTAGGAGTGCATGGTGCAGCTGTAGGTGAGTGCAGGAGGTGTCCCATCATCCCCCTCACTAGCATTAGGGCCCACCATTGTTAAAGTGTCCCCAGTGTACCCCTTGTTTGTTGTGGTGAAACCCCTGTTTGTTGCGTGTCTCGCTTTGTGATGGACTCTTCCCAAGTCTGTGCGTGACAAAGATGGAAAACACATATGGTGAAGTAGGTCAATAATTCAGAAAACTGTTCAGGTCTGATAACCTCTCGAAACACCATCTCAGGTCACATTGCAGCCATCAAATGGATCATATGAGTTCCCACAACCCTAACCTTGACCCAACATCTCCATCCTTTCCCGAGAACTTGACCTTCTTCCTCTTTGACTTAGACTGTTCTATGTTATTTAGGAACACTTTGATTTTGAAGGCCCCAAAACGTTTAGTACAGAACATACTGTATAAAATAATTATCCATAAAATAACCTCTAATATGTGAGGGATATGTAATTGCTTTTTATAAAGAGAGTAGAACGTCTCCATTTTAGCGGAATGAAAGTGACCTACAATGAAATCTGTGATTTATGAGGTTCCCTGTTATAAAGCCGATCTGTCCGTCAGGACATTCAGAAATGGGAAATTGTCGCACTTATGGTGTGGTGCAGCCGTAGACTGACCCCCCGGGCGCTATTGTTCTAAAACCCATGGGAGATGTCCTTGCAATTTGTAGTATATTGAAGAGTTTCCTTCCCTGTCTGCTGCTTGTGTAATAATAGCGGGAGGAGGAGGAGGAGGTGAAGCATCGGAGAGGGATGTGTCAAAAAAATCCCATAATGGCAGGATTTAAAGCCGAGTTAAGTAGCTGAAAGCCATAAAGATCCCGCACACACGACTTAGGGCGCAGACTCCATCCCCAGGCTTATTAACAAAGAAAATATTAGTACAGGCCAAGAAGCCGCTACCAGTCTGGGTCAGGCCGGGGACGATAGAAAATAACACGTCAAAAACTTATATTAACTTTTCTGGAAAAACTGTATAGACACAATAAAAATTCAAGCTGGACAGGAAAAAGAAAAAAAATAGCCAAAAAAATTCCACACTTAAAAATATTTTTCCCGTTACCCATTGCTGTATACTACGTGAAAGGTTTTTATTCTTAATTATTTTAATTTAAATTTTTGTAATGTTTAGTAGAACAATAAAATGTAAACATTATATACAGTCAAGCTCAAATGTGTTGGCACGCTTATAATTGTTCCAGAAAATAAAGTATTTCTCCCATAAAATTATTGCAATCACACATGTTTATTTCCTTTGTGTGTATTGGAACAACACAAAAAAAACACAGAAAAAAGGAAAATTGGATATAATTTCACACACCTTTCCAAAATTGTGCGTAAACAACTTTGTTTCAAACATGTGATGCTCATTTAAACTCATCTGTGACAAGTAACAAGTGTGGGCAATATGAAAATCACACCTGAAACCAGATAAAAAGGGGAGAAGTTGACTCAATCTTTGCGTTGTGTGTCTGTGTGCCACTAAGTATGGAGAACAGACAGAGGAGAAGAGAACTGTCTCATGACTTGAGAAGCAAATTGTTTGAAAAATATCAACAATCTCAAGGTTACAAGTTCACCGCCAGAGATCTTGATGTTCCTTTGTCCGTGATGCAGAACATTATCAAGACGTTTATAACCCATGTTACTGTAGCTTACTGACGTGAACAACAGAGAAAAATTGCTGAGAGTTTGTAATGCTAGATAGTCCGGATGGTGGATAAGCCGCTTCAATCAACTTCCAAAGAAATTCAAGCTGTCCTGCAGGGTTAGGGGCATCAGTGTCGGCACAAACTATCTGTCAACATTTGAATGAAATGAAACGCTAGGGAGGAGACCCAGGAGGACCCCACTGCTGACACAGAGACATAAAAAGTTAGAATGCAGTTTGCCAAAATGAACGTGAGTAACCAACCAAGATAGAGCTTTTTGGTAAAGCACATCAATCTACTGTTTACCATAAACAGAATGAGGCCTAAAAAGAAAAGATTACAGGACCTACAGTCACACATGGTGGAGGTCAGAGATATTTTGGGGTAGTTTTGCTGCTTTTGGGTAGCAATGTAGTGCCCAGTGTCAGAAAGCTGGGTGTGCGTGCTTGGTCATGGGTCTTCCAGCAGGACAATAACCCCAAACACTTCAAATAACCCCAGAAATGGATGGAAACAAAGCACTGGAGACTTCTGAAGTAGCAGCAATGACACCTGTGGAGAGATCTGAAAATTGCTGTTGGGAGAAGAGAAAGACGTCTTCAAATAGGAGAGACCTGGAGA
This sequence comes from Anomaloglossus baeobatrachus, assembly GCF_048569485.1. Classification (NCBI taxonomy): domain Eukaryota; kingdom Metazoa; phylum Chordata; class Amphibia; order Anura; family Aromobatidae; genus Anomaloglossus; species Anomaloglossus baeobatrachus. The sequence goes on along the minus strand of NC_134355.1, from coordinate 671,895,054 downwards.
AGATTATAAAGAAGAGTCCAAGATTCCGGGTGAGAGGAGGAAGAAGCTTGTGGACGGGTATAGGAGGTGATGGATGGAAGTTATTTATTCCAAAGAGTAAAGGAGGCAACCAATTATTAAATTGAGAGTGCCAACAATTATGTCCGTCCCATTTTTGAGGGTTTGTGTGAAATTCTGTTCAATTTGTTCTATGTTATTTGTGTTGTCCCAATACACACAGAGGACATAAACATGTGTATAACAAAATATCTATAATTGCAATAATTTTCTGGGAGAAATATTTTATTTTCTGGAAGAATTTCAAGGGTGTCAACACTTTTGAGCTTTACTGTACCTAAGCCTGCTTTACACGTTGCAATTTCGCATACGATATCATATGTGATCGTAACCGCCTCCATCGTATGTGCGGCCCAGTCAATTTGTTGAACGTGCCGCACAAACGATTAACCTCCGTCACACGTACTTACCTTCCATACGACCTCGCTGTGGGCGGCGAACGTCCACTTCCTGGAGTGGGAGGGACGTTCGGCGTCACAGTGACGTCACGCGGCAGCCAGCCAATAGATGTGGCGGGGCGGAGCTGAGCGGGACGTAAACATCCCGCCCACCTCCTTCCTTCCGCATTGCTGGCCAGGAGCCGCAGGACGCAAGTAAGATCTGTTCATCGTTCCCGGGGTGTCACACAGTGCGATGTGCGCTACCCCGGGTACGATGAACAATCTGACGTTCAATCCATGAGGAATGAACAACGTGCGTGCGATGAACGTTTTACCGTTGAATCGCAATTGCACGTACCTGTCACATACTGCAATGTACCTTACAATGCCGGATGTGCGTCACTTACGACGTGACCCCGCCGACACATTGTAAGATACATTGCAGCGTGTAAAGCCCGCTTTAGTCATCAAAGATTAATAATATATGGTGAATTAGGCATATAACCCCTTTTCGTCACTACAAATTTTTGTTTTTCCCTCCATTTCTACCAAGACCCATAACTATCTTTTATTTTATTTACTTTATCACTGTATCATATAATGTTCTGAAAAATAAAAAAAAATTGCAAGTGCTGTGAAAGAATCAAATTCCGTCATTGTTTTTTGTGTCGCCATTTTCTTGTACCCATCATTTTTTTATCCTTCTATCAGAGAAGATGGATGAGGATGTAGCGCCCCTGAGACCCTCGGGGCACTACAGGGAACTGCCTCCTCTTGGGGATGCAGGACCTACCCCCTGGGACCTGGAGAACCAGTGCCGATTCCACTAACAGACATCTAAATTCTAGTTCTCTCGACATTGGGCATAGATGGTTAACCATGTAAGGGGATGGTCGCCATGGGAACGAGTCCCTGGGTATGGCCAGCCTGGTGGGAGGGGTCAGCAGTCAGTTAGAGTCAGGAGCACACAGGAGAGGTGCACAAACGTGCCTGAGCTGGGTCCGTGTAACGGTGACCCCGGGGGCACAGGAGGGAGGTTGCCAGTATGGGTACCGATATACTGTTGGGACCGGAGCACAAACGGGGCACAGGGCCCTAGGTCAAGCGCAATTTTTACACTGTTTGGCAAATACCTGCCCGGTGACGACACCTTCACAGACTTCACCGAACCAAATAATCTGCCAAATAATCCGGGGGCGTCGGCAGTAAACTAGGATCAGGGTTCGGACACTTACCTCCCCGCAGGGTCCGCACTTTTCGCTGTATGGAGAAGGAGACTGTACCCCAAAAAGGACAATCAGGGTCCCCAAACGCTCCACGCTACGGTGACTCAATCTACCGAGAGTGCCAGGGACAGAGCAACCAGGGTCACTATATTAGCACTGATACTCCAAGGGACCTGAACCAGCAACCCCTGGGTCCACAGTGAGTAGAGACTGTTAAAGACAACCCGGTGTGGTCTCCATTATTGACCCATTACATCTCCCAGGCACAGCCCTACCTGCGGAGGGCCTACCATCACAGCTGCCACTACCACCAGCCCTTGGAAGTACCCACATTAAGCAGCGGCGGTTCTCCATCCCTAACCACAACCCGCAGGTGGCATCACATGACAAAAACTCTTATCTCCCCTGTAAATACCCCCATTAACAAAAGGGGCCCAGAGCACGGGACCGGGCAACGGCCACCAGAGTGACATTCCCATTTGTTACCGCCCGGGACTGAGCCGAGTACCCCCTTCTCTGGGCTCTACAAGGACTTGACTTTTGTGTGTCACAATGCACTTTTTAATGGTTGTTTTGAAGAACATGTGACTTTTGATTTTTATTGTATTTTTGGCAATTTTGGAGGTTCAAATTGTTTTCTGCTTACCTTATGGGGCAAATAATTTTATATTTTGATAGATATGATAGAGATGAGGTAATACGAAATTTGCTTATTTATGGGGTAAATAACCATTTTTGAATAGTGTGATTTGAATGTTTTACTTTTTAATTTTTTTTTATACCTTTATAGCATCATAGGGTGGGGATTATGCCTCCGTCTCCTATGAATCACGGCTCAAGGCTGGTCTTCATATAGGTGGTGAGATAGCAGTGGCAGTGGCTGAGTAGGCCCGGAGTAGCCATGGTAACCTCACTGGGGAAAAAGGAGAATTACAGGCCGGCCATTCAGATAGATATCTGTTGTGGACAGGCCTGCCAGATCACAACCACTTTGGGCTCCAGAATGTCTATGTTATATAAAGGGGGTTGATCTTTAGAATCTAACTCATTAAATGGAGAGTTACTTGGTCATTTTGTTCAGGACTTTTAACGCTGATGGCCTCTTATTGTCATTAAAGGGAACCTGTCACCAGTTTTTTAGTGTATGAACTAATCCCACCACGTTCCTTAGCACTTTGTCTGCATTCTAAAAAGTGGTATATTATGCCCTGACTAGTGTTGAGCGGACCCTGACTTGAAGAATCCGGATCCGCGCGGTTTCAGTGGTTGATCCGGGTGCGACCCGGACGCTGGATTCCGGGTGCACGATTCGGATCCTTTTTTTTTTTTCTCCCTCTCCCCTCTCCCCTCTAGCCCTGACCCACCTGCATATGTAACACCCCGGGGTCGAAGGTTTTGTTCACCCGACAAGTCGCCGGGCTGGGGATGCAGATCCTCTGTGTCGTCACCGGGCCCGGTTTCGTGACCCCGCGACGTACAGGAGGGAGGGAAAGCGGTGGACAGGAGGCAGGAAGGAGGATGAGGGTGGTAGTGATGGTTAGGAAAGTCTTTTATGATTGTGACGCCACCTGTGGTACGCGGCCAGGGATGGGTCACCACTGCGGGTGCTGCTCTCTGGGGCTGATGGTGAAGGTTGCAGCCGTGATGGTGTCACTCCCCACAGGCGGAGCAAAATTACCCCGGGGAGGATGATGGAGGACGGACGAGGGTGGTGGGAGTCCCCGTTAGCGCCACAGTGCTGGGCAACGGCGCCGGTAAAGAAGAGGCAGAGACAGGGGCTGCGGTTCCAGGTGTTTTACTCACTGATAGTTCAGGCGCTGCCGCAGAGTACCGATCTCTGCCACGATGGGCTCCAGCCGATCCCGAATCCATGAAAGGTCAAGTCCGGTGTGTGTCAGCCTATTGGCCCTTCCTCCTTTGATGCGCTAAGTATCGGATCACCATGGCGTGGGGGGGGGATCCCGGTGTCAGTAAAGTGTCCCGTTCTGTATGCTGATAGCGCGGATCCGTTATGGGGCCGGTCGTGGAGCTCAGCCCTGGATCCTAAATGCTATTTGGTTGCAGACTCTGTGGGACAGGTCCGGTGACTTTTCTAATCGTTTCCCGCGACCCTTGCAGAGTTGGTAGACCACGTGAAGTATATCTGCCCTAGGGTTCTGTATCCTGACAGCGCCGGTCCTATGGAAGCAGCCGCCTGCTTCTTTACAGCTACCGTTTTGAATGCCTTAGCCCACAGAGCTGCTCTCGACACGTCCCCTCTGCTCTGTGTCTACAGCTGTTCTCTCTTTTGTGGTAGTTGTATTGTGTGTCCTGAGCTGTTGCCCCCAGCCGCTGCCACCAACCGGTTCACTACTCTCACTAGGTCAACCTGCTCTTCCCACTGTGTGCTCCTGATTCCCCCTGGTGGTTGCTTCTCCCTGACCCTGAGTCCCCGGTTCCAGTGGATCGGGGAGCCCCTGGTGCGGTGGCGTCCTGTAAACCCAACCGCTGTAGTGACCCCCTACTGTGACCCGACCCCGGCCCGGTCCCCATTGGGGAGGGCAACCCAATGTAACTGTGTGTGGGTGTTGATGGAAACCGGTAACGATGTTCCCTGGACCCGGGATAAGTACTACACCCTAATGGGGGCGCAGTACCCTGTGGCACCTGAAGCCGCAGGGGCGCCACACATATCCTAAAAAAAACCCCTTTTGAATAGCTCCTGCGCTGTAGGTAAATGCAACTGTTCCAGTCTGATTGGTGTCTTTGCAGCAGCTCCTGACCCTCCTCCCTGCTGGTAATCGCCATCCTCCCGATGCGATTGATGTGGATGACGCACCTTGCATCATCCACATAGCCAGACATAATCTTGTGCCTGCGCAGGGAGATCGAGGTTTGCGCTGCGCAGGCGCACTTTGCTCTGCACTGTTGCAGGTTGCTGCCGACGCATGCTCAGTTAGGTTTCAGGCTCTGCCAGCAGGGCAAAGCAAAGTGCGCCTGCGTGAACCACGCGAATCTTAGTAGTTTGGGCCATTTAGTTTAGTAGTTTTGGCCGTTGCCTAAACCAGGAACAGCTGATTGGTGGGGGTGCTACATTCGGCACCCCCACCAATCAGACATTGATGACCTATCCTAAGGATGAATCATCAATATTAAAAGTCCCCTCTTAATGCCTTCCCGCCATGGCCATTTTCCATTTTTTTTGTGCTTTCATTTTTTTTCTCCCCATTTTCCAAGAGTCTTTTTATTTTTTCTTCCACATAGCCATATGATAGGTTGTTTTTTTGTGGGACGAGTTGTACTTTTGAATGACACCATTCATTCTGCCATAGAGTGTGCTGGAAAATGGGGGGGGGGGGGGATCCAAGTATGAAATAAAAAAAAAATGAATTTCACAATTTTTTTTTTTTTTTTTTTTTTACTAAACAGGTTCAGGTATGGTAAATTAGACCTAGAATTCGGATTCTCCAGGTCAATATGAGCTCATACGGTAGATACCAATAACATCTATAGTTTTTTCAATGGGGTAAAAGGGGGCTGATTTGAACTTTTGTGGGGTAGGGTTTTTTCATATTTTCTAAAAAGGTTTTTTTCCCCACTTTTTATTGTTTTTTACTAGTCCCTTAGGGGACTTGAAGCTGTGATCTTCTGATTGCTTGTGCTGTACAGAGCAGGGCGTCAGCAGAAGTCACAGGCCTCTACAAATGTCGCTGGTAGCTGGTGTTCACAGGACGTTCATCATGACCGACACACGGGGGATCAGCTGACCGCCGACTCTTATAAAAACCCATCGGCACCCCGTGATCATGTCATGGAGCTGCTGGGAATGGCGTGCTCCCCACCAGCATGTGTTCAATCCCGCTATTGGAGATTGAGAGTAGTAATTAACTGATTAACAGCCGCAGACGGATCTCTGATCCACCCGTGCCTGTTAGAGGTACATGATGGCGGATCAGATTATCCAACATGTGCAGGGAATGATGCAGGCTCAGCATGTGAGCCCGTATCAGTCAAAAAGTCAACATAGGATGTACCAGTATGTCCTGTGTCGGTAAGGGGTTAATATTGTTTTTATTGTTTTTTTCTCTGCGTTTTAGTATAGGGAACATCAATTTTGAAGAAACGATAAACATAATGCTCATTCCAACTGGATGATTAAAGAAAGTTGCTTTAATTTATTTATTTTTTTATTTTTAAATGGATATTACAGGTCAAAATTAAAAATTTTGTAATATATCTTTATCAGAGAACTCTGCGTCTTTCTCCTCCAGGACCGATTTTTGTTTCTGTAAACTCTATTCAGAAAAGACAGATTTTCATATTACTGAGATAGAAAACAGTTGGGGCTTATAAGATTCTATGGAGGAAGGAGGAGCTACAGGTAGACACAGACATTCTGCTGCAAGTTCTTCTGAAATGGCAGTTACAGTTCAAATCTCACTTGGTGTTATTGAAGCACCCTTGAGGAATACTCATCACCGGGCCGGTGAGGGTTAGGGAATGTCACAGGTGGCCCTGCCAGGTTTCGTGACCCCAAGGTGTCCACGAAGGGAGGGAGGGATGGGATTGATGGTGGGGATGACAAGGATGAAGGGGTTGAGGATGTTGGGAGTAGTTGACTCGTGACGCCACCTGTGGTGTACGGCCAGTGATTAGCCGCTGCGGGTGCGGTCCTCTGGGGCGGATGGTGTCGCAGCTTGGATGGTTCGGCTCCCCACAGGTAGAGCCAGGCCCCAGGGGAGGAGGATGGGGGTGGAAGTGGCCGTTGGCGCCGGAGCGAGGGCAGACAGCAATGATGGGCTGACACAGTGGATGCGGTTCAAGGTCTTTTACTCACTGTTAAGTCGTCACCCTCAGAGTGCCGGTTTCCGCCGTGATGGGCCCCAACCGATCCTGGGTAGTTCAGAGGCCACCATCGGTGTTGTGGACCACCGATGTTGTGAAGTGTGAGACCTTCCTTTCTGCACTATTTAGTGTGGATCCCTGTGACTTGAAGTTACTTAGGGACCGCGGTGTCCTTGGGTTTAGTTCCCATCCCGTTCGCAGGCAGAGCAAATCAAATATGAGCCCGACCGTGGTCTTGACTCCTGACTCTATGCTGCTGTGTCCCATTGCCCACCTCTGTGGTGGGCAATGGGACATGAAATCCCCCTTACCGGCAGATTCTGATGGCGCAACATGAATGTATTCCACCCTAGGGTTCTGCACCCTGAACTGCGCTGGTGCTGATGGAGCTATTGAACTCTACCTCCAGCTACCGTATTGCTCCTGTGTCTCACCAACTCCACTAGTCATCTCCTGCTTCTTCCTGTCGGGCCGTCCCTAACGGAGGAAGCTCTAAAGCACTCTCCTCAGTGGCCGTGTTCTTCTGTGTCCCAGACTATTCTGAGGTAAAAGTCTGTGTGTTCTCTAACTTCCCTCATGCTGCCCCCACCTTCCTGATGACTCACTAGTGCTGAGGAAGTCCCGTTGCTATGGTGACCACCTCTAGCCTAGTTCCAGTGGCTGGCTGCTAAGCTGTGTGTAGTGTAAGTGATGAACACAAGTGGTTAACCTCTTCCTTACCCGTGATGAGTACTGCACCTTAAGCATGATGCCTTACCCTGTAACGACTGAAGCCTCAGGGGCGCTACATTATTAATTTGCTGCAAGTGACATAGCAATGAGAAGACACTTGGGGCTTATAAGATTCTATGGAGGAAGGAGGAGCTGCAGGTAGACACATTCTGCTGCAAGTTCTCCTGAAATGGCAGTTACAGTTTAAATCTCACTTGGTGTTATTAATTTGCTGCAAGTGACATAGCAAATATTTACACGCCGTAAACGCTAATAGTAATAAGTAATCCAATCAATGGGTGTATGAAAGAGACTTATAAGGCTGCAGAAGAGCTCTCGCTTTCATAATACAGATGCAAGCACCTTTCTGGCCAAGAAACTTACTTATGGCAGATAATGGGCTGAATAATAGAGTGAGCAATTTGGAACATTCTGGTCCAGTAGCCACATCAGTAGCCCACATCGGCCTCCCATACAGCGGTGGATGGGAGGCCGGCAAATCTACTGCCAAAATCCAAGATGCCTCTTCTGGTTTGTAGACTCAACCCCATCGAGACGTTGTGTCAGGCCCAGTATTCTGGAAGACCCATCTGAAATATTGGCCCATAAAGAGGAGGTTTACAATAATAAATGTTCTGTCAATAACGCCATATGTGGCTCATACTCTTACACTTCAATGGCTATTTTCTCTCTTTCAGAATTTTTTGATGATTTCTCAGAAGGCCGAGAATGTGTCAACTGCGGGGCAATGTCCACCCCTCTTTGGAGGAGGGATGGTACAGGCCACTACCTATGCAACGCATGCGGATTATATCACAAGATGAATGGTATCAACCGTCCGCTGATCAAGCCCCAACGAAGGCTGGTAAGGATTAGTCTCCTAGTCTCGAGCGGACGGAGAAAAAATTTAATACATTATCATGACATACGTATAAGCAAAAGCCTAAACAGGCTGCAATTCACATCACAACCACTGGGTGTCCACACAGAGTCACATAGATCATAAACAACTCCTGACAGAGTATCATCAAATGTATTATTATTATTATTATTAGTAGTAGTAGTTTTAGAAAAAAAATGGTCATCTGAAGACTTACCTTGTTTGGTGTTGTGATGCCAGCTCTTATTAATGGGCACCAGGTTAACCTCTTCACCCCTTGCTATTTTGCTTTGTTTAGTTTTCATTTTTTCCTCCCCTTTTTCCATCTCTTATTTTTTTTTCTTGCCATTATTGCTGTATGAGGGCTTGTTTTTGCCAGACGAGTTGTACTTTTAAATGAAACCATTAGTTTTACTATATAGTGTACAGGAAAAAGGGGGAAAAAAATCAGAGTGCGGTTAAGTTGCAAAAAAAAGTGCAATTGCACGATTGTTTTTGTTTTTTTTATTTACTATGTTCACCATATGGTAAAATTGACCTGGCATTATGATTCCCCAGGTTGGTACGAGTTCCTAGATACCAAATATGTATAGTTTTAAGTTTATCTAAGGAGTGAAAAAAAATTCAGAGGTTTGTAAAAAAAAATATAAAATTGCACTTTTGTCGCCATTTTACGACACCTGTAGCACACACAATGCTGTATGAGGGGTTTTCTTTAGTTGTAGTTTTGATTGATACCATTCAATGTGTACTGAAAAACTGTAAATGGATTGCAGTGAAATTTGAGATATATATATATATATGTGACGGTGTGGGCCCCGAGTGTTTAACGACCGCGGGCCGTAAAATTACGTCCTTGCGGTCATAACGTTACTGCCCGCGGTCTGCTGGCAGCATCATGCTGCGATCGGCACACATCTCAGCTGATTTTCACAGCTGACATGTGTGCCTGCCAGGCACGAGCAGAATCGTCATCTGCTCGTGCCGTTTAACCCCTTATATGGCGCTGTCAATATGTGACAGCGCCATTATAAGCGCGATCGCGGTAAACTTTTACTTACCGCCCGATACCGGAAGTCACGTGACGCGATCACGTGACTTCCGATAGTTGTCATGGTAGCACAGGGTCATGTGATGACTCCTGTACTACACCTGACTTGGTTTCACTTTCGCTGTGCCAGCGGCACAGCAAAAGAGAAAGAGAGCGTATCTGCTGTTTACAGCCTTGTAGTTGTGATCAGCAGATAGTGCATAGCGATCGGATTGCTGATCGCAATAGCCCCCTAGGGGGACTAGTAAAATAAAAAAAAAAGTTTTAAAAAATTAAAAAAAACCCAAAAAAACCCTAAAATCACCCCCCATTCGCCCCATTGAAAATTAAAGGGTTAAAAAAATAAAAATATACACACATTTAGTATCGCCGCGTTCAGAAATGCCCGATCTATCAAAATATAAAATCAATTAATCTGATCAGTATACGGCGTAACGGAAAAAAAAATTCCAAATGTCAAAACGACGTTTTTTTGTCGCCACAACTTTTGTGCAAAATGCAATAATGCGATCAAAACGTAGCATCTGCGCAAAAATGGTACCGTTAAAAACGGCAGCTCGAGACGCAAAAAATAAGCCGTCACTGAGCCATAGATCCCGAAAAATGAGAACTCTACGGGTCACAGAATATGGCGTAAAACGTGCGCTTTTTTCGGACAAACTTCCGATTTTTTTTTAAACCCCTTATATAAAAATAAACCTATACATGTTTGGAGTCTACGAACTCGCACTGACCTGAGGCATCACACCCACACATCAGTTTTACCATATAGTGAACACAGTGAATAAAATATCTCAAAAACCATAGTGCTATCGCACTTTTTTTGCAATTTTTCTGCATTTGGAATTTTTTTGCCGTTTTCCAGTACACTATATGGTAAAACTGATGGTTCCATTTAAAAGTACAACTCGTTCCGTAAAAAATGAGCTCTCACATGACCATATTGACTGAAAAATAAAAAAGTTACATCTCTCAGAAAAAGAATGGCAAAAAAAAAAACGGAAAGCAAAAAATCGTCCGGTCGTGAAGGAGTTAACCACTTTCCCCACTCTCTGGCACCTGTCAGCAGACACCTCTAGCTGAGGTTCTTTCTCAGCCCCCATGGCCCTCTGGAGACCACTGGGTCTGTGTCTCCTCCAGGAGAGGTTCAGCCCTACAGCCCTGGCCTGGCTGCACTCACCTCAGTCTCGACTCAGACTCAATTTCAGAGCCCTGTGCTCAGCCTCCACACAGGTTGCTCCATCCAGAGCTCTCTGCTCTGCTCTCACTCTTCAGAACACACACTGCCAGTCTCCTAAATCAATCTGGACACACCCACAGGTGGAGGTCTGTGATTCTCAGACCTGCACAGCACACTGGGATTATTAAAGGGAACCTGACCCTTATATGCAGCAAGAAGCCTTTGTGGACTACAAGTCCCATAGCAACCTCATCCGTTTAAATATCGCAGGTACCTTCTCCACTGTGACATATAGCGACCATTTACCACATTGGTGGTCGCTACCTCACAATATATATATATATATTGAAATTGTTCCAAAATATGAAATATTTCTCCCAGAAAATTATTACAATTAGACATGTTTTGTATCGTACATGTTTATTTCCTTTGTGTGTACTGGAACAACACAAAAAAAAAACCTGAGAAAAAATGGCAAATTGGACATATTTTCACTCAACCCCAAAAATTGGCCAGATGAAATTGTTGTCTCCTTTCCAAGATTGTGAATCAACAACTTTGTTCCAAGCATGGGATGCTCGTTCAAACTAAGCAGTGTCAAGTAAATGATGCTGGGCAATATGAAAATAACACCTGAAACCAGATTAAAGGGGAGAAGTTGACTCAATCCTTGCATTGTGTGTCTGTGTGCCACACTAAGCATGGAGAACACAAAGAGGAGACATCTGAGGACTTGAGAGCCAAAATTTGTGAAAAATATGAACAATCTCAAGGTTACAAAGCCAGAGATCTTGATGTTCCTTTGTCCACAACATAATCAAGAAGTTTATAACCCATGGCAATAATGCTAATTTTCCTGGATGTGGACGGCAGACAAAATTTGATTAAAGGTTATAACGCAGGATAGTTCAGATGGTGGACAAGCCTCTGCAATCAAGTTCCAAAGAAATCCAATCTGTCCTGCAGGCTCAGGGTGCATGAGTGTCAGCGCGAACTATCCATCTACCTTTGAACTAAATGAAATGCTATGGAAGTGTGACGACCTGGCAAAACCAGGTAGTCACAATTAGGCCCCTGCATAACACTTTTCCCCCATCAGGTAACACACAGCCAACCATAACAGCCTAGTCACTCCCCCCTTAGGGAAAAATAGACACACCAGTGGGCGTGACCAGGCGGTTGGTGCACGCCCACCCAGGGGTCTAGACAGCCCAGGGTGGGAAAATCAGCAGTCAAGCTAGAGATCAGTCTGAAGTGGAGTGTGGAGAAGAGTGTGGGATGGAGCTAAGGGTAGCTCCAGCAGTGAAGTTCACGTTGAATGGTACCAGGGTTGGAGCCCTGGTGCCTTTGGCTAGGAGGCAGACTGGGGTCTCCGTCAGTAGGAGATGGGAAGACGGCTCGGTTGTAGCCCGCCGGTACCGACATGGGGAACCGACCCGGAAGCCGTAGCACAAAGGGGGGTACTCGGACCCTGAAACCAGAAACCGGAATTAAGCGGACTGGTTAATTAACTAATTGAGGCCAGGATTATAGGTCCTGTCCCACCCAAAGTCCCTCATAGAAGACAACAGCCCACCGATTTGGGATAAGAGGTCACCGCCAGGGCCTATAGATCCTACGGGCCAGCGTCTGCGGGCACAGCTCCTTAGGCCACATCCAGCCGGGAGTGGACTCCTGAAGTTCCAGACTCAGGCAGTCCACCTTACACAAAAGTGCAGGAGGAAGATAGAGACCACCAGCCGGGTGGGGGGACCAGAACGTAGCCGGCTGCGGGCACCGACCACCATCACCTTGGGTTACCAGAGACTCATGTGTTTTACTAATAGTGAGTATGTAAGGGGTGGGCAGACCCCTTACAAGGAGGCGCAGTTTTCCCCCCCTGAAAGCTGTTAATGTTGATGTTATTAATAAAAATGTTTATACTGTTTTAGTGGGTTTCCCCTAGTGGCCGGGTGGGACGGCTGTCCCCATAGAAACAGTGCAGGAGAGAGGTGGAGCCGGCAACTTGGGGGAGGGAGAGAGTGTATTGTAAAAAAAAGGTTTTGAGTCTGGAGGCAGTCGGGTCCGGGACAGGAGAGAAGGAGCAGTGGGGGCAGGGTGTGGGAGCTAGGTGAACAGCGTACAGAGAGAAGAGAAAGAGAAAGTGTCCTCTATGGTGAAGCAGGTTTGAGTGGGTCGAGTCTGCGGTAGCCGGAGTGGGAGCCTAGGTGAAGTAGAGTGGCTAGAGATGGCCGGGCACATCCCCACGAGAGGAGACGACAAGAAGAGGTGCTCCCCCATCAGGAGTTGTGAACCGAAGCTAACAGATTACTGCCATTGTTGTGAAGGTGCGTGCAATAAACATGCCTTCTGATTCAACTGATCTTCGTCTGCAAAGTCTGTATACGTCTGACAGCGTTCTCTGTATCACCACACTCTGCCCCATCAAACAATCTCCTGTCCCAATAGTGACGGCGGGGCCGGGGGTTAGCCTGGCATGCAAAGGGGCCACGACTACAACCCCCGAGGCACCCCTGGCACCCCGTTACATGTGGCGTAGTCGGCAGGATCCGGACTATTGGCGAAGGGTCCCGATTCCATATTGGGAAGAACAAGTGATGCCTAAGGCGTTGGACCGGGCACAAGATGGCGCTAAGATCTTCACGAACACAGTGGGTGCGCGGAAGATTGGCGCCAAAAGAAGAACCCTGAGCTGGCCGGCGAAGAAAAAGAAGTACAGAGTACGCCGTCCAAAGAGGGGAGGTGCTGGTCCTAAGATGTTGCTGAAAACATGTGAAGAGGGCGGCAGTACAGGAAAAAAGAAGAGTCGCCTGTGCTGGGTCGATTTGATGTGTGAGACTGGGGGTGGAGTGTATACAAGAGCGGGAAAAGACTGCCCGCCTCCACCTTCCCCAGCATCTCCACCGTCCCTGGCGCCATTACGAGAAGAGCTGCAAGAGACGCCAACTCCACTACTGACCTTAAGTGAGATGGAGAGGGAGACACCGGCGGTGTTAGCGATCCACCAGAGTATGGTAACACACCCGGTGTTCGTCGTTGGTAGTCCCCGGCCGTCACGTTCAGCTACCCCATCACCCCCGTTGGGGGTTGAGGAGCCCAAACCGGAGACAGAGGAGGTAGAGCCCCCGGTCAACTATGAACCGTTCCGGAGGCTGCGCCGCTTGCCAGGCCAATCCCTGTCCGACTATGTGAGGGCCCAGCGGGCTGAATGGCAGCATGCATACTACCCCGAGTGAATCATAGTGACCGGAGGCGGTGGACATACTTATGTTAAATACCGGAGTTATGGAGAAGAACCGGTGAAGAGTTAAAGTTGTAACCACGTTCAAGGTACTGAGCCCAGAGGGAGCCTGATGCTGAACTGTGCCAGGACTCCCCTCCATGATGTTGACGGAGGCTTTATTGTTTGTGTTCCCTGCCTGCAAAGACCGGGAGTGCTGTGAGAGCCTCCGGGCAGAAAATCAGCCAAGACCGGGAGTGCTTGTTAACGGCCTCCGGGCAAATCTACTGCAAAGACCGGGAGCTCCCTTGGAGGGACTCCAGGCACCGGACTTGTGCGTCCCTTGAGTGTGCCTTCATGTGAACATTTTAAGGTTTTTATAAAAGTGACTTTGCTGCTAAATTTGTGTTTTACAGGTGCGGGCCTTGCCGGGAGGCTAAGGCAAAAAGAGGGGAGGAATGTAAGGGGTGGGCAGACCCCTTACAAGGAGGCGCAGTTTTCCCCCCCTGAAAGCTGTTAATGTTGATGTTATTAATAAAAATGTTTATACTGTTTTAGGCCTGCGCCACACATCCGTGCCTCCGGTACGTGTTTGGCATTTTTTACACGTACCGGCGGCACGGAGACACTTTAACCAATGCTACCCTATGGTAGCAGGCACACACACGTAAAACCACACGGAACGTGTGTCCGTGTGCGTTTGTACGTGTGTGCGATTTTCAAAGCGCTGACATGTCCGGTTTCTCGCCGGCAGCACGGGTGTCACACGGCCCGCACCCGTACCACACGGGTGTAGTGTGGATGCGGTCCCGTGTGACACGCGCCGGAGAAAACACACATGTCAGTGGGAAAAAAAAAAACATTAACTCACCTTCTCCAGCCCTCCTGTCTCTGCCGCTGCTGCCTCTTGCTGCCGACCGCCGCTCATTATTCTCATTGAATATTCACTTCACTGCCTGGCAGCAGCAGCAGCGGGGAGACGGGAGAGCTGGAGACCGAGGATCAGCACCACGGACAGCAGCGCGGACATCAGGAAGGACCAGGTGAGTATAATAATTACTGATTCTACGTGTGCTATCGCGGATAGCACACGTAGAACACACGTGTCACGCACGTACCAGAGACACGTACTTACCTGCACGCAACACGCAGGGAAAATACGTGTCTCTCGGCACGTGCGTGAAATTCACGTGAGTGTGGCAGAGGCCTTAGTGGGTTTCCCCTAGTGGCCGGGTGGGACGGCTGTCCCCATAGAAACAGTGCAGGAGAGAGGTGGAGCCGGCAACTTGGGGGAGGGAGAGAGTGTATTGTAAAAAAAAGGTTTTGAGTCTGGAGGCAGTCGGGTCCGGGACAGGAGAGAAGGAGCAGTGGGGGCAGGGTGTGGGAGCTAGGTGAACAGCGTACAGAGAGAAGAGAAAGAGAAAGTGTCTTCTATGGTGAAGCAGGTTTGAGTGGGTCGAGTCTGCGGTAGCCGGAGTGGGAGCCTAGGTGAAGTAGAGTAGCCGGGCACATCCCCACGAGAGGAGACGACAAGAAGAGGTGTTCCCCCATCAGGAGTTGTGAACCGAAGCTAACAAATTACTGCCATTGTTGTGAAGGTGCGTGCAATAAACATACCTTCTGATTCAACTGATCTTCGTCTGCAAAGTCTGTATACGTCTGACAGCGTTCTCTGTATCACCACACTCTGCCCCATCAAACAATCTCCTGTCCCAATAGTGACGGCGGGGCCGGGGGTTAGCCTGGCATGCAAAGGGGCCACGACTACAACCCCCGAGGCACCCCTGGCACCCCGTTACAAGTACACCAGCACCTTCTTCGGTCGCTATTCCCCTGCACCAACTCAACGGGTCCCGGGGCCACCATCCCTGCCCACGGAGGGGTTAACAACTTGCTGCACAACATCTCCCCTGGGTGTCCCACAACAGCAGCGGTGGTGTCCCACCTCACCACACACCGTGGGTGGCGTCACGAACCTACTACGGCCTAGCCCGTACATCTACGTCCCCATTTATTTTCGGCGTGCCCGCGAGGCCCCCGGGTCCGGAGGACCTCGAACCACCTCCCCCTGTAGGCCTGGACCCGAGCAGCGGCGGCTGCTGGCGCGGGGCAGCACAGAGGAGACCCAGGAGGACCCTACTGCTGACACAGAGACATAAAAAAGCTAGACTGCAGTTTGCCAAAATTTACGTGAGGAAGCCAAAAATCTTTTGGGAAAGCGTCTTGTGGACAGATGAGACCGAGATAGAGCTTTTTGGTAAAGCACATTATTGTACTGTTTAATGAAAACGGAATGAGGCCTACAAAGTAAAGAACACAGGACCTACCGTCACATATGGTGGAGGTCAGAGATGATTTGGGGGTGTTTTGCTGCCTCTAGCACTGGGTGTCTTGAATGTGTGCAAGCCATCATGATATTTGAAGAATAACCAAACTACTTTGGGTTGCAATGTGTCAGGAAGCTGGGCTTGTGTCTGTCTTCCAGCAGGACAATGACCCCAAACACTTCAAGACGCCCTAGAAATGGATGAAAACAAAGTGCTGGAGAGTTCTGAAGTGGCAGCAATGAGTCCTGATCTAAATCCCATTGACACCTGTGGAGAGATCCGAAAATTGCTGTTAGGAGAAAACCCCATTAAATATGAGAGACCTGGAGCAGATTGCAAAAGAAAAAAGTCTAAAATTCCAGTTGCGGTGCATTCTCACCACCGGCACTATAGAATCCTGATAGCGTGCCTTGTGCGAGTTGTGAGAATTCATTACTCTGCAGTCATTTAGAGTAACTGTAGACTTTCATCAAAAACTTAGGCAACCCCTTTAATGCCCCTAACATAAATAAAAATATTGTAACCATTAACTTCTCAGATGGCACAATACTTTATTAACAGAACCATGCATCATTAAATGTTACAAGCTTTGGATTGTTACATGTGTACAGGATCAGAACCAATAACAGCACAAGAATGCAGCACCAGAAACACAGCATCACAACTCTCATAAGTATAAAAATACATCACCATAACCACCAGCAGTACAGAAACACAGCATCACAACCCTCTTGAGTACCAGAATACATCAACAGAACCACTGTAATGCTTTAGAGCACGAGCGGGAAGTGGACCCATTGTGCCACAGCACACAGAATACCTGACGGGCGTGACTATGGCTCACAGCAGATGTTCACCAGAGCCTATGATGGTGAGGGGGAATTTCAGCTGCAGGAAGAAACCAGACACTCAGGGACACTTAGTACTGCAACAACTGACCCTAGGGGTATGGACACGAACAGTCTCTGATGAGGCAGGTGCAGCGGGGGTGGCTGATGCGGCAGGCTTGACTGGTATGGTGCAATGTAGCAGTGTCCAGTACAGCAGTCTTGGCTGATGTGGTATGGTGCAGCAGCGGCTGGTACAGCAGGTTTGGTTGACGTGGTATGATGCAGCAGCAGCCAGAACTACGAAACAGACAGTAGTAACAAAGCTGTAGCACATAGGTAAGAGATCTGAACAACTAGCAACACATCGTTAGGAATTCACCACATTGCCCAGGCACCTCCCATAAGGGGAGGGTCCCTTAAATATCTGATACATTTGAGCCATAGGCTGAGAGGCACTTCCACTCTTGGGCACGCTAGCCCTTCAAGAAAAGTGCTCTCAGGACATGTGAAGTGTGCACAAGCCCTGGGAAGTGACAGCAGGGACAAGGGACAGAGCAGCCACCGTTCAGCGGCCAGGAGGGTGAATGTGCTGGTGTCCTCACCAAGGAAAGAAGCTTGATCAGATGATCTGATTAAACTGCTCACGTCTCCCTGACCTGGAAGTGTCGGTGGTCCGGTCTTCAAGTGTACTCAAATCTAAAAGACGCAAGTACAATTGATCATTGGGAGGCAACGCTGCATCTTGTTTGAACCAGCCCCGAGAACAGACAGCTGCCACTAAGGCGCCAGCAAAATGCAGCCACCGGGGAGACACCTCAGCCCATCACATCAGGCGACCAACGGCGTCCACCTGCAGGCTGCGCTGGATGCACATGTCCCTCCTGCTTCCCACTCACTGGATATACCGTAGGTTATAGGAAGCAATTGATTGCCGTTATTTATTCCAAAGGGTGTGCAGCCAAATGTTAAGTTGGTTTCGTGGATACCAGCTCCAGCGATCCGTGCACCTGCCATGATTTTCGTGGATCTTTTGGCTCTACGGTGTGTTGACCATCACCTCCCTCTCTCCTCCTGTCTGGCGCATTTTGGGGGTTTTGTGGGAAATTCTGAACAATTTGCCTTTTCAGTTTTTTTTTCCAAGAAACACAAAGAAAAGAAACGTGTATAACAAAACATGTGTAATTTCAATCATTTTCTGGGAGAAAAACTTTACGGAACAATTTCAAGGGTGCCAACACTTTCATCTATAACTACAGATTATACACATATACACACTTTATTATTTATTATTATTCAGGTCTATCTATCCACTTTTTTTTCTTTTTAATTGACTTCTGTTGCTATATTCTGATATTCTGAAAGCCATAGCTGTCACAATGACTTTGTGATAGCAGGGAATCGGGGACCCTAAGGTGTCCCTCAAGCTAGGAGACACTATGCTATCACTGATCTCAGGTATACTCCTCATGGTGGGGATGCCCAAGTCTCCTTCCTGGCCGTGCTCGTGACCAGTCCTGATCTGATTCTCCCTCCCCTCAGGGTGTACCGCCCCACGGGCTCGGCTGCGACCGCCGAGCCGCTTGGATCCGTGCTCGTACTGCGGGTGGTGGCTCGAGCCTCTCACGGACCCGGCGGTCACGTCGCTCTGCAAGGGAGTTGGCGCTACACGCGGGGACTTGGGTGAGGCGTTCCACGGCCGGGGCCACGGTGGTTTGGTTTGGGATGTAAGTTCGTGACGCCACCCACGGGTTGTAGTGATTGTAGACACCACCGCTGTGGTGAAGGTATGGGGGGGGCTCCTGGGAGCGGTGTGATGGCGCAGCTAGGTGTTGACCCCTCTGTGGGTAGGGGGGTGTTTGTCCTGGGGCCCGGTTGGCGAGGGCCAGGGTGCAGGGTGAAGTGTTGCGGTGCGGTGCGGTGCCTGATGGCACTGTTGTACTCACTCTGACACAACACACTGGAGTCTCTGGTAAACCAAACGGAGTGATGAATGGGGCCCGCAGCCGGCTGCAGCTTCTCCCGGTATAGGTTGGTGGTTTCCACCTTTCTCCTGCACCTCTGTGTGTAAATGTTTGACTCCTATGCCTAGACACCGGTAGTCCGCTCCCCGACTTGTATATGCCGTAGGAGCCCGTTTGCCCGCAGACGCTGGCCCTTTGGGTCTCTATGCCCTGGCGGTGGCTTTGCCCTGTATGGTTGGGCTGTTGTCTTCTAACGGGGCTTGTGTGGGATAGGTCCTTAAGTCCAGTCCGCAATCAGTTGATTTGACTCGGCCCTGTCGATTCAGGGCTTTGTACTGGGTCTGAGTACCCCTCCTGGTGCTCCGGTTTCCAATCGGTACCCCGGTTCGGTACCGGCAGGCCACCGCCTGACCCCGGTCCCTACGGTTCCACCCGCTGTAATCCCAGCTCCTGCAGGCGGCCACCACCGTCTGCCTCCTTGCCAATGGTGACTTGGCCCCGACCCAGCCACCTGGTAGTCTCTTGGCAGGCCTGGACACAGGACTGCCCGTGAACTTGACTGCTCTCCACCTCCTCTAGACTACTTTGCACTTGTACTTGACTCTTTGCGTGTTTTTCCGCCTCCAGGCCTGTGAACTCCTCGGTGGGCGGAGGCAACCACCTGGCTCCACCCCCTGGTGTGGACATCAAACCTGGAGGGTGGTTGGTGACAAGATTTTTAGTTTGACTGATGTTCCCAAATCAGGTGGGGGGTGTGGTGTTGTGTGTGACTACCTGGGACAACCTGACTAGTCCAGGGCGTCACAAGGGAGGGACAGGAAAAGAGTGTGATGAAACCCACAGATAAAGACAGACAAGGGAAAACTAAAGCTCTGTCACACACCATGCACATACACACAAAGGTAAAGACAATGAGAGATTCAGGAGGAAAAACAAGCAGGAAGGAAGCTGCAAAACAACAGGGGTAAATCCCACAAGCAAAGTGCTCAACTTTCACAAGTAAGTCTGAGCCACCACATATCACAGAATAAACTATAGCTGGCATGGGTAGAAGGATTCTACCAGCAGAAACAGGAGGGGAGCAGCTGTGATAGATCTCCCCACAACATGTGATTAAAGAGCAAGCAGATTAGCAGAGATTACCTCTTGCCAGCCTGCCTATAAATCAGCACACAGCAGGATGACGCCCGAGTCTGCCTGTGTTGATCCCAGACGCCAGAGAAACCATTGAATGAAGTGTGAGAATCTGCAATCTGAACAGAGTCCCATGACGCCTTGACAGTCGGTGAAGTTTGTGCAGAACTCCGTGGGACAATAGCTTTTCGTTTTTGTATCAAAGCTAGTTTTGTAGTGGTATGAGTATCACTGCTCTTTTTGGGTCCATACAATTTTCTAATCTTTTTCTATTTCAATTTTTTGGGGACGAGGCGATATGTCCATAAAACAGTGATTCTGCAATTCTGATTTTTTTTGTTTTTGTTTTTGTTTTGTTTTTTTCTTCATTTCAGTGTTCAGCTTTTGAGACAAATATTTTTATATTTATATAAAATATTTTATATGTCAATCACATTTTTTTTAATTAATTTATTAATTTGTTTTTACATTTCCTTATTTATGTTTGTGATAAGCGATTATTAGAGCTGAGCGGACCCGTGGAAGTTCGGTTTCACCAGGTTCGGCTGGACTTTAGTTAACAGTTTTGTTCGGGACCTGGACTTGACCCCAGACCCCCAAACCCCATATAAGTCAATGGGGACCTGAACATATGTGCTGTACAATGGCTGTAAAATGGTCGTAGTAAATTCTAGGGGGAAAAAGGAAGCAAAATGGGAGTAAGAGCAGAATTATTGCCCTGCAAAGGAATGTGGATAGGAAATAAATGAAAAAAAAAATACAAAACCATTACGTGGGCTCCCAATTATTTTTGATAACCAGTGAGGGTAAAGCAGACAACTATGGGTTGAAACCCTCAGCTGTCAGCTTTGCCTTGGCTGGTTATCAAAATAGAGAGAATCACACGCAGTTTTTTTAATTATTTAAATAAATAGTTTTAAAAAATAGTGTGGAGTTCCTCCTCTTTTTGATAACTGGCTAAGGTAAAGCATACAACTGGAGTCTTGTATTATCAGGCTGGGAAAGCTCATGGTAATTTCGCCCTTCCCAGCCTAATAATATCAGCCCACAGCCGGCCCAGAAGTGGCACATCCATTAGATGATCCAATTTAGGCACTTTGCTTGACTCTTCCTGACTGAACTGGTGCAGGATTGTCAGATGACATCAAGTCCAGGGGTTAGTAATGGAGGTGTCTATCAGACCTCCCATTACTAACCCGATAAGTGTAAAGTTAAAAAAACACATGGAAAAATAGTTTATTTGAATTAAGACTCCCCACACGTCCTCATTCACCAATTTATTGAATACAAAAATTCCTCAACGTTCCGCCACAAGTCAGTTGGTGAATAGAAACTTCTTCATTCACAAATTTATTAATTAATAATAAATCCTGTAAGTTCCGACATAACGCTATTCTGTAATGTTCCATATCCTCCCATCGATTCCTATGGAGCTGCGTTTTGAGAACGAGTTTCCATGAGTCACTGCTGGTCAGCAGTAGGTATGGAATTTCTCGGGATAGTGACCAAAAGTGACCTATGAAGGTTCATTCTGAGAACTTTCTCAGAACGAGGCTCCATAGGAATCAATGGATATAGTGGGACATTACTCTTTGGATTATGTCAGAACTTCCAGGATTTATTTTGAAGTAATAAATTGGTGAGTGGGGGAGTCTTTATCCAAAGAAAAAACGTTGTCCCCTGTGTCTGTGGTTTTTCTAATTCTATACTTGCTGGTTTAGTAATTGGGTGTCTGATAGATGCCTCTCCATTACTAACTCCTATGCTTATTCCCAGCTGTCAATTCAGAGCTAACATCAACCCCACAAGGATTAGCCTGATTGCCACCACACCAGGACAATTGGGAAAAATCGGGCAAAGCACCAAAATTGGTGCCTATAATGCAGGCGCCACTTCTGGGGCAGCAGCGGGCTACTAATTTTAGGCTGGGAAGGGCCAAATAACCATGGGCGTTCCCAGCCTGATAATACCAGCCCCCAGCTGTCTGCTTGTTATCAAAAATAGGGCAAAGCCCACAAAAGTTTAATAAAAAAAATATTTAACAAAATGCATGGGCACCACCTTCTTTTTGATAACCAGCTAAGGTAAAGCAGACTGCTGGATGTTGCAGCCAGCAGTTGTCTGATTTACCTGCACTGGTTATCAAAAATAGGTTGGAGTCCACTCAATTTTTTTTTTTCAACAAATTTTACTAACACACGAACAGTAACCAAAATACGAACTTAGACACAGACTTTTTTTTTTTTTAAAAAAAGTGTTTTCGAGCCCGAGCCCTGGATAGCCGGTGTCTGGTATGAACCCCAAACTTTACTATTCGGGTTCGCTTATCCCTAGTAATGATTAAAATTGTATATAATTTTATATCTATACAATTTAAAAATATAAAACTATTTTAATTTTTTTTTTTCCATTTCTAATTAGTCCCCTTAGGGGGACTTGAACCTCTAATTGGCTTATCACCAATACCCAGTACACTGCAATATTGTAGTATTATTGCATTGTTTTGGGTAAGTTGACAATCTCCTAGGCAGCACAGATACAGGGTTAAATAATTTCAACATTCACCTTTAATGGCCACCATTAAATTGAAAAGTTCTTTAAAAGGTAGGAGGAAAATTTTCGAAATGTGAAAAATTAGCTGCCTTGTACTGCCACCTAGTGGCCAACCTGTTACTTCTGCCGCTTGTAATCTATCAGCTGTATATCAAGGATACTAGTAATGGTCCGTTTCCTCTTTTGCAGTCTGCATCCCGCCGTGTTGGCCTCTCTTGTGCCAACTGCCACACAACCACCACCACCTTGTGGCGTCGAAATGCAGAGGGCGAGCCTGTGTGTAACGCCTGTGGACTATATATGAAGTTGCATGGTGTTCCCAGACCCCTGGCGATGAAGAAGGAGGGCATCCAGACAAGGAAACGCAAACCAAAGAATCTGAGCAAGTCCAAAACTCCAACAGGTAAGGAGTCGAATGATTCTCCACTAAAAAAAAAGGCAAAGGGTCGAAGCTGACCAACTATGGATAAAGATGTCCAAGATCTTAGATATCTCCTGTCTTCAGATGTTCTCCTGTTTCTTGACCATTGAAAGACGAAGGTGTCTTTTTACTTGGTACAAACGTCCGTGTGGCCGAGAACAACTTGTGCTGCCATTCACCTGCACACAAAAAGACTTCGTCATAGAAAAACATAAAAAAAACCAATATCACCATCCAAAACAAAAAGGAGAAAATACTCATAAAACAAAAACTTTAAGAAAATATTAAAAAAAGTGATACATCGGCTCTTAAAGAGGTTGTCCACTACTTTTACATTGATGGCTTACCTGTTGGATAGGTCATCAGTGTCTGATTGGTCGGGGTCTGACACCCATCACCCCTGCCAATCAGCTGTTTACTGTGCTGGTGGAAATGCTTAGTGGCGGAGCTGCCCCATAAACTGATCGAGACTAGTGCAGTTATAAGACTAGTGCAGGATTTGAGTCATTTCCATGGTAACCTCCCCAATATTTAATGATGTTTTCTTTCCTTTGGCAGTCAGAGGGTTAATGTCAGTATTCCTTGCAAGCAAGCATTCTCATTACCTTCCCAGGAGTTTCCGGTTTGGGACCACTCCCAGTCCCTTAATATACCCTCTGCTACCAGCAGAGGGTGCTGGTTATTCTCTTTGCCATTTGGATGCTGGGACTGGAGGTGGAAGGAGCTGCTGAAACCTTATCTTGAAGTTGCTGTGGTGGCTGCAGTCTTGATGCTGACAGCAGCAGTCTGTTGTAGTGTTTTTCCCCTGTCGGTCTTCCTTCCCTGGTGTGTTGTTCTAGTGCAGCAGTGGGGCTATCGTCCCTTACCTGCCCACTCACTAGCCAGGATTATTGTAGGATCACTCAGGGCTTCACGTTCCTGCTCACTGACAGGTGAGGGTCTGCTAGGAGTGCTGGGTATAGCAGCAGGTAAGTGGAGGAGGTGTCCAGTTTCCACCTCATTAGTCCTAGGGCCCTCAAGTGTCCCCGGTTTACCCCTTGTTTGTGTGTTTTGGATCATGTTGGACCTATCCCAAGTCCGTGCAATGACACAGGGTACTGCTGATCCACCTCCCATTCATATCAATAAGAGGTGGCTGTGCAGTACCCGGCCGCATCTACTATCAGAAGTCACAGCAGGTCTGGAACTGAGCGTTTCAGGCAGATATTATTTTATTAACATATTTATTGAGAAGATATTGTCCGAGTAGTGGCCAACCCCTTCTACCTTTGATTATAAACTGATTACAGAAAGTTCGTTTGCTGGAACTCGGCTGGAGATCAGTTAAATTCATTCATAAACCTGGCAGTAAGTGTATAAATTCTCTACAGCATCACCACAGGTGAACCAAAGTATTGCACCATGTCCATTTACATCAATGGTTTGTCTAGGCAATACAGGACAGGATGGGTCCTCCAAAGAGGGAGACACTCTTTGTATCAGATCTTCCGTCTTAGATGTTAGGATTCCAATTCAATATACTCTTTATTAATTCATCAACAGTGAAATGTTTTAAAATATAAACTTGTAAGTAGAAATTTAAAAAAGGAATATTTTAAAAAAATAAATTTAATTGAAATTCTATGTCTTGGAAAGTTTACTTTGTCAGACAGACAGGTTACTGCTTAGCAAAAGAACTCCCCAGTGAGTAATTAGCGTGGGTAGCCTCCATTCTACACGTGTTTCCCCAAAAATAAGAGAGGGTCTTATATTATTTTTTGCTCCAAAAGCTTTCTTTTGGGGTGCCTGCTTTCTTTTGGGGGTGTCTGCTTTCTTTTGGGGATGTGTCCTTTCTTTTGGGGGTGCCTACTTTCTTTTGGGGATGTCTGATTTCTTTTGGGGGTGCCTGCTTTCTTTTGGGGGTGCCTGCTTTCTTTTGGGGGTGCCTGCTTTCTTTTGGGGATGTCTTTCTTTTGGGGATGTGTCATTTCTTTTATGGATGCCTGTTTTCATTTGGGGATGTCTGATTTCTTTTGGGGGTGTCTGCTTTCTTTTGAGGATACCTGTTTTCTTTTGGGAGTGTCTGATTTCTTTTGGGGATGTGTCATTTCTTTTATGGATGCCTGTTTTCTTTTGGGGATGTCTGATTTCTTTTGGGGGTGCATGCTTTCTTTTGGGGGTGTCAGCTTTCTTTTGAGGGTGCCTGCTTTCTTTTGGGGGTCTCTGCTTTCTTTTGGGAGTGTCTACTTTTTTTTGGGGGTGTCTGCTTTCTTTTGGGAGTGTCTGCTTTCTTTTGAGGATGCCTGCTTTCTTTTGGGGGTGTCTGCTTTCTTTTGGGAGTGTCTGCTTTCTTTTGAGGATGCCTGCTTTCTTTTGGGAGTGTCTGCTTTCTTTTGAGGATGCCTGCTTTCTTTTGGGGGTGCCTGCTTTCTTTTGGGGGGTGTCTGCTTTCTTTTGGGAGTGTCTGCTTTCTTTTGGGGATGTGTCCTTTCTTTTGGGAGTGTCTGCTTTCTTTTGGGGTGCCTGCTTTCTTTTGGGATGTCTGATTTCTTTTGGGGGTCTCTGCTTTATTTGATGAAGAGTCTTGCTGTATTCTTTAACTTTTTTAGCTGCTTGGACACTTTTATGGAACCACAACTAGGGCTTATTTTTGGAGTCGGGCTTATATTTCAATCATGGTCCAAAAAGCCCCAAAAATCCTACTAGAGCTTATTTTTGAGGGTAGGTTGTATTTTCAGGGAAACAGGCATGTTTTTCTCCTTTTTAAATATAAATCTAGTGATACAGAAATCATCTGAATCTGCTGAATATATTAGGAAAGTGAGTACACCCCTCTTTTGTTTTACAATATTTTAATATATCTTTTTATGGGATAACACTGAAGATACAATGTAAAGTAGTTGGTGTACAGCTTATATAGCAGAGTAAATTTGGTGCCCTCTAAATAACTCATCACACAGCCCAATTAGCCATATTCCCTCCCCGGTGTCATGTGACTCATTAGTGTTACATGGTCTCCGGTGTGAACCTGCAGGGGTGTTACATTCAGTATTATCTCTCACACACTCTCTCATACTGGTCACTGGATGCTCAGCATGGCTCCTCATGGCAAAGAATTCCCTGAGGATCTGGAAAAAAAATAATTGTTGCTCTACATAAAGATTGCCGAGGCTATAAGAAGATTGTCACCACCATGACACTGAGCTGCAGCACGGTGGCCAAGACCATACAGCGGATAACAAGAGAGGATCCACTCAGAACAGCCCTTGCCATGGTCAACCACAGAAGCTGAGTGCAGGAGCTCAGTATCATATCCACAGGTTGTCTTTTCAGAATACGCGTATGAGTGTTGCCAGCATAGCTACAAGGGTGTGGGGAGGGGTCCGCCTGCAAGTGCTCAGACCATACGCCACACACTGCAGAGGTTACAGGGGTGGGGGTTCCGCCTGTCAGTGCTCAGTCCATACACCACACACTGCATCACATTGGTCTGCATGGGTGTCATTCCAGAAGGAAGCCTCTTCTACAGACGATGCACAAGAAAGCCATAAACAGTTTTCTGAAGACAAGCAGACTAAGGACATGGATTACTGGAACCGTCCTGTGATCTAATGAGACCAAGATAAACTTGTTAGCTTCAGATGGTGTCGAGCGTGTGTGGCGGCAACCAGGTGAGGAGGACAAAAACAAGTGTGTCCTGCCTACAGTCAGGCATGGTGGTGGAGGGTCATTGTTTGGGGCTGCATGAGTGCTGCTGTCTGTGGGAGCTACAGTTCATTGAGGGAACCATGAATGCCAACATGTGCTGTGACATACTGAAGCAGAGCATGATCCCCTCCATTCATATTCCAACATGATAACAACCCCAAACAACACCAAGAGCACCACTGCCTCGTTAAGGAAACTGAGTGTAAAGGTTCTAGACTGGCCAGGGGCCTCCAGACCTAAACCCTATGGCGCATCTGTGGGGCCTCCTCAAAAGGAAGGTGGTGGAGCGCAAGGTCTCTAACATCCACCAGCTCCGTGATGTCGTCATGGAGGATGGAAGAGGATCCAGAAGCTCCTGTGAAGCTCTAGTGACCTCCAGGCCCAAGAGAGTTAAGGCAATGCTGGAAACAATGGGGCCACACAAAATAGTCACACTTTGGCCATTTTCACTTAGGGGTGTACTCACTTTAGTTGCCAGCGGTTTAGACATTAATGGCTGTGTGTTGAGGTATTTAGAGGACACTAAATTTACACTGTTATACAAGCTGAACACTGTCCCATGAAAATACATAAAATTAAAAAATGTGAGGGGTGTACTCACTTTAGTGATATACTGAATTAACTTATTAACTGTTCTTTTTTTATCATATTTTGTCTTTTCTCTTGTTAAAAGTTGATCTTATGTTGTTTCTACCAGGACCAAACGGCACTGACAATCCCACTCCATCTACCACCACCTCAGATGACATGCGCCCCATTAAAATTGAGCCCGGACTCTCTCCTCCGTACGGCCATTCATCAATATCTCAGGTACTAGAATACGGATGCGTGTCATGGGACCGGTCACATTGAAAATACCATCCAATCTGCAGGTAGCAAGTTATTTAGCAGGGGCAGCTGAACAGATTGATGTATGGGTTTGGGGGGAAAGATTCCGTTCAGCCGGTATTTATTCTTTAGAGCTTGATCCTATTTTGGCCTTGGGAGTCCAATAGGCGGTCCTACTTAGTGATTGACATCTATGTGCTCTCACACTGAGGAGGCCCACCCACTGGACTCCTAAACACAGGCCTCAATTATTATTAATTATTACTAGCTATAATTAAACTTTCCAACAATATATATATATATATATATATATATATATATATATATATATATATATATATAAAATCAATCTGCCCGTAGACTGTACTGCATACTGTCATGCGATGTTTGGCTCTGCACGCACTTGGTGGCACCGCTGCATCAGACTCTGTTCACAGAACAGAGTCTGATAAGCAACCTGAGGCTTCAGTATTGTTCAGCCAGAGCCGGGCATCGGCTGATTCAGGTTCTTGTCTTCCGCCCTTCAGGAGGTAATTCCTGTAGACTGGTGAGCAGGAACTAGGAGCTTAGGTTGTTAATTGCCACATGCAGCTGTGTCTTTCCTATTTAAGGCACGGGTTTAATCCAGTATGCGTCGATTATAGCTTCAGCATAAGCTCCAGCAATCCCAGTCTTTTTGGTGAACCTGTTTACGGTGATCTTTGTTGCGATATTGAGTGCTGTAGATGTTCCCCTGTTGTGTGTTACTTTCTCCCGTGTACAGACATTGTCTCTCCTGTGTGTTTTGAGCGCAGTGTGTATTTGTTTTCATTCTCCCTTGTCTATATCGTTTTTGTGTGGTTTTGTCTTTGTGTTTTCCAGCCCGCTTCAAGGGTGGGGGAGAGGGGCAGTAAAATCAGGGCTTGGACAGGAGTTAGGGTCAAGCTGGGGGCTCGGACCTGGCTACCATCAAGCCTACCTCTGAGATAAGGAACAGCGCTAGGTTTCCAGTTTAAGAACCAGTTTAGAGGCCCCATGTTTTGTCATTACATACCCCATGATGAGTCCTCTATAAAGTGTTCGGCTTGCTCATATTTCTTCATCTACTCATCATCGGTTATCTTTTTTTGCAGGCATCAGCTTTGTCTACTATCACAAGCCACGCATCATCATCTATTCATTCAATGGTGGGTCTGAAGCTTTCTCCGCAGACCCATCACTCTTCAATCAACACATCTCCTCAAACCAGCTCCAAAAATGACTCCTGGAACAGTTTGGTTTTAGCCTAGTGCGACTCTCGCCCTTAGTTTTTCAACTCCTCCGGTCATGGATTAAAGCATTGGATTTATCAATCAAGGATTTTGGTCAACGAACATCGTGAACGCTGCACCTGAGAGACATGACTCAAAAAATGTAAAAAGAAAGAAAGAAAATAAAAAGATAAAATAAAAGAAAAAGTAAAGAAAAAAATAGAAGTTCTCAAGAGATTTAAAGAAAAAAAAAAAAACTTCTGCTTCTTAGAAGTAAAAAAAAAAAAAACAAAAAAAAAAACTTAGCAAAGTAATTTAATGTTTATACTTCTAGCAAAGGACTTTTATACAGTGGACTGTATTTAATGTGAACGGACAGATAGGCGCCTGGAGGAAAGTCAACGATTCTACATATCGAGAACAGAAACGTTTCCATGTCTAAAGCAATTTTTTTTGTAAACTTTGAGGTGGAAATTGCATTTATTAATGAGCAACACTGGAAGTGTCTGGAGAACTTTAAGCTTTATTTGCATCTATAGTTATTATTTTGGAAATCGGCACAAATTTAATTTAAAAAGAAGGGGGACTTTTTGTTCTTCATGAAGAAAGGGGCGCCAACGCGCGTTTCCACTGTCTGAGTCTTTTCTTATGTTTCTCCCAGTTTAAATTGTTCTTTTGTTTGTATTGTTTTTTTGTTGTT
Organism: Anomaloglossus baeobatrachus; assembly: GCF_048569485.1. Classification (NCBI taxonomy): domain Eukaryota; kingdom Metazoa; phylum Chordata; class Amphibia; order Anura; family Aromobatidae; genus Anomaloglossus; species Anomaloglossus baeobatrachus. The sequence goes on along the minus strand of NC_134355.1, from coordinate 671,865,855 downwards.
TTTTTTTATGTGAGTAATTGCCAAAATTTTTTTCATCTTCGTCTGTCTCTTTCCAAAGTCTTCTTAAGGAAGTCACGCTGTACGTCTTACAGACACAAACAGACGAAACCCACAAACTCGTGAATTCTGAGACAAATCCATTAATGTTGACTCCCACGTGAAAGTTATAGGGACGCCACCAATCACTCTGTAAAATCTAGATCCGTACGGTGGAGTGTGACAAAACATGAAACTGTTATCGATAATCTGTTGTTTTGTAAATTTTTGAGTAAATTGAAGTAGAATTTAACTTTGCAATTTATTTAAGTATGACATTTGTATTCTTTTGATGACTTCGCCCGGTATGATGCCGGTGATTCTTCACTCTATCGTCGTAGCCATTCCGGTCATAGTAAATCACCACACTCCGTTGCCAAAAAGTCAATAACATAAAAACTTCAATAACGTTCTCAATTAAATATTCAATTTTCCAAAAGTTTAGTCTACACCAAATCGAATGACTCAACTTTGTGTAAATGTACTGAAAATGTTTACTTCTACTATAGGCTTGATGTCTATAAATTAGCGAAGTTGGTTATGATTGACGTCTACAGGGAAGTTAAGGGTTCGCTTAATCAGTAGGCAAACTAAAGGGTGCTTTACACACTGCGACATCGCTAGTGGTAGCACTCGCCCCCGTCGCTCATGCAACATTTGGTGCTCACTGCTGTAGCAAACATTATTGCTACGGCAGCGTCACACGCACATACCTTGACAGCGACGTCGTGTGACCGCCGAACAATCCCTCCCTCAAGGGGGAGGGGCATTCGGCATCATAGCGATGTCACTGCGGCGTCACTTAAGCGGCCGGCCAATAGAAGCGGAGGGGCGGAGATGAGCGGGACATAACATCCCACCCACCTCCTTCCTTCCGCATTGCCGGTGGATGCAGGTAAGGAGATGTTCGTAGTTCCTGCGAAGTCACACATGTTGATATGTGCTGCCGCAGGAACATCGTACCTGTGGCAGCAGCAATATTAAGGAAAGGAGCGACGTGTCAACGATCACCGTTTTTGAACGATTTTGCGATCGTTGATCGTCGCTCTTTGGTGTCATACGCTGCGATGTCGCTACTGGCGCCGGATGTGCGTCACTAACGACGTTACCCCGACTCTATATCGGTAGCGATGTTGCAGCGTGTAAAGCACCCTTAAGACCCAATGAACTTTATGATCCAATGGTTATCATGCTCTTTACATGCCAAGACAAGAATGTGGCTCATGGGTTTTCATGTTGAGGAGTTTGACACTTCCGACAGATGATGATCTGGAGACACAACTTCTGGTGTTCCCCTCATCACAAGGCAAATAAAGACCTGAAGGACTTGAAGATCCAACGGTCATCATGCTCTTTACATATCAAGAAAAGAATGCAGCTCATGGATTTTCATTTTGAGGGATTTGACACTTCCAACACATGAGGATCTGGATACACAATTTTTGGGATTCACTTCATCACTAGACAAACCAAGACCCAATGAACTTGAAGATCACATGGTTTTCATGCTCTTTACATGTCAAGAAAAGAATGAGTCTCATGGTTTTTTTTATGTTGAGGAGTTTGACACTTCCAACAGATGATGATCTGGAGACACAATTTCTGGGGTTTGCTTCATCTCTAGGCAAACCAAGACCCAATGAACTTGAAGATCCAATGGTTATCATGTGCCTTACATATCAGGACAAGAATGGTTCTTTATGTTGAGGAGTTTGACACTTCCGACAGATGATGACCTGGAAACACAACTGGTGTTCATTTCATCACTAGGCAAACCAAGACCCAATGAGCCTGAAGATCCAATGGTCATAATGTTCTTTACATGTCAAGAAAAGAATGCAGCTCATTGGTTTTCATGTTGGGGAAATTGACACTTCTGACAGATGATGATCTGGAGACACAATTTCTGGGGTTCACTTCATCACTAAGCAAACCAAGACCCAATGGACTTGAAGATCCAATGATTATCATGCTCTTTACAAGTCAAAACAGGAATGTGGCTCATGGTTTTTCATGTTGGGGAGTTTGTCACTTCCGATAGATGAGCTGCAGACACAACTTCAGGGGCTTGCATCATTACTAGGCAGACCAACACCCAAAGGACTTGAAGTTCCAATGGTTATCATGCTCTTTACATGTCATGTCAGGACAAGAATGGGTTTTCATGTTGGGGAGTTTGACACTTCTGACAGATGAGGATCTGGAGGCACAATCTTTGGACTTCACTTCCTCAGTGGACAAACCAAGACCCAATGGACTTGAAGATCCAATGGTCATCATGGGCGTTACATGTCCAGACAAGAACGTGGCTCATGAGATTCCATGTTTGAGAGTTTAACACTTACGACAGATGATGATCTGGATATACAACTTCTAGGGTGCACTTCATCACTAGGCAATCTACGACTCAATCAACTTCAAGATCCAATTGATATCATGCTCTTTACATGTCAAAACAAGAATGTGGCTCATGGGATTTCAAATTGAGGCGTTTGACACTTCCAACAGCTGATGATCTGGATGCACAATTTCTGGGGTTGCTTCATCACTAGGCAAACCAAGGCCCAATGAACTTGAAGGTCCAATAGTTATCATGCACTTTACATGTCAAGACAAGAATGGCTTTTCAGGTTGGGAAGTTTGACACTAAAGACAGATAATGATCTGGAGACCCAACTCCTGTATCTTTAGATGCTTTCTACTTAAATTACTATCTTTGGATGCAATATCACTTAAGGCATATTCCATTTTAAAGACAATAAATGGAGTATTGCTATGGAATGCCATCACTTTATCATAAGTTGGGGTCCAACTTCTGAAAACAGAATGTAAGACCTGTCGTCTGCAGATAAAATCTGGCAAGGTTACGCTGATATTGATCAGCAACTTTTGTTTCCGGAGCTCAAAATGTTTGGAGAACCTGTTTCTGTTTACTGATCTTGAGTTGTATCCCCTTCTAAGTTTTCTCTTCACTGGAATGAGACCATACTGCAGTTCCCAAGTCTATGGGTAGCCCGATGGGGCAGAAAACTTATGAAGTGGACACAAAGGTACACCAGTAGAGATGAGTGGACCCATGGAAGTTCAGTTCCGAGGGTTCAGCCGGACCTTTGTCCCCCTTCACACGCACGTGTCTCCGTTACGTGCTTGGTCCGTTTTCGTATGTACCGGAGACACGGACACACGTACTCCAATATTATTCAATGTTTGGAGTTACACGTGCGTTTTTCCGTATGGTCCGTGTGCGTGATACGTATGTGTATCCGTATTACACGGATGCATGTCCGTTTTCTGCACGGAACACGCACACACGCACCCAATGAAACTCTATGGGTCCGTGAGCACATGTACGTGACACGGATGCATCTCCGTATGGTCCGTGTACGTTTTGTGCTTTTTTGAAGAGATGTCGGTCAATCTTTTTTTTCTGCATATGTCAGTCAAGCTCCCTCAGTCCGTCGGTCGGTCTCTCTCTGTCTTGTCTGTCCCTCTCTGTCTGCCGGTCAGTCTCCCCCCTCTCTCATATTCACCGTTCCCCGATCACCGGTGCGGCGCTGCACAGATGTTAAAAAAACTCCGGCAGCTTTTACTATTTTGAAAAAGCCGGCCGCTCATTATTCAATCTCGTATTCCTGCTTTCCCTGCCCACCGGCGCCTATGATTGGTTGCAGTGAGACACACCCCCACGCTGAGTGACAGCTGTCTCACTGCAACCAATCACAGCCGCCGGTGGGCGTGTCAATATCGAGCAGTAAAAAAAAAAAATTAATTAAGAAAAAACGGCGTGCGGTCCCCTCCAATTTTTATATCAGCCAGGGTAAAGCCACACGGCTGAAGGCTGGTATTCTCAGGATGGGGAGCTCCATGTTATGGGGAGCCCCCTAGCCTAACAATATCAGCCAACTGCCACCAGGAATTGCCGCATTCATTAGATGCGACAGTTCTGGGACTGTACCCGGCTCATCCTGAATTGCCCTGGTGCGGTGGCAAATGAGGTAATAAGGAGTTAATGGCAGCAGCCCATAGCTGACACTAAGTCTAAGATTAATCATGACAGGCGTCTCCCCGAGATAACTTACAGGTTAATCATGGAAGGTAACGAAAATAAACAAACACAATGAAAAATCCTTTATTTGAAATAATAATAAAAAAAAAAAAAAAACACCCTCGCTCACCACTTTATTAAGCCCCGAAAACCCCTCCAGGTCCAGCGTAATCCACGGAGGTCCTGCGACACTCTCCGCTCTGCTACATGAGGCCGACAAGAGCTGCAGTAGAACACCACCGCTCCTGTCAGCTCCACGCAGCAACTGAAGTGAGAAGCGTGATCAGCGATGATGACACTCAGGTCACTTGCGGCCACCGCTGGATCCTCCAACTGTGACAGCAAGTCTCCCGAGTGACTGAAGTGCGCTGCGCGATCAGCGATGAGTTGCACAGGTGAGTTGCAGTCTCGGGTGGAGGACTCCAGCTAGCCGTGGGTAACCTGAGTGACGGCAGCGCAAATTGCGCTGCTCACTTCAGTCACTCGGGATTAGCGGTCACCAGTGGGTCCTTCACGGGTGACCGCTAATCAGGACGCGACACAGACAGCCGCGGTATGACAATGAAGTCGGGTGAAGTTCACCCGAGTTCATTCTCATCGCGCGTCGCTGTCTGCAGGTATGTAGCAACGTCATTGTGCATCACACACGGAACATTTCACACGGACAACACACAGACATTACACGTACGTATCACACGCACACACGGCTAGCATACGCCATCACACGGATGTCACACGTACCGGAGAAACGGACATAAAATACGGAACACGGACCCGAAAAACGGAACGTGAGAAACGCATGTGTTTTTCACGTGCGTGTGAAGGGGGCCTTAGATAAAGTTTGGTTTGGGAGCAGGACTAGAGTGAACCCCAATGCAGTTTGGGTCTCCACTGACATGCAGCCAGTCATAAACAGATCAATTCCCAGGCGGGAGGGTTCAGTTTTTCCATTTTTTGGGGGGTGCACACTACATCCAATCATGCACTTGTTACCCCCAGTGTGAGCCATTCCAACAATGCAAGCGGCTCATACTGGGTTGAGCACTGAGCATACATGAGCATACCAGAGATCAGCATACGTAAAGCACCTGGACTACCGACTCAACCTATGTTTTTTTTTGTAAAGTCTGTGTTCGGTATGAACACCGAACTTTGGGTTAGCTCATCTCTATACACCAGCGCTCTGAACCTTTCAGTCTCACAGCATCACATCGATTGGTCCCAACCTTTCATAAACAGATGACATATTTTATATTCAATCACTTAAGCTGCTTTCACACTGAGTTATTACCTATGTTCACTGGTCCTGTCAGATCTTCCGGCCGAACCACACCCCCCCTTGCAAAATTGGTTTCGGACGCATGCGCCGATGGGCCATTGACTATAATGGTAGAGACTGAGTCACTGTGTGCTCTGTCTTCCACCATTTTCGGGCGTATAAGCTTTCTGGAGGTGGACATCCAGAAGAGGTCCACTACGTCTGGATGTCCGCCTGCAGAAAGCGTATACGCCCGAAAATGGTGCAGGACAGTACATACGGTGACTCCGTCTGCACCATTATAGTCAATGGCCCTTTCAGTGCATGTATTTTACGGGGGGGAGGGGTTCGGATGGAAGCTCCAATGGGACCAGTGAACAGGGGGAGGAACGCAGTGTGAGAGGAAGCTTATAAAAGGTAACGATACACAATTAGGAATGGCAAGAGATACATTTCCACCTTGTTAGGTATAGTATGCCATGTCTATTTCTCTGTGTAGGGGAAACAGAATCTGCCTAATTTAGCACTGTAGACCCTCATTCTATATATAAGTGAGGTCAATAACTGCAATATTATAAAGATGGGAATAACCCTTTATTAAATAACAAATCTGGGCACTGGACCACCCAAAATGGCAGTTTGAAGAATGTAGACAATGGCTGGTTACTAGTGATGGCCGCCCTTTTGAGTGATGAAGCGATTATCCAAACCGTGAGCAATATAACAAAGTAAAGGACATCACAAACATTCGTTTGACCGCTGCAGCCAGTCGTTGGCTTCTTGAAGGGTAATAAGATACAATGACTTCGGTTCCAAACTCCACCGCCTTCTAACCGTGCAATTGCAAATCAATGAGCATGATTGATGAAAATGTCTTTAGTAAAGATAAACAAGTGGACATTGTAAATATAATAACTTTAAGGTTTCCGATGATGAGAAATGTGATTGTTGTTATTATTAAAATTATGCAAAAGTGTTTTTTCCCCCTTCATAAAGCTGGATGTATGGAAGTAACAAAAGGCGTAAAACACAAACACACAGGTAAAAGATCTATGTGAGCATTATATGAAGGGGCCACAAACCAAGCTTCTAACAACCTTCCAAATATCAGAAAATAAAACCTACTAAATCTATATTTGCTTAATCTTTTTCTTTCAACCTGGGTGGAGTAATAAGAGTCAACATGGTGGAAATTCACCTTTATATATTGCTTGTGAAATCAAACTGACAGCAAGGACAAAGGAGGCAATTTATCATTTCCACCCCAAAAAGTCACAATTTTTTGCCTCCCATTAAAGTTTCCTAAAAAAATGCATTGAGCACAGCGGAGAGGACCATGGTTTATCTTATTCCTGGAAACTGAGTCTTACTTATTGCAGAAATTGGTGTATATGTTAGTGTGAAAGCCAGATTAAATTAAGCGGATCTTACCGGAAGGCACTTTTCCATTCAGAATGGTAAATAAAATTCCAGCTAAAATGATTCACTCCAAAGTTAATTTTTAAAAAAGATTAAAAAAAAAAAAAAAAAACCCCAACCTTTTTAAAATTAGAATCTGTACATTAATTAAAAGAAATTAAGTAGAATAACCCTCCTATATTGCTTTTACCAGGTTGTCTGACTGCTAAAATCCCATCAATCTCTAAAACGAGGGGCTTTGCTGCTGTTCCCAACATAGAGCAACTTTGCCATCTATCTGCATTTAGTTTTCTTCAAGAGACAGGTCAGATTTTTTTATTTTGTCTTTCTCTATTGACTACCAAATTTATTTGCTATTAGTCATGAGCGGGCACTACCATGCTCGGGTGCTCAGTACTCGTAACTAGTGATGAGCGAGCACTACCATGCTCGGGTGCTCAGTACTCGTAACTAGTGATGAGCGAGCACTACCATGCTCAGGTGCTCTGTACTTGTAACTAGTGATGAGCGAGCACTACCATGCTCAGGTGCTCTGTACTTGTAACTAATGATGAGCGAGCACTACCATGCTCGTGTCGCGGGCGGAGGAGGGGACGCTGCGCTCACCCACTGCTCGGGTCCGGCTGCTGCTACTGCTGCTCGGTGGTGGCTCGAGCGGTGGGCCGGATCCTGGGGACTCGAGCGGCGTTCCTCGCCCGTGAGTGAAAGGGGGTGGTTTGGGTTTAGAGATATTGTCCGTGACGCCACCCACGGTTGTGGTGATATTGGTGACACCACCGCTGCTCTGGACGGGGATCCCGTGAGCGATGACAGGGAGCAGCTTGGATGTTGGTTCTCCCCTCCGTGGGTAGGGGGGTTGGTTGTCCCGGGGCCCGGTGATGGGGTAGGGATGGATGGCAGGCGGGTTACGGGGCCTGGCGAGGTGCAGGGTCGCGGGGGCAGCGCTGTGCCGCACGGCACGGTGGTACTCACTCAGCCAATGATGAATGCAAAGTCTCCGGTAAAACAAACGGCTGGATGGACGGGTCCCACAGACGGCTGCGGTGTTTCTCCTCCCGGCAGGTTGATGGTGACTGCCTTTCCCTGCACCTGTGTAGTGTAACGGTTCCAATGGGTTCCCACCGGTAACCCGCTCCCCAGCTTGGATGGGTGCTGAAGGAGCCCCATTTGCCCGCAGGCTCTGGCCCTGGGAACTGTAGCCTTGGCGGTGACTGTTTCCCTTTACGGTTTGAGCTGTCGCCTTCAATCGGGTCTTGACTGCTGGGAAACCCCGGAGGTTCCCTTCGCTAACGGATTTGACAAATTCAACGGCGACTCCTAGCCTTTTCGGGGTCTGTAAGCCCTGCCGGATGGTGCTGGCTTCTCTTTGCTCGCCGATCTGGTACCGCCGGGCCACCGCCCGTCCACGGTCCGCACGGTTCGCTCCAATTAGCCTCTCCTGCAGACGGTCACCACCATCTGCCAACCTTGCTGTACCGTCCGGGCAACACCCGGACCACCTTCAGACTGCTCCTCTACCACTTTACTTCCTCTCCCTTCCACTTCAAACTCTGATCTGCTTCCTTTTCCCGCCTGCAGGACTGTGAACTCCTCGGTGGGCGGGACCAACCGCCTGGCCCACCCCCTGGTGTGGACATCAGCCCCTGGAGGAAGGCAACAAGGATTTGTGTTTGGCTTCGGTGTGCCTAACCGGGGTGTGGGGTGTGTTGGTGTAGTTCTGTGACGACCTGGCTTGTCCAGGGCGCCACATTACCCCTTAGTAAAATGCAGACCGTCCGCGGGCTGCTCGTCCATCACCGGTTTTATTTTTTCACGAACTGAAAAGATATAACGGTAAAACATGTAAAACACAAGCAATTTTCATTCTTCCCACATCGGGAGGCACATTTCTTAAACGTTACTAAACGGTTGTCTTTATTAACGGTACGGCTTCCGATCTTCTCCCACCCAAGCAACCTGGCCCTGATGCTGCCCCTAAGCAAATGGGCAGCACCCCTTGACCCCAGTCCAGCACCAAGTTGCCCGAGCGGGTTCTGTCCCTTTCAGGGGACCCACGTCCATGGGGACCCCTGAACCCCCGGAGGATCGCCACCGATTACGGTAGTGGCGGGCCTGGGCCATCCCTTTCCTCCAGGCCCATCCTCCAAATCAGCCTCTCCGGAGGCGGTCACGGTTTCAAGCCAACATTTTTATTTACATACCACAAGTTCGTGGTTGCCCTGCTAGTTCTCGAGCTTGTCCGTAAGCAGTTCCTTACGCAAGGATCAAAGACAGTCCCTACGGGGACAACAGTGCTTCGTAGCCAACGGGCTACCACAAACAAAACTGTAGGGTCCCAAAGGAGACTTGCTGTAGGGTCCCAACGGGGACTGACAGCTGGGTCCCAGGGGCCATCCACAACACCTGGCTCCGGTACAGCTTCCTCCTGCGGCTTTCCCACAGTCCACCATCGAACAGCACGAGCCCCCAACACCACCCTCACACAGGGGTGACACTGTCCCACAGGACTCCATTTTCAGCTGCCGATGATGCGGGTACGACTGCTCCTCCAACCGGACTCCTTAGCCTTGAGGGCCGTCTGGAATGTCAGCAGAGCCCCAATGGGGACCGACAGCAAGGTAACCGGGAACCGCTACCATGCTCTAACTTTTCTTTCTTAATCAGCAATCCCGCGGCACAGCTGCCTTTGCTGCCGCTCCCGGTGCGGAGCACTTTCTGCTTGCTCCGGTTCAGGCGGGGGCCCAGCCGGAGTCCCCCCGTGCCGGCTACGACCGGTACCTTCGGTAATGACGGACCCCGCTGTGACATGGCCTGCTCTGCCTCCTGGCAGCTGCATCCCCGCCGTGCCTCAGCCGAGGCCGGGTGTCTGGGAGCGGTCAGCGGGACTCGCGGTGCTGGCTTCTGGGCGAGGGTCGCCTCCGTTGCGGCCGGGCGGACTGCCAGGGCCGTCGTCCTCTCCGTTGCGGCTGGGATGCAAGCCAGGACGGGTGCCAGGGCGGTGGTAAAGGTAGGGCCCGGGGGCCGCAGGTCTTGGCCCTCTCCCACAGACGCTGCGGGCTCCGCTACCGGTGGCAGGGGTAACGGGTCGGTCTGGGTGTCGGCCGCGGGCATGGGCAGTGAGGGAGGTAGCGTGGTAGACAGCAGCAGGCCGGGCCCCTCAGCCGTATCGACCGATCCCTCGGGGACATAGGGGCGTGGGTCGCTTACCCGCTTCTCTGAGACCACCTCCACTTCGGATGCCCAAACGGTTGCGGCCAGGCCCTTCATCTCCGACGTCCACTTCGCCAGCATGAAGTGGACTTGGGCCGGGAGCTCCTGGCACATCTTGCTTCTGGATCCAGGAACGTGTTTCAGCAGAGTCCTGGCGTCCCTGCACGCTGCAGCGCTAGTTACATGCGGCTGCGACCACCGCTCCTCCAGCGGCTCCATCGGGCGCAGACATCTTGTTTCCGTCCCCCTTAGTCTTTTTCCGGCTCCTCCTCTATCAGGGCGGGGTTTGGCCTTCGCGCCTCCACTGCTCGAGGAGACGCTCGAGCAGGGACTTTTCGCGCCCAAAATGGTGGTTTCTCAAGTTTTTCGGCCGGACCTCTCCGGCGGTCACAAGGCGCACCTCTACCAGACGGCAGAGCGGTAAGATCCTGTTCATGACGTCAAGTTGTCGCGGGCTGAGGAGGGGACGCTGCGCTCACCCACTGCTCGGGTCCGGCTGCTGCTACTGCTGCTCGGTGGTGGCTCGAGCGGTGGGCCGGATCCCGGGGACTCGAGCGGCGTTCCTCGCCCGTGAGTGAAAGGGGGTGGTTTGGGTTTAGAGATATTATCCCTGACACCACCCACGGTTCTGGTGAGATTGGTGACACCACCGCTGCTCTGGACGGGGATCCCGGGAGCGATGACAGGGAGCAGCTTGGATGTTGGTTCTCCCCTCCGTGGGTAGGGGGTTGGTTGTCCCGGGGCCCGGTGAGGGGTTGGGTAGGAATGGCAGGCGGGTTACGGGGCCTGGCGAGGTGCAGGGTCGCGGGGGCAGCGCTGTGCCGCACGGCACGGTGGTACTCACTCAGCCAATGATGAATGCAAAATCTCCGGTAAAACAAACGGCTGGATGGACGGGTCCCACAGACGGCTGCGGTGTTTCTCCTCCCGGCAGGTTGATGGTGACTGCCTTTCCCTGCACCTGTGTAGTGTGTACGGTTCCAATGGGTTCCCACCGGTAACCCGCTCCCCAGCTTGGATGGGTGCTGAAGGAGCCCCATTTGCCCGTAGGCTCTGGCCCTGGGAACTGTAGCCTTGGCGGTGACTGTGTTTCCCTTTACGGTTTGAGCTGTTGCCTTCAATCAGGTCTTGACTGCTGGGAAACCCCGGAGGTTCCCTTCGCTAACGGATTTGACAAATTCAACGGCGACTCCTAGCCTTGTCGGGGTCCGTAAGCCCTGCCGGATGGTTCTGGCTTCTCTTTGCTCGCCGATCCGGTACCGCCGGGCCACCGCCCGTCCACGGTCCGCACGGTTCGTTCCAATTAGCCTCTCCTGCAGACGGTCACCACCGTCTGCCAACCTTGCTGTACCGTCCGGGCCACACACCCGGACCACCTTCAGACTGCTCCTCTACCACTTTACTTCCTCTCCCTTCCACTTCAAACTCTGATCTGCTTCCTTTTCCCGCCTCCAGGACTGTGAACTCCTCGGTGGGCGGGAGCAACCGCCTGGCCCACCCCCTGGTGTGGACATCAGCCCCTGGAGGAAGGCAACAAGGATTTGTGTTTGGCTTCGGTGTGCCTAACCGGGGTGTGGGGTGTGTTGGTGTAGTTCTGTGACGACCTGGCTTGTCCAGGGCGCCACATTTGGGTGCTCTGTACTCGTAACTAGTGATGAGAAAGCACTACCATGCTCGGGTACTCAGTACTCATAACTAGTAATGAGCGGGCACTACCATGCTCGGGTGCTCAGTGCTCGTAACTAGTGATGAGCGTGCACTACCATGCTCGGGTGCTCAGTACTCGTAACTAGTGATGAGTGGGTACTGCCATGGTCGGGTGCTCAGTACTCGTAACTAGTGATAAGCAAGCACTACCATGCTCGGGTGCTCTGTACTCGTAACTAGTGATGAGCGAGCACTACCATGCTCGGGTGCTCAGTACTGGTAACTAGTGATGAGCGGGCACTACCATGCTCAGGTGCTCAGTACTCGTAACTAGTGATGAGAGAGCACTACCATGCTCGGGTACTCAGTACTCATAACTAGTAATGAGCGGGCACTACCATGCTCGGGTGCTCAGTGCTCGTAACTAGTGATGAGCGTGCACTACCATGCTTGGGTGCTCAGTACTCGTAACTAGTGATGAGCGGGCACTACCATGCTCGGGTGCTCAGTACTTGTAACTAGTGATGAGCGAGCACTACCATGCTCGGGTGCTCAGTACTTGTAACGAGTGATGAGCGAGCACTACCATGCTCGGGTGCTCAGTACTCGTAACTAGTGATAAGCAAGCACTACCATGCTCGGGTGCTCTGTACTCGTAACTAGTGATGAGCGAGCACTACCATGCTCGGGTGTTCAGTACTCGTAACTAGTGATGAGCGGGCACTACCATGCTCAGGTGTTCAGTACTCGTAACTAGTGATGAGCGGGCACTACCATGCTCAGGTGCTCAGTACTCGTAACTAGTGATGAGCGGGCACTACCATGCTCAGGTGCACAGTACTCGTAACTAGTGATGAGCGGGCACTACCATGCTCGGGTGCTCAGTACTTTTAACTAGTGATCAGCAAGTGTGGCACCCCAGTGGTCATGGGAGCCACGGTGGTGTTGTTCCCCTCACCAGGGGGGCAGTGCTATGCTTCGAAGCAGTGGGGAAAATCTTCATGTCAGCTACAATTACACACAACACCTCCTAACTCAGGCCAGAAGGGGGAGCTCAAGTCCTGTTTGGGGAGAGCTTCCCTGTGCATTCTGGGCTGGGGAGGGGTTAGACAGAGGAATAGGAAGAGGGACCTCAGAACACAAGTGGCGAGGAAGTAGAATGGTTGCTGTAAGAGAGCTGTCTGTAAGCTTTCCAGGACCAGGCACAGAAATCGGGACACTGGGGTCATCGATTGTTGGGTGCTAACGGCCCAACAGTAAAACCCGGAGGGCAGGAGATTCCACATACCCTGGCTCAGCAGAGACTCCTAAGGCGAAGTAGCACTATAGAGCCCTAGGCCGCAGAAATATAAGCAGGCCACACATCCAGCTCGCGCTGCGAGCCATAAGGTTCAAGGCAAACTGCATCTAGGAAGAGGGACGCTGCGCTGCTTCAGACCACAGCGACCCACACACAGAGCGCGTTAAGGAAGGCCTCCAATCCACCGGGCAACCAGATTCCTCACGGCTTCCTTGCTGACCAGACCACTGTAACTTTGGGACCATCACAACTGACCAGTAAAGGTAAAGGAAACTACCGGCCTGTGTTGTCCAGTTACAGTCGGCGTCCTCAGCCCTGCACCCCAATGTACAACACCATAGACTGTCACCTCTATCGTCCTCCCCGGGGCCTGGTCTACCTGTTGGGAGCCAAACTCGCCGAGCTGCGTTACCATCTGCCCCAGAGGACATCACCGGCAGCGGTGGCTAATCCACGGCCACACAACACAGGTGGCGTCACGAGACAACTAATCGCATCATCCCATCATCCATCATGTCACGAAACCGAGCAGGGCCACCTATGACATCCCCTGACCCTCACCGGCCCGGTGACGAGTATTCCCAAGACCCCGTGGCGCCCATCACAAGCTCTACCAAGCTCGGGTGCTCAGTACTCGTAACTAGTGATGAGCGGACACTACCATGCTCGGGTGCTCAGTACTCGTAACTAGTGATGAGTGAGCACTACCATGCTCGGGTGCTCAGAACTCGTAACTAGTGATGTGCGGGCACTACCATGCTCGGGTGCTCAGTACTCGTAACTAGTGATGAGCGGGCACTACCATGCTTGGGTGGTCAGTACTGGTAACTAGTGATGAGCGGACACTACCATGCTCGGGTGCTCAGTGCTCGTAACTAGTGATGAGCGGGCACTACCATGCTCGGGTGCTCAGTACTTGTAACGAGTGATGAGTGGGCACTACCATGCTCAGGTGCTCAGTACTCGTAACTAGTGATGAGCGTGCACTACCATGCTTGGGTGGTCAGTACTCGTAACTAGTGATGAGCGGGCACTACCACGCTCAGGTGCTCAGTACTCATAACTAGTGATGAGCGGGCACTACCATGCTCTGGTGCTCAGTACTCGTAACTAGTGATGAGCGGGCACTACCAGCCAGACACAAAATCCTTGTTGCCTCCCTCCAGGGGCTGATGTCCACACCAGGTGGGGTTGAGCCAGGCGGTTGGCCCCACTCACTGAGGAGTTCACAGTCCTGGAGGCGGGAAAAGGAAGACGGAGTTGAGTTAGGGAAGTGCAAGGGAGAGGAGTGAAGGAGTGGAAGGAGTAAACTGACCATGTCCGGGTGTGTGGCCCGGGCACTAAGAGCAAGGTTGGCAGACGGTGGTGGCCGTCTGCAGGAGAGGCAAATCAACGCGGAACCGTAGGACCGGGGTCGGGCGGTGGCCCACTGGTACCGAACCGGGGAGCGAAGTGAAGCCAGCACACACCGGCAGGGCCTGTGGACCCCGACCAGGCTTGGAGTCGCCGTTAAGAGGTCAAATCCGTCAGTGACCGGAACCCCAGGGGTTTCTTAACATCCAAGAACCGATAGAAGGCAACCATCCGACCAGTAGAAGGAAATACAGCTACCGCCACAGCTAGAGTTCCAAGGGCCAGAGCCTACGGGCAAAAGGGCTCCTCCGGCACATATACACGCTGGGGAGCGGGTTACCATTGGGAAGCCATCGGGACCGAACTTACACAAAGGTGCAGGGAAAGACAGCCACCACCAACCGTCCGGGAGAAACCACAGCAGTCGGCTGCGGGACCCGTCCATCCAGCCGTTTGGTTTACCAGAGACTTTGCGTACATTTGTGGCTGAGTGAGTACAACCGTGCCATCCGGCACCGCGCTGCGCAGTCCAGGCGACCCTGCACCTTGCCAGCCCTGCCTCTCCGTCACCTCACCGGCCCTCGGGACCACCAAGCCCTACCCACGGAGGGGGAAAACAACATCCCAGCTGCTCCCTACCATTGCTCCCGGGATCCCCGTCACCAGCAGCGGTGGTGCCCAACTTCACCACAACCCGTGGGTGGCGTCACGGACTAAATCCCCCAAACCAACCATCCCTTTCACTCACGGGTGAGGAGCGCCGCTCGAGTCCCCGTATCCGGCCCACCGCTCGAGCCACCGAGCAGCCATCGCAGCAGCGCCGGACCCGAGCGTTAGCGAGCGCAGCGCAGTGGCGTCCTCACCGCCCGCGACAACTTGGCGTCACGAACAGGATCTTACTGTTCTACCGGCTGGTGGAAGTGTGCCTTGTGCCCCGCCAGCGGTGTCCAGCCGAAAAATTTCAGAATCTGCCATCTTGGGCGCGAAGATTTTCCCGCTCGAGCATCTTCTCGAGCAGTGGAGGCCGAAGCCGAAGCCCCGCCCCTGAAGAGGAGGTGCCGAGAAAAGACCAAGGGGGGCAGCAACAAGATGTCTGCACCCGACGGAGCCGCTGGAGGAGTGGCAGTCGCAGCCGCAGCGGCACCCGTGGATGGAAATGGGCCAGCCCGTGCTCTGGTCGCACGAGCAGGGGAGGCCGTGGCCCCCGCCGTTGCTCAGGTGATGCCGTTCTCTTTGCCCTATGTGCCCGGAGCTACCTGGCTGCCGCAGTACGACGGAAGACCTGATGCTTTACAGGTCTTCCGGAAGAAGCTTAACCTGGTCCTTGAACTGTATCCTCTGACCGATAAGCAACGTGCAGCGGTAGTGCTGGGGCAGCTAACCGGCGCGACTGAGCAGGAGACGGAGACCTGGACCGAGGGGGACCGGGCCTCCGTGGCCACTATCTTTGAAAAGCTACAGATTGCCTTCGAGACCCGCACCGAAGCCGAGCTGCGGATGCAGTTTTATCAAGGTCGACAGCGGCCTGCAGATAGTATTAGAGACTATGCCTTGCGCCTGCAAACTTCCCTAGGTATGCTGAAGCGGGTGGATACCATTAATGATGCGGATAGCAACAAAATGTTAGTCGAGCAGTTTGTGCAGGGACTGGGATCCCCGGAGGACCGCAAGAAGCTCCGGCTGTGGGCCCTAGAACACCCTAACATGGACTTTGCCATGCTGAAAGAACGGGCCATCAAAGCTCTGCAGCCCCCAGCGTCCGACGTCCCTGAAGCGGCCCCATGGCCAGCTGAGACGGCTCCCATCTTGGTAGCCCCTCCTCTCCCAGCTCCCACGGCCCCTGCAGCCCCTGGCGGAATGATGGAGGAGCTGGCTGCCCAGGTCCGTCGCATGGATGGAGACCTCGCCAAGATCCTCGCCGCACTCCAGCCTCCGACGAGATCCAAGCCCCCGTGGAGGATGCAGCTCGCCAACAGCCCGGAGGACGTCCCCTGGATGCAGCGGAGAAGGGCCAATGACTCACGGTATGGACCTCCAATTTGTTACAGGTGCAGCAAGCCCGGCCACTACTCCCGACGGTGTCCGTTAAAGGAGCAACCCCTGGGGCCAAGGGCCAATCCTCAGGAGTAGAACCCAGTGGCCCCACAGACTGGCGGGACCGGTACATCGTCCCTCTGGCAGTAGACGGCATCCCACTGATGGCACTCCTGGACACTGGATCCCAGGTAACCACGATACCATACACACTGAATCAGCGGTATTGGGGGGATGATGAACTTGCCCCTCCAGACGGTAGCATGACACTGATCGCAGCTGATGGACTCCCCTTGACCCAAGTGGGATACAAACAAGTGGCCATGACCGTGGGACGGGCTGAACTGCAGCACCAGGGAATGATTGTGATAATGAATGAACCCAGTGACCATAACCCGAAGGTAGTGCTAGGGACTAATGTGATGGAGCACTGCATGAGTGATGTGCTGACCCTACTGCAGCAGCTGGCCGCCACCGCAGCAGGAGGCCGACAAAGGGCTGTGCAGCGTAAGATCCGGGCCTTGATGATTCGGCAGCAAGTGAACTCAACAGGAGGGGAGCTTGGGGGAGTGAGAGTGATGGATGCGGCCCCTTTGATTGTGCCTCCCAGGAGCGAAATGATGATTTGGTGCAGGGCGGCGGTAGGTCCCCAGGGGCGTGATTACCCAGCCATTGTAGAGCCCATGCCCTCCGAACACTGGCCCACAGTAATGGCCGCCCGAGGGGTAGTAGACGGTAAGAAGGTGAGAGTGCCCGTAAGGGTGTTAAACTGTGGGGAGGAGGAGGTCAGGCTTCCCCGGTACGCTACCCTTGCCCAGCTGCTTACCCTAGATCCCCACACCATCCAGGAGGCCGTTCCCCTGACCTCACTGCCTTCTGCCAGTCACTACACATCCCCTGAGCGGTTAGATGAGTGGTGTCAAGAGTTACATGTAGGCACTGATGTTACCCCCACACATCACAAAGAAGGGGTATACCGGGTGGTACAGGAGTACGAGCAGGTTTTCAGTAAACATTCACTAGATTTTGGGTGGATTAAAGGGGTCCAACACCACATCCCCACCGGCGAGCATCCCCCCATTAAAGAGAGATACAGACCTATCCCACCCTCACACTACCAATGCGTCAAAGACATGTTGAGGAACATGAAGGAGGCGGGGGTTATTCGGGATAGCTGCAGTCCCGAATAATTAGAGGTCAAATCCGTTAGTGACCGGAACCCCAGGAGTTTCCTAACAGCCAAGACCCGATTGAAGGCAACCGTCCGACCAGCAAAAGGAAATACAGCTACCGCCACAGCTAGAGTTCCAAGGGCCAGAGCCTGCGGGCAAAAGGGCTCCTCCGGCACATATATACGCTGGGGAGCGGGTTACCGTTGGGAAGTCCATCGGGACCAAACATACACAAAGGTGCAGGGAAAGGCAGCCACCACCAACCGTCCGGGAGAAACCACAGCAGCCGGCTGTGGGACCCGTCCATCCAGCCGTTTGGTTTAAACATTTAAGCCGTTTGGTTTACCAGAGACTTTGCGTACATTTGTGGCTGAGTGAGTACAACCGTGCCATCCGGCACCGCGCTGCGCAGTCCAGGCGACCCTGCACCTTGCCAGCCCTGCCTCCCCGTCACCTCACCGGGCCCCGGGACCACCAACCCCTACCCACGGAGGGGAAAAACAACATCCCAGCTACCATCGCTCCTGGGATCCCCGTCACCAGCAGCGGTGGTGCCCAACCTCACCACAACCCGTGGGTGGCGTCACGGACTAAATCCCCCAAACCAACTACCCCTTTCACTCACGGGCGAGGAGCGCCGCTCGAGTCCCCGGATCCGGCCCACCGCTCGAGCCACCGAGCAGCCATCGCAGCAGCGCCGGACCCGAGCGTTAGCGAGCGCAGTGCAGTGGCGTCCTCTCCGCCCGCGACACTTGTATCTTCTCCAATGTTGAAAACCACTCTGTGTACGGGCAATCTTACAAAATATTATGGGAGGGTACCAACCACTGCATCCTGCTTATCCCACACAAGACCTGACATTCACGAAATGCCCTGGACTAGTGGTCACAATTTGGTCCTTGTAATAGTCACTAAGATCCCTCCTCTTGCCAAGTATCTTACCTCCCAGCTTTTAAAAATCAGGGATACGCACTCATTTGTATACAAATGAGAGAAGAAACAGGAGTTTAAAGTCCATATAAAAAAATGGGAACATTTAATATGGAAAGATAATTGCAGGGATACATGGGGGGGCCTAAAAGTATGACCTTCACTCTGATCCCAAGAGTCACCAAATAAATGTAGTGTCACCGGGCCAGTGGTTTCGTGGGGTCGCTGTGACTGGCCTGACCCGGCTCCGTGGCACCGTCGGCTACATGTAAAGGACAAACGAACGGGTGTCCACTGTAAATGGAGGGATGGAAGGAGGGCGGAGGGTCCTTGGAAGGAGTCACTAGTTGCAGCGGTGACTGGGGTCTCGGGCGCCGACCCCTGCTGCGACTTTTCTTCTTCCAGGGGCGGTGTTGGATGGCAATGGGGGATGCTTTGCAGCGCCACCCGTGGTGTGCGGCCAGGAATTAGCCACTGCTGCGAGATGTTGCTCTCCTCCTGGGCTGATATTAACGCAGCACAGATTGACCAGCTCCCCACAGGTGGAGCGGGCCCCAGGGAGGATGAGGACAATGAAGACAGCTGATGGTGCCCAAGTGCGGGACAGCAGCGCTGGCAATGACAAGAACGACACGGGGCTGCGGTTCAAAGTTCCGTTTACTCACAGTTCTTAAAGCTCCCCGGAGGTGCCGCTTTCCGACGCCATGGATGGACTTCAGCCGTTCCCGGGTGAATGGGAAGCAATCACCGGTGTCTGTGGAAATGTGTGACACCTTCCTCCTTGTGCTGAATCACGGCTCCCCGTGGCCTGAAGCAACTTGAGGCTTCCGCTCTGTGTGTTAAGTGTCCCGTCCCGTACGCAGGTGACGCGGGTCCTCGCCGTGGGGCCTGGCTATAAACCCAACCTCGGATCCTATATGTCACTGTGCTACAGGAAAGTGGGTGGTGGGCGATGGGACATGAAATCCCCAAGCCGTGCAGATTTGTTAGAGTCCATGAAAGTTTCCCCAACTGAGGGTTCTGCACCCAGACTGCGCTGGCACTGTGGAAGCGGTTAAGCTCCCCCACAGCTGCCATTTCTCCTGTGTCTCACCATCTCCACCGGTCGCCTCTATCTCTCACTCTCTATAGTAGCCGTGGTACTACAAGTCCCATGATATTCTGGCACTCTCTCTTCCCCAAGATAGCTCCTAGGCATGCATCTCGGGTGGTCCCCCTGAGGGGAGCTGGGTGTAACTCTCCCCCAGGGGACCTGTTCTCTTCACTATCTCCCGCTGAAGTGGAACTGTTTGTGTCTTTCTACTCACTCACTGTGAGCAGCCCCCACCCTCTGGAATGACTCAGCAGTGCTAGGGAATTACCCGTTGCTATGGTGCCCACCTGCAGTCTGGCTTCCTGTATGTGGTGGCTCATGCTAGATGTTCTGTGTAAGGGTACTTTCACACCTCCGGTTTTTCTTCTGCGGCACAATCCGGCACTTTGCAGGAAAATCGCAACCGTTTTTTTTTGCTGACGGTTGCGATTTTCCTGCATAGACTTTAATTAGTGCCGCATTGTGCCGCATGGCCTTGCGTTCCATCCGGTTTTTGCCGCATGCGGCAGATTTAGCCGATGCGGCGTCCGGATGGAACGTTGCCTGGCACGTTTTTTCGTGCGGCAAAAAAAACCGCATCGCGCCGCATTCGGCCGATGCGGCGCATCTCTCAATGCATGCCTATGGCGGCCGGATGCGGCAAATACCGCATCCGGCCGCCGCATGCGGTTTTTGCCACTGCGCATGCTCAGTAGCATGCCGCAAGCGGCAAAAACCGGGCGGGCCGCATGTAAAAAACTGATGCAAAGGATGCGGTGTTTTCACCGCATCCGTTGCATAGCTTGCACAGCCGGATTGAGCCGCAGGGCTCAAGCCGGATGTGTGAAAGTAGCCTAAGTGGCAAAAACCAGTGGTTAACCTCTTCTCACCTGGGAGAGAATTACAACTTAAACCAGATGCAATTCCCTGTGGCGACGAGCGAGGTGCTGAATTCAAGTAAAGTGCTGAATTTAAGATAAGTGCATAGTTTCAACACAATTACATAGTGGTGATAACTGTAATTGTTGAATTTCATTAGGGAATTGTGTGTCTGTTTGTGATTCTGTGAAAAGGGAAAAAAAAAAAAGGTTAGTCTTGTGAATTAATTAGTAGGATTAGTCACACCTGTTTCTAGAAGCTTCCAGCAGCTTCTGATACTCATTGTACATCTATATAAACCAGCCAGTACTAGCGAGGGGGCTGAGCGAGCGAGGTGCTGAATTCAAGTAAAGTGCTGAATTTAAGATAAGTGCATAGTTTCAACACAATTACATAGTGGTGATAACTGTAATTGCTGAATTTCATTAGGGAATTGTGTGTCTGTTTGTGATTCTGTGAAAAGGGAAAAAAAAAAAAAAAAAAAAAAAAAGGTTAGTCTTGTGATTTAATTAGTAGGATTAGTCACACCTGTTTCTAGAAGCTTCCAGCAGCTTCTGATACTCATTGTACATCTATATAAACCAGCCAGTACTAGCGAGGGGGCTGAGCGAGCGAGGTGCTGAATTCAAGTAAAGTGCTGAATTTAAGATAAGTGCATAGTTTCAACACAATTACATAGTGGTGATAACTGTAATTGTTGAATTTCATTAGGGAATTGTGTGTCTGTTTGTGATTCTGTGAAAAGGGAAAAAAAAAAAAGGTTAGTCTTGTGAATTAATTAGTAGGATTAGTCACACCTGTTTCTAGAAGCTTCCAGCAGCTTCTGATACTCATTGTACATCTATATAAACCAGCCAGTACTAGCGAGGGGGCTGAGCGAGCGAGGTGCTGAATTCAAGTAAAGTGCTGAATTTAAGATAAGTGCATAGTTTCAACACAATTACATAGTGGTGATAACTGTAATTGTTGAATTTCATTAGGGAATTGTGTGTCTGTTTGTGATTCTGTGAAAAGGGAAAAAAAAAAAAAAAAAAAAAAAAGGTTAGTCTTGTGATTTAATTAGTAGGATTAGTCACACCTGTTTCTAGAAGCTTCCAGCAGCTTCTGATACTCATTGTACATCTATATAAACCAGCCAGTACTAGCGAGGGGGCTGAGCGAGCGAGGTGCTGAATTCAAGTAAAGTGCTGAATTTAAGATAAGTGCATAGTTTCAACACAATTACATAGTGGTGATAACTGTAATTGCTGAATTTCATTAGGGAATTGTGTGTCTGTTTGTGATTCTGTGAAAAGGGAAAAAAAAAAAAAAAAAAAAAAAAAGGTTAGTCTTGTGATTTAATTAGTAGGATTAGTCACACCTGTTTCTAGAAGCTTCCAGCAGCTTCTGATACTCATTGTACATCTATATAAACCAGCCAGTACTAGCGAGGGGGCTGAGCGAGCGAGGTGCTGAATTTAAGATAAGTGCATAGTTTCAACACAATTACATAGTTTGACACAAGAACATAGTTTGAATTTATCCTTATACGTTTCCCATTGGGTTTCTTTCGTTTTTTTTCTCTTTGTTTTTCTACTTACTGTTGATCCCCATTTGATAGGTGCTCCATGGACAATGCTACCAGGTGTGTATCTTGTCAGATGTATGCATGCCTTGAGCAGCCGTTCGATGGTGAATATGTCTGCACTCGATGCAAGCATGTTGCGTATTTGGAAGCCAAGGTAACTGATCTAAATAAGCAGCTTGCAACACTAAGGGGCATTGCAAACCTGGAGAGGAGTTTAGAGCTCACTGAGCTTTCTCTGGCTGGGGCCAGTGATATGGAGGAGGGTGGAAGTGGGGAAGATCAGGACCCAGAGGTAGGTAGCTGGGTAACAGTTAGAAGAAGAGGTAGGGGGAAAAGTGTCAGGGAGCCTAGTCCTGACCTGGCACAACCTAGTAAATATGCCTGTTTGGCTGATATTAGGAATGAAGGGCCTGGACTAGGGTCACTACAGCAGGACGTTGCTCCTAGCAACCAGGAAAACAACTGCTGTAGGAAGGAGGGAAATAGGAGTGCAGCAAAGCCCAGACAGATGTTGGTGGTAGGGGACTCTATAATTAGGCGGACAGACAGGGTCATCTGTCGCCGAGACCGTGAATGCCGAACAGTGTGTTGTCTGCCGGGTGCTCGGGTTCGGCATATTGTGGATCGGATAGACAGATTGCTGGGTGGGGCTGGGGAAAACCCAGCGGTCATGGTGCACATTGGTACTAATGACAAAGTTAGAGGCAGGTGGAAGGTCCTTAAAAATGATTACAGGGAACTAGGAGAGAAGCTGAAGTCCAGGACCTCCAAGGTGGTGTTTTCAGAAATACTACCGGTGCCACGAGCGTCACTAGAAAGACAGCGGGAGCTTAGGGAGATAAATATGTGGCTTAGAAATTGGTGCAGGAAGGAAGGGTTCGGGTTCATGGAGAACTGGGCCGACTTCTCAGTCGGCTACAGGCTCTACGGTAGGGACGGGCTGCACCTCAATGGGGAAGGTGCAGCTGTGCTGGGGGAGAAAATGGTCAGACGGATGGAGGAGCTTTTAAACTAGGATCGGGGGGGGGGAGGGAGGGTAGTGGAGCAAATAAGGGGATAGATAGAGCAGATAGAGACAGTGAGATGGTAGGGGTCAATGAAGGATTAGGGGGGGATGGGACATGCAAGGAACGTAGGGAGGCTAGGAGTAATAAAGGTGTTAATAGGATTAAATGTCTACTGGCAAATGCAAGAAATCTTGCAAACAAAATGAATGAATTGGAGACTCTTATGTCAACCATGGATTATGATGTGGTGGGCATTACGGAAACCTGGCTGGATGAAAGCCATGACTGGGTGACAAACATACAGGGTTATAGTACATTTAGGAAGGACAGGAAAGGCCAAAAAGGTGGTGGGGTGTGTATATTTATCAAATCTAACCTAAAACCTGTGTTGTATGATGACATTGAGGGGAACAGCAACAATGTAGAGTCAGTATGGGTAAATGTACATGGGGAGGGGAATAATGGAAAAATGCTAATTGGAGTTTGCTATAAGCCTCCTAACATACCTGAACAAATAGAGGGTGAAATGCTGGAACAAATTGAAAAGGCAGCTAATAATAATAATCGGGTTCTTATTATGGGGGATTTCAACTATCCAGACATACAGTGAGACATAGACTCTTCTGGTTCTGCTAAAAGCTGTAAGTTCTTATCTACCATTCAGGACCATTTCCTCTCTCAGATGGTAGGTGAAGCGACCAGGGGAGATAATTTGCTAGATCTGGTCCTGTCAAATAGACCGGATACAATTTCAGATCTACAGGTCCGGGAGCACTTGGGCACCAGCGATCATAATATGGTAAGCTTCAACATAATATTCAATAGAACATTTCAAAGGGGGAATGCTAAAACCTGGAATTTTAGGAAAGCTGATTTCAACAAATTAAGGGAAGAGCTTAAATGTGTAGATTGGGACAGAGTCATGGTAACTGGGGATACCGAACATAAATGGGGTAAGTTTAAGGATATACTGCTAGAGTCCTGTAAAAAAACTTATACCCTCTGGTAATAAAATGTCCAGGAATAAAAAGAAACCACTATGGATAAATAAGACTGTACAAAGTATAATAAAACAAAAACAAAGGGCGTTTAACATCTTAAAGGCTGAGAATACAGAAATAGCATTGCAGGAGTATAAAGATATCAATAGGCAATGCAAAAAAGAAATCAAACAAGCAAAACTAGCTACTGAAACAAAAATCGCCAATGACATTAAAATAAATCCCAAAATCTTTTATAAATACATTAATGCCAAAAGGAAAACAAAGGATAGTATCGGACCCTTAAAATATAATAACAAGTTAGTTATAGAGGACAAACAAAAGACTGAGATATTAAATAGGCATTTCTCATCTGTATTCACCAAGGAACTGACTGTACCAGGGATCATTCAACAAGTGAAAAATCAAAGTCCACCACCCGATATAATTAATTTAACACAAGATGAAGTACGCCTACGTCTGAGTAAATTAAACATTGACAAATCCCCAGGGCCAGATGGCATTCATCCACGAATATTGAGGGAATTGAGCTCCGTAATCGACAGACCGCTGTATCTGATCTTTTTAGACTCACTTGTAACAGGGTTGGTGCCTCAGGATTGGAGGATTGCTGATGTGGTACCGATATTTAAGAAAGGTAAGAGGGTAGATCCAGGCAACTACCGTCCAGTAAGCCTGACATCAGTAGTATGCAAAGTTTTTGAGGGCATTTTAAGGGATGACATGCAAAAATATATTGCAGAAAATAATATGATAACTGACAAACAGCATGGATTCATGAAAGATAAGTCGTGTCTAACCAACCTGTTGGGGTTCTATGAGGGGGTAAGTGCAAACCTGGATATTGGTAATGCAGCTGATGTGATTTATTTGGATTTTGCAAAGGCATTTGATACTGTACCACATAATAGCCTTATACTAAAGCTCCAGAAGCAAGGACTAGGGGACACAATATGCAACTGGGTAAGGAATTGGCTAAAAGATAGGAAACAAAGAGTAGTCATAAATGCTACATTCTCTAAATGGGCTATAGTCAGCAGTGGGGTGCCGCAGGGATCTGTGCTAGGACCAATTCTTTTTACTCTCTATATTAATGACCTTGTGGATGGGATTGATAGTACAGTGTCAGTCTTTGCCGATGACACCAAACTATGTAGGATATTAAAAACTGACCTGGATAGTACAATATTACAAAAAGATCTGGATAAGATGTCAGAATGGGCAGATACTTGGCAAATGAGATTTAATGTTGATAAATGTAAAGTAATGCACCTAGGACGGAGTAATCCTATAGCTGCGTATACATTAAATGGAAGTAAACTCGGGACTACAGAACAGGAGAAGGACTTGGGTATTCTCATTACAAATAAGCTGAGCAGCAGCACTCAATGTCAGGCAGCAGCTGCTAAAGCAAACAAGATTCTAGGGTGTATAAAAAGAGAGATTAGATCCCGTGATCCCAACGTATTGTTACCCATCTATAAATCACTTGTAAGGCCACATCTGGAATATGGGATCCAGTTTTGGGCTCCACATTTTAAAAAGGACATTCAGAAGTTAGAGTCAGTTCAAAGGCGGGCAACTAGACTATTACAAGGAATGGAAGGCCTCCCATATGATGGCAGATTGAAAAAGTTAGATATGTTTAGCTTAGAAAAAAGACGTCTCAGAGGAGATCTCATTTATATGTATAAATACATGTGTGGTCAATATAAAGGACTGGCACATAACTTATTTCTTCCGAAAACAATACTAAGGACCAGGAGCACTCACTGCGAGTGGAAGAAAAGCGATTCCAGCAGCTAAATAGGAAGGGGTTCTTTACAGTTAGAGCAGTCAGACTGTGGAATGCCCTACCACAAGAGGTAGTAATGGCAGATACTATAACAGCTTTTAAACAAGGGCTGGATGATTTCCTCAGTACACAAAACATTGTTGGTTATAAATGAGTTAGTGACTAAATGTACAACTGGTGGAGGAAGGTTGAACTAGATGGACCTAGGTCTTTTTTCAACCTAAGTAACTATGTAACTATGTAAGTGTGAGCCATTCCAACAATGCAAGCGGCTCATACTGGGTTGAGCACTGAGCATACATGAGCATACCAGAGATCAGCATACGTAAAGCACCTGGACTACCGACTCAACCTATGTTTTTTTTTGTAAAGTCTGTGTTCGGTATGAACACCGAACTTTGGGTTAGCTCATCTCTATACACCAGCGCTCTGAACCTTTCAGTCTCACAGCATCACATCGATTGGTCCCAACCTTTCATAAACAGATGACATATTTTATATTCAATCACTTAAGCTGCTTTCACACTGAGTTATTACCTATGTTCACTGGTCCTGTCAGATCTTCCGGCCGAACCACACCCCCCCTTGCAAAATTGGTTTCGGACGCATGCGCCGATGGGCCATTGACTATAATGGTAGAGACTGAGTCACTGTGTGCTCTGTCTTCCACCATTTTCGGGCGTATAAGCTTTCTGGAGGTGGACATCCAGAAGAGGTCCACTACGTCTGGATGTCCGCCTGCAGAAAGCGTATACGCCCGAAAATGGTGCAGGACAGCACATACGGTGACTCCGTCTGCACCATTATAGTCAATGGCCCTTTCAGTGCATGTATTTTACGGGGGGGAGGGGTTCGGATGGAAGCTCCAATGGGACCAGTGAACAGGGGGAGGAACGCAGTGTGAGAGGAAGCTTATAAAAGGTAACGATACACAATTAGGAATGGCAAGAGATACATTTCCACCTTGTTAGGTATAGTATGCCATGACTATATTTCTCTGTGTAGGGGAAACAGAATCTGCCTAATTTAGCACTGTAGACCCTCATTCTATATATAAGTGAGGTCAATAACTGCAATATTATAAAGATGGGAATAACCCTTTATTAAATAACAAATCTGGGCACTGGACCACCCAAAATGGCAGTTTGAAGAATGTAGACAATGGCTGGTTACTAGTGATGGCCGCCCTTTTGAGTGATGAAGCGATTATCCAAACCGTGAGCAATATAACAAAGTAAAGGACATCACAAACATTCGTTTGACCGCTGCAGCCAGTCATTGGCTTCTTGAAGGGTAATAAGATACAATGACTTCGGTTCCAAACTCCACCGCCTTCTAACCGTGCAATTGCAAATCAATGAGCATGATTGATGAAAATGTCTTTAGTAAAGATAAACAAGTGGACATTGTAAATATAATAACTTTAAGGTTTCCGATGATGAGAAATGTGATTGTTGTTATTATTAAAATTATGCAAAAGTGTTTTTTCCCCCCTTCATAAAGCTGGATGTATGGAAGTAACAAAAGGCGTAAAACACAAACACACAGGTAAAAGATCTATGTGAGCATTATATGAAGGGGCCACAAACCAAGCTTCTAACAACCTTCCAAATATCAGAAAATAAAACCTACTAAATCCATATTTGCTCAATCTTTTTCTTTCAACCTGGGTGGAGTAATAAAAGTCAACATGGTGGGAATTCACTTTTATATATTGCTTGTGAAATCAAACTGACAGCAAGGACAAAGGAGGCAATTTATCATTTCCACCCCAAAAAGTCACAATTTTTTGCCTCCCATTAAACTTTCCTAAAAAAATGCATTGAGCGCAGCGGAGAGGACCATGGTTTATCTTATTCCTGGAAACTGAGTCTTACTTATTGCAGAAATTGGTGTATATGTTAGTATGAAAGCCAGATTAAATTAAGCGTATTTTACCGGAAGGTACTGTTTCATTCAGAATGCAAAATAAAATTCCAGCTAAAATGATTCACTCCAAAGTTAATTTTTAAAAAAGATTTAAAAAAAAAAACAACAACCCAAAAAACATCCTTTTTAAAATTAGAATCTGTACATTAATTAAAAGAAATTAAGTAGAATAACCCTCCTATATTGCTTTTACCAGGTTGTCTGACTGCTAAAATCCCATCAATCTCTAAAACGAGGGGCTTTGCTGCGGTTCCCAACATAGAGCAACTTTGCAATCTATATGCATTTAGTTTTCTTCAAGAGACAGGTCAGATTTTTTTATTTTGTCTTTCTCTATTGACTACCAAATTTATTTGCTAATAGTCATGAGCGGGCACTATCATGCTCGGGTGCTCAGTACTCGTAACTAGTGTTGAGCGAGCACTACAATGCTCAGGTGCTCTGTACTCGTAACTAGTGATGAGTGGGCACTACCATGCTCAGGTGCTCAGTACTGGTAACTAGTGATGAGCGGGCACTACCATGCTCGAGTGCTCTGTACTAGTAACTAGTGATGAGCGGGCACTACCATGCTCAGGTGCTCAGTACCCGTAACTAGTGATGAGCGGGCACTACCATGCTCGGGTGCTCTGTACTCATAACTAGTAATGAGCGGGCACTACCATGCTCGGGTGCTTGGTACTCGTAACTAGTAATGAGTGGGCACTACCATGCTCGGGTGCTCTGTACTCGTAACTAGTGATGAGCGGGCACTACCATGCTCGGGTGCTCTGTACTCGTACCTTGGTTGAGAAAGAGTTAACAGCTTTGCATAAACAGCCTAAGGATCTCTCGTCCAACCTTTCAGGTAAAGAAAAACTTGCCATTCAATCGTTAAGAAATAATCCTAATATTATTATTAGGAATGCTGATAAGGGGGGCGCGGTGGTAGTTTTGGACACAGGACTGTATGAAAGAGAACTATGCAAAATGCTTGATGATAGCAGTGTTTATAGTAAAGTCACTAAAGACCCACTAAATGAAATCAGAAATTCCCTAACACAATTGATTGAAGAAGGTTTCCAACTTGGTTTATTTAATGATAAACAAAGGGATTATTTTGTTCCATCTTGCCCTTTGACTCCTATATTACACGCGCTCCCCAAGTCGCATAAAGATGTATTCCCCCCAAAATTTCGACCGATTGTCTCTGGGATCGGCTCTGTCACCGAACATTTGTCTGAATGGGTGGACGATCATTTGCATGATTTGGCTCAGTCATCTCCAAGTCATGTAACTGATAGCAAACATGTATTGAACATCATATCTAATATCAGCTGGCAGGAGGGTTTTAGCTGGATCTCTTGCGATGTCCAGACGCTTTATACATGTATCCCACATTATTTAGCTATATTAGCTCTTAAATGCCACCTTGACAGATACACAAATTATTCTATGGAATTGCAGAGTTTTATCCTTGAGGCTACTAATTTTCTTTTGAAGAACAACTATTTCACCTTTTTGGGTGATTTTTATATTCAGCGCCAAGGCTGTTCAATGGGTGCAAAATTCTCACCCTCCCTAGCTTGTATTTATATGCATTGGTGGGAGGAACAGTATATTTTCACCTTGTCCAACCCTTTTTTGACAGATACCGCCATATATTTGAGATATCTGGATGATATCTTAATTATATGGTAGGGTACCCATAATGGGGTTACTGAATTTTTGGATTACATCAGTAATAACGCCCATAATCTTTCATTCACTTATCAGTACCATCGGGAAGTGATACATTTTTTGGACATGTCATTTTGTGGCAATAAAATAGATGGAGTTATAGAGAGTAAATTATATCGGAAACCTTTTTCGGGTAACTCCCTTCTGCATGCAAAAAGCTGCCATCCTCGACATGTTATTCAAAATATTCCCATGGGGGAATACATTAGAGCCACTAGATGCTGTACAACTAATGTAGACCTAGCTGGGGAATTCATTACAATTGATAATAGATTCAAAGCCAGGGGTTACTCCCAGGCTCATTTGGATCGCTCTAAGTTCAAGGTTGGCCTCAAGGATAGAGCTCAGTATCTGGAGATGAAAAATACATCCTTTAATTCCCAAGACAAATTTTCAGTGGTTTTCTCTACTAACTATAGCAGGGATTACCACCAAGTGGTTCGCATCATCAAGAAATTTTTACCTATTTTGTCATCTGATGATGTTTTGCAAAAAGTGCTGGATCAGGGAATAAAATTTGTACCTAAAAGAAACGTTACCCTGGGCAACCAATTGGCTCCCAGTGATCATAGAAAATTCCATAAGGCTATTAATAGCAATGATCACCGTTCTTGGCTCCCCACATGCGGTTCCTATAGGTGTGGGTGCAAATTATGCGGTTTATGCAAATTTATGGTGGGTACAAAAATGGTCTCTTCCTATGTTAATGGTAAATCTTTTTTGATTAAGGACATGATCAATTGTGGTACTGACCATGTAATTTATTGCATATCTTGCACTAAATGTTGTATTCAATATATTGGCAGTACTACACGCCCCTTGAGAAAGAGAATCTCGGAACACGTGTACGATGCAAGCCATGTAACAACAAGAAATCTGTCAGGTGCCTCCCAACATTTTATGCTAAAACATGCGGGGAATACAGATACTATGCAAGTAGTCGCCTTGGAAAAGGTTAGATTACCTAAAAGAGGAGGTAACTTGAAAGATTTATTGTTACGGAGGGAGACCAAATTGATCTTTCTAATGGGCACTAGATCACCTTTCGGCATGAACCTTAAAAATGATTTGTTTTTGACATATTGATTGTATAAAAATGATCCTATGAACCTTAAGAGTGATTTGCTTTTGACATATTGATTGTATAAAATGATCCTATGGCCTTAATCGGCCTTATTATTTATTTCATATTGCTCTTATATCAACTTTGCTATTCTACCCCTTTTTTTTTTTTTTTTTTTTTTTTTTTTGCAGTATACAGGGACATGTGAAGCCCCACAGGTGTAGTGTCGGTGCATTACCTTCAGGGACTCCACTCGGCTGGATCTGTCACAGGTAGGAGATCTTCTTCTTGTCGTGACGCCACTCTCAGTATTGCGGTCAGTGGGGGACCGCCACTGCAGGTTGAGGGACGCCTGGGGCTGATGGTGAGTGCAGTTAGTTGGAATAGCCCCCTGAGAGTGAGGCAAGCCCCAGGGCCCTGTGTAGATGTGTAGAACTACAAGGCGCAGAATGACTCAACACAGGCAGGATGTCTTTCAGGGTTTTTACTCACAGTTGATGGCAGGGTGAGTGACCCGGGCGTAGCTGGGATAAACCAAGTGGGAACCAGGTGTCCTTCAGGCTGACTTGTGAGGGTGACTACTAACTCGCCTTCCTTAGCCCTTGGTGGTTTGGGGTAACCCCGACTTTGAGTCCCTATGGGGGTCACCCAGGGAAGATGCTGCAGCCTCTCTCCCCTTCGTTTGCCGTTTGCTTGTCGCCTGGACCAGGCCACTCCAGCTGCTTGCCTCCTGTGACCTATGGGCCCTAACTGTGGCTACGTGGCTGCGGCTTTTGTGGTGTTGTGGCGTGGGCTTTGAGAGCCCCACACCGGCAGGTTTAGCAAAAGAAAGCTGGATCTATCTCCGCTTCGGGATCTGCCGCCCGTTTGGGCCTGGTACTCTCTAGCAGTCTCCTTACTTCCCACTCCGTGCTCTCTCTTTAGCTGAAGATGGATTTCGGGTAGCACTCCTAGTTGACCGTTCTCCCCCGTCGGTAGCCACTGCGCGGACGCTGTCAGACTACAGCAGCCCACGGGATCTGCTCCTCCTTCTCTTTTCCCTTTTGTGCCTGCCTACGCCACCTAGCAACCAGGCTCTCTTACCACACCCCTTGAGAGGAGATGGAGGCTTTTGGCCCCCTCCACTATTCCAGTGGAGGTGAAGGCTTTTCCCCCTCCTGGGATCCCCAGGGGTCCTCTCATAGGTACATGTGTGAGACCTGATCACTATGCGCCTGTGTAGTCACACCTCGGTCAGCCTTCTGGATTACCTGTATTGTACTGTCCCCAGCATGGGTGCAGTACTCAGTGGTGCCTGACCAGGTCAGGGGCGCCACATTCCCCCTTAGTTATCACCAGCACGTCCTCGGGCTGCAAGACAACATTTTAAAATGCATAAAACAGTAAAACATTTTTAAAAGCACCAGGTACCATACATCACCACCCTCCACCCACAAGTCCGTTAACCCACCCAAAACCCTCTCACGTTGGCCGCGCCTTCAGCCACTTCTGGCAGGATGTAGAGGCGGCTTACATGGGCTGGTGGTTTCAGGGTATACCTGGCCTGGTGAAGCCGCGCCTTCAGCCACTTCTGGCAGGATGTAGAGGCGGCCTCCACAGTTGGTGCTGACCAGATACCCTCTTTGTGGTGGAGAGCCAGGCCCCATAAACAGGCATGCTCTCTGGTTGCAGGTAAGCCAAGGCCCTATATACGGACGTGCCCCCTGGTTGCAGACGAGCCAAGCCCCTAAACAGGCTGACTCTGGTGGTGGTGGTGCCCTCTGGTGTAACTATTTACACTGCGAGAGTTTGTGGCTATAGCCAGTTCATAGCCTTAAGGTTCATTTCTCACATTAGTTTATGTGGGCACATACTTAAACTTTAAAACGTTGCAAAAACTTCAAACTGGTAACTTGCTGTATTTCTTATGTTATTTACATGGATTCCTCCTCACCAGGGCTTGGGCCTGTAGGGCTGCGGCACCTGTTGCTTCCTTGACCTTTTTCTTCATCTGTGGTTGTCTCATCAGTAGGTTCTTTGGTCTTTTCTTTCTTTATTACTGTCTTTCCTTTCTTCCTTGGGACATGGTACTACATCTAGCGCGTACCAGCCTCTTTCACCTTGATGCAGGGTAAACTGTACGGAGTCTCCCATTTTTAAGTTTCTGCCAGGGTGTCCTCTGGGCAGATTAGCTCTGACGTCTCTTCTATTGACGAAGATACCTTCTTTGATACCAGGTGCTACGATGAACCCGTATCCTGACTTGAGGCTGAAGTCCTCCACTACTCCTCTGCAAAGGGGTCCTCGGACCTGTGCTTTGGCTCTTCTCAGGAACCTTTTTTCTTGTAGGTCTCTGGCCGTGATGTCATCTCTCTGCTCTGGGGATGGCGGTGCAGGGGAAAACTGAGTTCTGCGGCGGCGCTGTGTCTCGCGGGCTGGATTCTGCGAAGTGCAGCTTACAAGCTCCCAGGTGGGGCGGTTGGGCAGGTCTTCTTCTTCAGCAGGAGGTGTCAGGTCTTCCTCGTCCCAGCGGGAATATGGCAGCATCTCCGGCTCTGGGACTAGCACTGCTGCTGGCTCCGGGGGCAACTCCTCAGCTTCTTGCCCTCCTCTCCCCCTTAGTTCTTCGCTGCACTCTGGTCGTGGCAGCGCTGGGGATGAGTGTTCCTCAGCTGGCCCAGGCGGTGGACTCTTCAGCGTGGTTGCTGCAGGGGTTGCCTTAGGGGTGTGCGGAGGGAGCATGTACTGGTCCACCATCTCCTGTGGGAACTTGGCCTCCAGGTCAGCCTTCAGCTGCCAGTATGCGGGGTCCTCACCTACCAGGGATTTCCTAGTAGGGACTTCCTTAGGCTGGGGAGCGGTGTCTGCTCTGGCCCTGCAGGCCGGGATAAATGGTGATGTAGTCTTGTCTTGGCGGGCCGCGCAGGGCATCGCTGCGGCGGCCTGGTCTTGGCGGGCCGCGCCTGGCATGGCGGCGGCCTGGTCTGTGCGGGCCGAGCCTGGCGTGGCGGCGGCCTGGATCTGCGTCGCTGTTGCGGCCAGTTCTTGGCGGGCCGGACTGGGCATTGCAGCCGCGGTCTGAATTGGCGTCGCATCCTCGATGGGGTCCGTGCAGGTGGAGCTGGGCGTCGCTGCAGTGATCGGGGCTTGACGGGCCGCACCTGGCGGGGCTGCGGCCTGGTTCAGCATCTCACTTGCGGCTCGGACGAGCGTCGCTGCTGCGGTGGGGTCTTGGCGGACTGGGCTCAGCAGGGTGGCAGCCTGGGTCAGCGTCACACCTGCGGCACGGATGAGTATCGCCGTGGCAGTCGGACCTTTGCGGGCCAGGCGGGGTGTCGCTGCGGCGGCCTGGATTTGGCGGGCCGCACCTAGCGCGGCTGCGGCCTCGCTCAGCGTCGCCGCGCCGGGCGCCTCTTCTGGGACCGCGGTCGTAGCAGCAGGGGTCGGAGCACTTGCGCTGGCCGGGGCAACTCTGGACTCACCCATCGGTGGCACCATCGGGATCTGAGTCGTCGCCGCTCGGTCTGGCATGCGTCGCGCGGCTCCCTCCTCGTAGGTCCGAACCGCCGCAGCCATCTCCAGAAGCTCCATGCGTTCCTCTCTGAGCTGTCGTATAATCCTGGCCTCCAGCTGATCGCAGAAGATAGCAAGCTCCCGGCACCACCAGGCAGCAGAGCCTGGTTCTGGGTATCCACGTCCGGACTCCATTTCTTCTCTCTGCAGCAGCAGGCTTGTGGCTCTCTTTCCTTCCCGCCGTCTCTGGACGCTTCCGCTCTCTTCACAAGTGAGGTCCGAACTCTGCAGGGGATCTCTGGGTAGCCACACCTCTTCGTGGGCGGTAACTTCTTCCAGCGCGGGCTGCTGTTGTTTTTCAGCGCGCTTTTCATGGTGGCAATATGGCGGCGCTTCCAATTTTTCAAGCGGACCGCCCAGGCACATGGTCACCTGTCTGAACAGGTCTAGTCCTTATCCTGTTCGTGACGCCAGATGTGAAGCCCCACAGGTGTAGTGTCGGTGCATTACCTTCAGGGACTCCACTCGGCTGGATCTGTCACAGGTAGGAGATCTTCTTCTTGTCGTGACGCCACTCTCAGTATTGCGGTCAGTGGGGGACCGCCACTGCAGGTTGAGGGACGCCTGGGGCTGATGGTGAGTGCAGTTAGTTGGAATAGCCCCCTGAGAGTGAGGCAAGCCCCAGGGCCCTGTGTAGATGTGTAGAACTACAAGGCGCAGAATGACTCAACACAGGCAGGATGTCTTTCAGGGTTTTTACTCACAGTTGATGGCAGGGTGAGTGACCCGGGCGTAGCTGGGATAAACCAAGTGGGAACCAGGTGTCCTTCAGGCTGACTTGTGAGGGTGACTACTAACTCGCCTTCCTTAGCCCTTGGTGGTTTGGGGTAACCCCGACTTTGAGTCCCTATGGGGGTCACCCAGGGAAGATGCTGCAGCCTCTCTCCCCTTCGTTTGCCGTTTGCTTGTCGCCTGGACCAGGCCACTCCAGCTGCTTGCCTCCTGTGACCTATGGGCCCTAACTGTGGCTACGTGGCTGCGGCTTTTGTGGTGTTGTGGCGTGGGCTTTGAGAGCCCCACACCGGCAGGTTTAGCAAAAGAAAGCTGGATCTATCTCCGCTTCGGGATCTGCCGCCCGTTTGGGCCTGGTACTCTCTAGCAGTCTCCTTACTTCCCACTCCGTGCTCTCTCTTTAGCTGAAGATGGATTTCGGGTAGCACTCCTAGTTGACCGTTCTCCCCCGTCGGTAGCCACTGCGCGGACGCTGTCAGACTACAGCAGCCCACGGGATCTGCTCCTCCTTCTCTTTTCCCTTTTGTGCCTGCCTACGCCACCTAGCAACCAGGCTCTCTTACCACACCCCTTGAGAGGAGATGGAGGCTTTTGGCCCCCTCCACTATTCCAGTGGAGGTGAAGGCTTTTCCCCCTCCTGGGATCCCCAGGGGTCCTCTCATAGGTACATGTGTGAGAGCTGATTACTATGCGCCTGTGTAGTCACACCTCGGTCAGCCTTCTGGATTACCTGTATTGTACTGTCCCCAGCATGGGTGCAGTACTCAGTGGTGCCTGACCAGGTCAGGGGCGCCACAGACACATGAGGCATTATACACGGTTACAAGATATATGAGACGGTATACACGGTATATGAGGCGGTATGCAGGGATATATGAGGCAGTGTGCCCGGTATACAGGATATTTTTTTTTTTTTCTTTCCTCTTCTTTCCTCTCTCCTTAACTTTCTGTCTGCTCCTTCCTCCCCTTCTCTCCGCCCACCATTGTTCATGTCTGGTTCTTAGCTTATTTTAATCAGTCCATTTCATTCATTAGCTAGAGACAGACTAAGAACTATACAGTTCGAAACGCGTCCTCTCCGTTTCTTTGCTCTGGACCCTATTTGGACTTTTTAATATGTTTCAATAAACGTCATTAATTTTTAATACATTTCCTGGATTCGGTGCTGGATTTTTTTGAAAAAGTCTCCATACAAGATTGCCAGCTGGTTTATCCTTGCACGTGTCTGGGAAGAATTGGTCTCCTTCATACCACAGGTGAGCGGATACATACACTTTCCTTGTACCATGCTCAGGTGCTCAGTACTCGTAACTAGTGATGAGCGGGCACTACCATGCTCGGGTGCTCAGTACTCGTAACTAGTGATGAGTGGACACTACCATGCTCGGGTGCTCAGTACTCGTAACTAGTGATGAGTGGACACTACCATGCTCAGATGCTCAGTACTCGTAACTAG
The DNA here is from genome assembly GCF_048569485.1 of Anomaloglossus baeobatrachus. Classification (NCBI taxonomy): domain Eukaryota; kingdom Metazoa; phylum Chordata; class Amphibia; order Anura; family Aromobatidae; genus Anomaloglossus; species Anomaloglossus baeobatrachus. The sequence goes on along the minus strand of NC_134355.1, from coordinate 671,829,679 downwards.
TGATGAGTGGACACTACCATGCTCAGGTGCTCAGTACTTGTAACTAGTGATGAGCGGGCACTACCATGCTCAGATGCTCAGTACTCGTAACTAGTGATGAGTGGACACTACCATGCTCAGGTGCTCAGTACTTGTAACTAGTGATGAGCGGGCACTACCATGCTCGGGTGCCCTGTACTCGTAACTAGTGATGAGCGGGCACTACCATGCTCAGGTGATCAGTACTCGTAACTAGTGATGAGCGGGCACTACCATGCTCAGGTGCTCAGTACTCGTAACTAGTGATGAGCGGGCACTACCATGCTCGGGTGCTCAGTACTTGTAACTAGTGATGAGCGGGCACTACCATGCTCAGGTGCTCAGTACTTGTAACTAGTGATGAGCGGGCACTACCATGCTCAGGTGCTCAGTACTCGTAACTAGTGTTGAGCGAGCACTACCATGCTTGGGTGCTCTGTACTCGTAACTAGTGATGAGTGGACACTACCATGCTCAGGTGCTCAGTACTTGTAACTAGTGATGAGGGGGCACTACCATGCTCGGGTGCTCAGTACTGGTAACTAGTGATGAGCGGGCACTACCATGCTCGGGTGCTCAGTACTCGTAACTAGTGATGAGCGGGCACTACCATGCTCGGGTGCTCTGTACTCGTAACTAGTGATGAGCGGGCACTACTATGCTCGGGTGCTCAGTACTCGTAACTAGTGATGAGCGGGCACTACCATGCTCGAGTGCTCAGTACTGGTAACTAGAGATGAGCGGGCACTACCATGCTCAGGTGCTCAGTACTCGTAACTAGTGATGAGCGGGCACTACCATGCTCGGGTGCTCAGTACTCGTAACTAGTGATGAGCGGGCACTACCATGCTCGGGTGCTCAGTACTCGTAACTAGTGATGAGCAAGCACTACCATGCTCGGGTGCTCTGTACTCGTAACTAGTGATGAGCGGGCACTACTATGCTCGGGTGCTCAGTACTCGTAACTAGTGATGAGCGGGCACTACCATGCTCGAGTGCTCAGTACTGGTAACTAGAGATGAGCGGGCACTACCATGCTCAGGTGCTCAGTACTCGTAACTAGTGATGAGCGGGCACTACCATGCTCGGGTGCTCAGTACTCGTAACTAGTGATGAGCGGGCACTACCATGCTCGGGTGCTCAGTACTTGCAACGAGTGATGAGCGGGCACTACCATGCTCGGGTGCTTGGTACTCGTAACTAGTAATGAGTGGGCACTACCATGCTTGGGTGCTCAGTACTCGTAACTAGTGATGAGCGGGTACTGCCATGCTCGGGTGCTCTGTACTCGTAACTAGTGATGAGCGGGTACTGCCATGCTCAGGTGCTCGGTACTCGTAACTAGTGATGAGCGAGCACTACCATGCTCAGGTGCTCAGTACTCGTAACTAGTGATGAGCGGGCACTACCATGCTCAGGTGCTCAGTACTCGTAACTAGTGATGAGCGGGTACTGCCATGCTCAGGTGCTCTGTACTCGTAACTAGTGATGAGCGGGTACTGCCATGCTCGGGTGCTCAGCACTCGTAACTAGTGATGAGCGGGCACTACCATGCTCAGGTGCTCAGTACTCGTAACTAGTGATGAACGAGCACTACCATGCTCAGGTGCTCAGCACTCGTAACTAGTGATGAGCGGGCACTACCATGCTCAGGTGCTCAGTACTCGTAACTAGCGATGAACGAGCACTACCATGCTCAGGTGCTCAGCACTCGTAACTAGTGATGAACGAGCACTACCATGCTCAGGTGCTCAGCACTCGTAACTAGTGATGAGCGGGCACTACCATGCTCAGGTGCTCAGCACTCGTAACTAGTGGTGAACGAGCACTACCATGCTCAGGTGCTCAGCACTCGTAACTAGTGATGAGCGGGCACTACCATGCTCAGGTGCTCAGTACTTTTAACTAGTGATCAGCAAGTGTGACACCCCAGTGGTCATGGGAGCCACGGTGGTGTTGTTCCCCTCACCAGGGGGGCAGTGCTATGCTTGGAAGCAGTGGGGAAAATCTTCATGTCAGCTACAATTACACACAACACCTCCTAACTCAGGCCAGAAGGGGGAGCTCAAGTCCTGTTTGGGGAGAGCTTCCCTGTGCATTCTGGGCTGGGGAGGGGTTAGACAGAGGAACAGGAAGAGGGACCTCAGAACAAAAGTGGTGAGGAAGTAGAACGGTTGCTGTAAGAGAGCTGTCTGTAAGCTTTCCAGGACCAGGCACAGAAATCGGGACACTGGGGTCATCGATTGTTGGGTGCAGCAGTATAACCCGGAGGGCAGGAGATTCCACATACCCTGGCTCAGCAGAGACTCCCAAGGCGAAGTAGCACTATAGAGCCCTAGGCCGCAGAAATATAAGCAGGCCACACATCCAGCTCGCGCTGCCAGCCACAAGGTTCAAGGCAAACTGCATCTAGGAAGAGGGACGCTGCACTGCTTCAGACCACAGCGACCCACACACAGAGCGCGTTAAGGAAGGCCTCCAATCCACCGGGCAACCAGATTCCTCACGGCTTACCTGCTGACCAGACCACTGTAACTTTGGGACCATCACAACTGACCAGTAAAGGTAAAGGAAACTACCGGCCTGTGTTGTCCAGTTACAGTCGGCGTCCTCAGCCCTGCACCCCAACGTACAACACCATAGACTGTCACCCCTATCATCCTCCCTGGGGCCTGGCTCTACCTGTTGGGAGCCAAACTCTCTGAGCTGCGTTACCATCTGCCCCAGAGGACATCACCGGCAGCAGTGGCTAATCCCCAGCCACACAACACAGGTGGCGTCACGAGACAACTAATCACATCATCCCATCATCCATCATGTCACGAAACCGAGCAGGGCCACCTATGACATCCCCTGACCCTCACCGGCCCGGTGACGAGTATTCCCAAGACCCCGTGGCGCCCATCACAAGCTCTACCATGCTTGGGTGCTCAGTACTCGTAACTAGTGATGAGTGGGCACTACCATGCTTGGGTGCTCAGTATTCGTAACTAGTGATGAGTGAGCACTACCATGCTTAGGTGCTCAGTACTCGTAACTAGTGATGAGTGAGCACTACCATGCTCAGGTGCTCTGTACTCGTAACTAGTGATGAGCGGGCACTGCCATGCTCGGGTGCTCAGTACTCGTAACTAGTGATGAGTGGGCACTACCATGCTCGGGTGCTCAGTACTCGTAACTAGTGATAAGTGGACACTACCATGCTCGGGTGCTCAGTACTCGTAACTAGTGATGAGCGGGCACTACCATGCTCGGGTGCTCAGCACTCGTAACTAGTGATGAGCGGGCACTACCATGCTTGGGTGGTCAGTACTGGTAACTAGTGATGAGCGGACACTACCATGCTCGGGTGCTCAGTACTCGTAACTAGTGATGAGCGGGCACTACCATGCTCGGGTGCTCAGTACTCGTAACTAGTGATGAGCGGGCACTACCATGCTCGGGTGCTCAGCACTCGTAACTAGTGATGAGCAGGCACTACCATGCTTGGGTGGTCAGTACTCGTAACTAGTGATGAGCGGGCACTACCATGCTTGGGTGGTCAGTACTGGTAACTAGTGATGAGCGGGCACTACCATGCTCGGATGCTCAGTACTCGTAACTAGTGATGAGCGAGCACTACCATGCTCAGGTGCTCAGTACTCGTAGCTAGTGATGAGTGAGCACTACCATGCTCAGGTGCTCTGTACTCGTAACTAGTGATGAGCGGGCACTACCATGCTCAGGTGCTCTGTACTCGTAACTAGTGATGAGCGGGCACTACCATGCTCAGGTGCTCTGTACTCGTAACTAGTGATGAGTGAGCACTACCATTCTGTGATCATAATTTACCCCCATGGTTAAACATTAAATTCTCTACTTGTGTGGAGCCCTGGACTACCCAGGTCGTCACAGGTACTGTAACACACACCCCCCACCCCGAAACGGGCATATCAGCCAGACACAAAAATCCTTGTTGCCTCCCTCCAGGGGCTGATGTCCACACCAGGTGGGGTGGAGACAGGCGATTGGCCCCACCCACTGAGGAGTTCACAGTCCTGCAGGCGGGAAAAGGAAGACGGAGTTGAGCTAGGGAAGTGCAAGGGAGAGGAGTGAAGGAGTGGAAGGAGTAAACTGACCGTGTCCGGGTGTGTGGCCCGGGCACTAAGAGCAAGGTTGGCAGACGGTGGTGGCCGTCTGCAGGAGAGGCAAATCAACGCGGAACCGTAGGACCGGGGTCGGGGGTGGCCCGCCGGTACCAAACCGGGGAGCGAAGTGAAGCCAGCACACACCGGCAGGGCCTGTGGACCCCGACCAGGCTTGTAGTCGCCATTAAGAGGTCAAATCCGTCAGTGACCGGAACCCCAGGGGTTTCCTAACATCCAAGACCCGATAGAAGGCAACTGTCCGACCAGTAGAAGGAAATACAGCTACCGCCACAGCTAGAGTTCCAAGGGCCAGAGCCTGCGGGCAAAAGGGCTCCTCCGGCACATATATGTCGCGGGCGGGGAGGAACGCCGCTGCGCTCGCTAACGCTCGGGTCCGGCGCTGCTGAGGTGGCGGCTCGGTGGCTCGAGCGGTGGGCCGGATCCGGGGACTCGAGCGGCGCTCCTCGCCCATGAGTGAAAGGGGGTAGTTTGGTTTCGGGATTTGGTCCGTGACGCCACCCACGGGTTGTGGTGAGGTTGGGCACCACCGCTGCTGATGACGGGGATCCCGGGAGCGATGGCAGGGAGCAGCTGGGATGTTGTTTTCCCCCTCCGTGGGTAGGGGTTGGTGGTCCCGGGTCCCGGTGAAATGACGGGGAGGCAGGGTTGGATGGGTGCAGGGTCGCTTGGACTGCGCAGCGCGGTGCCAGACGGCACGGTAGTACTCACTCAGCCACAAAGGTACGCAAAGTCTCTGGTAAACCAAACGGCTGGATGGACGGGTCCCGCAGCCGGCTGCTGTGGCTTCTCCTGGACGGTTAGTGGTGGCTGCCTTTCCCTGCACCTTTGTGTATGTTCGGTCCCGATGGATTCCCACCGGTAACCCGCTCCCCAGCGTATATATGTGCCGGAGGAGCCCTTTTGCCCGCAGGCTCTGGCCCTTGGAACTCTAGCTGTGGCGGTAGCTGTATTTCCTTTTGCTGGTCGGACGGTTGCCTTCAATCGGGTCTTGGCTGCTAGGAAACCCCTGGGGTTCCGGTCACTAACGGATTTGACCTCTAATGGCGGCTCCAAGCCTGGTCGGGGTCCGCAGGCCCTGCCTGAGTGTGCTGGCTTCACTTCGCTCCCCGGTTCGCCTGTCCCCAGTCCTACGGTTCCGCGTTGATCTGCCTCTCCTGCAGACGGCCACCACCGTCTGCCAACCTTGCTCTCAGTGCCCGGGCCACACACCTGGACACGGTCAGTTTGCTCCTCCACTACTGCTTCACTCCTCACTCCTTCTCTTCCCTAACTGATCTCTACTTCTCACTCACTGATCTGAACTCACTTCCTTTTCCCGCCTCCAGGACTGTGAACTCCTCAGTGGGTGGGGCCAACCGCCTGGCTCCACCCCACCTGGTGTGGACATCAGCCCCTGGAGGGAGGCAACAAGGATTTTGTGTCTGACTGATGTGCCTGTCTCAGGGTGGGGGTGTGTGTTGTAGTACCTGTGAGGACCTGGCTAGTCCAGGGCGCCACATATACACGCTGGGGAGCGGGTTACCGTTGGGAAGCCATCGGGACCGAACATACACAAAGGTGCAGGGAAAGGCAGCCACCACCAACAGTCCGGGAGAAACCACAGCAGCCGGCTGCGGGACCCGTCCATCCAGCCGTTTGTTTTACCAGAGACTTTGCGTACATTTGTGGCTGAGTGAGTACAACCGTGCCATCCGGCACCGCGCTGCGCAGTCCAGGCGACCCTGCACCTTGCCAGCCCTGCCTCCCCGTCACCTCAACGGGCCCCGGGACCACCAACCCCTACCCACGGAGGGGGAAAACAACATCCCAGCTGCTCCCTACCATCGCTCCCGGGATCCCCGTCACCAGCAGCGGTGGTGCCCAACCTCACCACAACCCGTGGGTGGCATCACGGACTAAATCCCCCAAACCAACCACCCCTTTCACTCAGGGGCGAGGAGCGCCACTCGAGTCCCCGGATCCAGCCACCGAGCAGCCATCGCAGCAGCGCCGGACCTGAGCGTTGCAGTGGCATCCTCCCCGCCCGCAACACTTGTATCTTCTCCAATGTTGAAAACCACTCTGAGTAGGGGCAATCTTACAAAATATTATGGGAGGGTACCAACCACTGCATCCTGCTTACCCCACACAAGACCTGACATTCACGAAATGCCCTGGACTAGTGGTCACAATTTGGTCCTTGTTCTAGTCACTAAGATCCCTCATCTTGCAAAGTATCTTACCTCCCAGCTTTTAAAAATCAGGGATACGCACTCATTTGTATACAAATGAGAGAAAAAACAGGGGTTTAAAGTCCATATAAAAAAATGGGAACATTTAATATGGAAAGATAATTGCAGGGATACATGGGGGGGCCTAAAAGTATGACCTTCACCCTGATCCCAAGAGTCACCAAATAAATGTAGTGTCACCGGGCCAGTGGTTTCGTGGGGTCGCTGTGACTGGCCTGACCCGGCTCCATGGTACCGTCGTCTACATGTAAAGGACAAACGAACGGGTGTCCACTGTAAATGGAGGGATGGAAGGAGGGCGGAGGGTCCTTGGAAGGAGTCACTGGTTGCAGCGGTGACTGGGGTCTTGGGCGCTGACCCCTGCTGCGACTTTTCTTCTTCCAGGGGCGGTGTTGGATGGCAATGGGGGATGCTTTGCAGCGCCACCCGTGGTGTGCGGCCAGGAATTAGCCACTGCTGCGAGATGTTGCTCTCCTCCTGGGCTGATATTAACGCAGCACAGATTGACCAGCTCCCCACAGGTGGAGCGGGCCCCAGGGAGGATGAGGACAATGAAGACAGCTGATGGTGCCCAAGTGCGGGACAGCAGCGCTGGCAATGACAAGAACGACACGGGGCTGCGGTTCAAAGTTCCGTTTACTCACAGTTCTTAAAGCTCCCCGGAGGTGCCGCTTTCCGCCGCCATGGATGGACTCCAGCCGTTCCCGGGTGAATGGGAAGCAATCACCGGTGTCTGTGGAAATGTGTGACACCTTCCTCCTTGTGCTGAATCACGGCTCCCCGTGGCCTGAAGCAACTTGAGGCTTCCGCTCTGTGTGTTAAGTGTCCCGTCCCGTACGCAGGTGACGCGGGTCCTCGCCGTGGGGCCTGGCTATAAACCCAACCTCGGATCCTATATGTCACTGTGCTACAGGAAAGTGGGTGGTGGGCGATGGGACATGAAATCCCCAAGCCGTGCAGATTTGTTAGAGTCCATGAAAGTTTCCCCAACTGAGGGTTCTGCACCCAGACTGCGCTGGCACTGTGGAAGCGGTTAAGCTCCCCCACAGCTGCCATTTCTCCTGTGTCTCACCATCTCCACCGGTCGCCTCTATCTCTCACTCTCTATAGTAGCCGTGGTACTACAAGTCCCATGATATTCTGGCACTCTCTCTTCCCCAAGATAGCTCCTAGGCATGCATCTCGGGTGGTCCCCCTGAGGGGAGCTGGGTGTAACTCTCCCCCAGGGGACCTGTTCTCTTCACTATCTCCCGCTGAAGTGGAACTGTTTGTGTCTTTCTACTCACTCACTGTGAGCAGCCCCCACCCTCTGGAATGACTCAGCAGTGCTAGGGAATTACCCGTTGCTATGGTGCCCACCTGCAGTCTGGCTTCCTGTATGTGGTGGCTCATGCTAGATGTTCTGTGTAAGGGTACTTTCACACCTCCGGTTTTTCTTCTGCGGCACAATCCGGCACTTTGCAGGAAAATCGCAACCGTTTTTTTTTGCTGACGGTTGCGATTTTCCTGCATAGACTTTAATTAGTGCCGCATTGTGCCGCATGGCCTTGCGTTCCATCCGGTTTTTGCCGCATGCGGCAGATTTAGCCGATGCGGCGGCCGGATGGAACGTTGCCTGGCACGTTTTTTCGTGCGGCAAAAAAAAAACGCATCGCGCCGCATTCGGCCGATGCGGCACATCTCTCAATGCATGCCTATGGCGGCCGGATGCGGCGCGATGCGGCAAATACCGCATCCGGCCGCCGCATGCGGTTTTTGCCACTGCGCATGCTCAGTAGCATGCCGCAAGCGGCAAAAACCGGGCGGGCCGCATGTAAAAAACTGATGCAAAGGATGCGGTGTTTTCACCGCATCTGTTGCATAGCTTGCACAGCCGGATTGAGCCGCAGGGCTCAAGCCGGATGTGTGAAAGTAGCCTAAGTGGCAAAAACCAGTGGTTAACCTCTTCTCACCTGGGAGAGAATTACAACTTAAACCAGATGCAATTCCCTGTGGCGACTTAGCCTCAGGGGTGCCACATAAACACCAACAAATGCTAGCAAAGATACATCAGATGCTAGGATAAACATGTAAAGTGCCACTATGTATATATACTACCGGTATATTAATTTTATCAAGTAAATTGACCAGTCTCTAGCTAAGCAGAAAATTGAGGAGAGAATGGAAGCATGTAAAGTTGGCACTTACCCCTTCAATATTGGTGATTCAGGGTAACAGGGGGACCTGGAAATGTGACCCCTGACAGCTATTTTGCAGGACTTCTTCCGGGAGGAGTGTGTATAGTACTCCTCCTGGAAGTATTATATACACTAGGTATAGTACTAGTACTATTAGGTCTGGCAGGACCTATTTAAAAGGACCTTTCCAACCGGTCACATGATCAAGTCGTGATTGGTGGAGCCAATCGCGCATGCGCAATCCCGTGCTGACACCAGACACAGAACAGGTTAATGCGCATGTCTAGGGGAGTCACCTGCGTCACAGGACCAAGGCAACAGGAGGAATGAGCGTGCATGCGCTCCCAGCGGGCAAACACTGGGAACAGCGCAAAATGGTGTCCATAGCTATCGCTAAAGACCACATTGCGCACTCGTGTCCCATAAATCGTCCAGACCTGCACCATAGAGGGAGTGAACCTGTCCTCAACACAGAATTTATGCAGGCCAAGGGACGCTCCCATTAGTCACCATGAGGACTACACATCTCCAAGTGTCCACAAGGCAAACAAAGGGGGGATGCGTCATCAGCCTTAGGCTAAGCGGACGCTCAAGGAGGGAAGCAGTCTCCATGGGGACAAGATGTCAAAAAAATTAAGTGCAGGTAAATAGGTACTGAGCGAGCAGGATAGCGCCGCTCAGTGCCCGAACTGACAATAGAAGGCAATTAAGAAGACAACTGAAATGGTAAGTTACACTGAGAAAAATAAATAAGTAAATAAATATGGGTGAACCACCCATTTAAGCCTATATAAATGAAGGGGCAATCACATGTGGCATAGTATACCATGTGAGTGGTGGTACATGAAATGTATTCTCTGATTTGGAAGGTTCGAGTCACGTCGGCAAAAGAAAAAGAATTCCCCCTGCCGATGTTCTCACATGCTACACAATCCCCACATGGAAAGCATCCCCTTCTTGGAGTACTCGAGCCAAAAAGGTTAGTGGTCACCTGGACATAGTGACTGTGCACCAGGAGGTCCCTACGATTCCTGGACCTCCTCGACGTCATAGACGAGGCATCAGGGAGCCAATGTCGAATGTAAGGTTCAGCTTGTAAAATTGGCCAATGTTTTCTTAGTATTGAGCGCATAGTGTCCCACTGCTGGTTATAGTTAGACATTAATCTGATTTTATCACTGTCACTTTTCCTAAGTCTCGATGGCTGAAGAAGTAGGTCTCTGGTGCTCTTGGTGGTTCTATTGAAGCCATTCCTGATTGGCCACCCACTGTACTTGTGATCCTCAAATCTACCTTTTAGGTCATTGGTTTGATGTTGAAAATTGGCCTCAGTGGAACATATCCACCTCATCCTAAGGAATTGACCAATTGGGATTGCCTTAACCCCTTAACGACTGTGGGCCATACAGGTATGCCCTAAGCCATATAGGTGTAATCACCTGCGGCTGCTGCGGCAGCCGGCGGTGATTCCTGCACATGCCAGCTGATTTGAACAGCTGACATGTGTGCCTCGCCTGTTAATTGCATTGTCAAAATGTGAGAGTGCTATGTAAATGTCCACCGCGGTAAATCACTCACCCGGTTCCATAGGCGGCGCCGTGACTTGATCACTGTGAGCCGACAGTTGCCATGGTAGCACAGGCTCACGTGATGACTCCTGTCACTATCATGACGTAGTTCCTGTTACAGCTGGCAGAGCAGCCGCTGTTACAGAAGACGAGCATTTCTCCTGTTCTGACATGTGCATCTATGATCAGGAGAAATGAATCTGTGATCAGACTGCTGATCCTTATAGTTCCCTAGAGGGACTAGTTAAATAAAAAAAAAAAAAAAGTTTTAAAAAATTAACACAAAAATTAAAAAAAACTAAAAGTTCAAATCACCCCCTTTCACTCCATTGAAAATTAAAGGGATAAAAAAACAAAAAAAATATACACATTTGGTATCGCCACATTCAGAAATGCCCGATCAAAATATAAAATCAATTAATCTGATTGGTAAACGGTGTGGCGGCAAAAATTTTTCCAAATGCCAAAATTACGTTTTTTGGTCGCTGCAAATTTTGTGAAAAAATGCAATAACAGGTGATCAAAATGTAGCATCTGCGCAAAAATGATGCCTTTAAAAACGTCAGCTCGAGACACAAAAAATAAGCCATCACCGAGCCCCATATCCCGAAAACTGAGAATGCTACGGATTACGGAAAATGGCGTAAAACGTGCGCCACTTCTTTTGGACAAACTTCTGATTTTTTTTTAACCCCTTAGATAAAAGTAAACCTATACATGTTTGGTGTCTACGAACTCGTACCGACCTGAGGCATCATACTGACATGTTAGTTTTACCACATAGTGAACATGGTGAATAAAATATCCCAAAACAATCGTGCAATCACACTTTTTTTTTGCAATTTTTCCGCACTTGGAATTTTTTTTTGCTGTTTTTGAGTATACTATATGGTAAAAGTTATGGTTTCATTTAAAAGTTCAAATCGTCCCGCCAAAAACAAGCTCTCACATGGCAAGATTGAGGGACAAATAAAAAAAAAAAGTTATGGCTCCCAGAAAAAGAGGAGCAAACAAAAAAAAAAACACACACACAAAAAAAAAAACACGAAACGCGGAAAATTGCCCGGTCATGAAGGGGTTAAATAAAATGAAAAATATGCAAGTTTGGAATTGCACTTACCCGGAGAATCATCTTATCAGGTCATTCTTACCGCAGAAAGAAAATAAAAAAAACAATGATGGATTTGCATTTCTTCACAAGGGATTTTTCTACCAGAGATCACACTACCGGTAATATCTTGACTGTTGTAGTTTCAACTATCGCCAAAAGAGGGCAGTGTTCATAGAAGGAGAAATATTACGGAAGGTTCTACCAAAAATTCATCCTTTCTGGCCACAGAATTAACAAACAAAGTAATATGAAGATTTGAGGGGTGATGTCACACCAACCATGGAAAAAAAATGCCCTAAAGATACATCCATTAATTTACAGAATTACTCTAGCAAGGGTGGGGTATTGATTAAATATTGATAATATTTATAAAGAGATGCTATAAGCTTCACACACCTTAGATCAGGGGTCTCAAACTCGGCTGGGTGTATGGGCTGCACAGAGGAAAAAAAATATAATTTGGGGGGGCCGCATTCTTTGCAGGACAAAGTGACATTTTTATTGGTACCATATTTTTCTTTCATGCACCTTTGGATCACGGTTTTTAACATTATTCACTTGTTTATTATAACAAACGTGCTCGTTTTTTGTTTAAATATACAAAAAAAAATACAGTTTTGATGGTGAAAAGAATTTCATGCCTTATTTTGATTTTTCTTTTCTTTTTACATTTTATTCCTTTCTTGTAACTAATAGTTTTACAGTTAGCACCATATAGTAATTTTGACTTTGGCCAACGTCACATTATGTAGTAATGTCCCCATCCTGTAGTAATGTGCTCATCGTACAGTATTGTGCCCATCGTAGTCCCCACCCGATAATAATGAGCCCATCTTTGTCACCAACCTAAAGTAACGTTTCCATCCTGTAGTAATGTGCCCATCCTGGTCCCCTATCCTGTAGTAATGTGCCCATCCTGGTCTTCTTCTTGTAGCAATGTCCCCATCCTGTAGTAATGTGCCCATCCTGTAGTAATGTGCCCATCCTGGTCCCCCATCCTGTAGTAATGTTCCCATCCTGGTCTTCTTCTTGTACCAATGTTCCCATCCTGTAGTAATGTCCCCATCCTGTAGTAATGTGCCCATCCTGGTCCCCCATCCTGTAGCAATGTCCCCATCCTGGTCCCCCCATCCTATAGTAATGTACCGATCCTTGTCTTCTTGTAGCAATGCCTCCATCCTGTAGTAATGTGCCCATCCTGGTACCCCATCCTGTAGTAACGTACCGATCCTTGTCTTCTTGTACCAATGCCCCCATCCTGTAGTAATGTGCCCATCCTGGTCTTCTTGTAGCAATGTCCACATCCTGTAGTAATGTCCCCATCCTGGTCCCCCATCCTGTAGTAATGTGCCCATCCTGGTCTTCTTGTAGAAATGTCCCCATCCTGTAGTATTGTGCCCATCCTGTAGTAATGTGCCCATCCTGGTCCCCCATCCTGTAGCAATGTCCCCACCCTGTAGTAATGTGCCCATCCTAGTCCCCCATCCTATAGTAATGTACCGATCCTTGTCTTCTTGTAGCAATGCCCCCATCCTGTAGTAATTTGCCCATCCTGGTCCCCCATCCTGTAGTAATGTGCCCATCCTGGTCTTCTTGTAGAAATGTCCCCATCCTGTAGTAATGTGCCCATCCTGTAGTAATGTGCCCATCACTGTCCCCTTTTACTAATTGCCCATGCAGGTCCTCTTCTTGTAGTAATATGCCCTTTCCTGGTCCTCTGTTTGTAATGTCCCATCCTAGTCCCCTATTGTGCCATTTTTCACATACACATAAAAAAAACAAACAAAAAAACCCCCCAAAAACACACCATTTTTCTCACCTGTCCCCAATTCCCTCGGCTGCCTCGTCTCTGCTTTTTGCTGCCCGCAGGCCAACAGTGGCACGGGCCTGTGAGCAGCAGGAAGCAGCCTGAGGGGTCGAATTCGGCGAGTGTTTGAGACCTCTGCTTTAGAGCATAATTCACACTGGAAATATAAAAGTCACAAAACAAAAGAAAAACAAAAGCACATAAACGTGTGTGGATACAACTCAGCGGTAGAGCACATGCTTCACATATATGAATCCCCGGCATCTCTATTATATGAAAAAGTTAAAGGGTTATTGTTTCCCATCTTGTAAATACAAGCACTTTTGTAATTTATTGCATGTTAAAACTTGCAGCTGTTCTTGAGATATTAATGCTCATCTTTGTTTACAGCTTGTTGCCTAGGAGACAGACCACTGCTATGGTCTAGCTTGTAAGCACTGCTCTGAAATTGCCTTGATTAGGAGGTAATAACAGCACGCTTAAGAGATCCTATTAGGGGCAGAACAATCGCAGTCGCAGGGACCACCAAGCTATGTGGGGACCACGGGGAAGACTATTCTCCTTATGGAGACCTGACAAGCCAGCTATAAGTCCCCTCACTGGCAGCCAGACTGGTTTGTCAGGTCTCTATAAGGAATATAGTCTTCCCCATGGTCCCCAGATAGCTTCTCATAAGCCAGATCAGATACCCACACTTTGCACCGACGAGGAGCAATCACCCCAAAACACTGTGTCTGCAAATTGGGATTCTGATCTGGCAAATAAATCCTAAGTCTTATGAAAAGGCTTGTTTAAAAAGCCACATTTGACGTTTAGGATTCCTACTTCCAATAGGTGGCGCTAGAGTTTGTCTCCTTCCTCACTGGAGAGACAGAACAGAGACATACTTACCAGAATGGGGACATATATACCAGGAGGGGGACAGTATATACCAGGAGGACCCCCCTGGAGGGGTCAGTAGATACCAGGAAGGGGACAGTCTATACCAGTAGGGTCCAGGATTTGGAAATATATACCATGATTGTGGACAAATATACCAGGATTGGGGACATTTTTACCAGAGTGGGGTCATACATCCCAGGATGTGGCCTAGAATGGGGAATATATAAACCAGGATGGGGAACATATATACCAGGATGGGGAACATATATACCAGAATGGGGAACATATATACCAGAATGGGGAACATACAGTCATGGCCAAAAGTTTTGAGAATGCTACAAATATTAATTTTTACAAAGTCTACTGCTTAAGTTTTTCTAATGGCAATTTGCATATACTCCAGAATGTCATAAAGAGTGATCAGCTTAACAGCAATTACTTGCAAAGTCAATATTGGCTAAGAAAATGAACTTCAACCCCCAAAACACGTTTCAACATCATTGCATTCCTGCCTTAACCCCTTCACGACCGCGGGCCGTAAAATTACGTCCTATTTTAACGTGACTTAACGACCAGGGACGTAATTTTACGGCCTAAACTTCATTTGATTGCCGTGGCCATAGCAACGGCTTTCAAATGATGTCCCCTGCTGTTTCTTACAGCAGGGGACCTTTGCTTGACCCCAGGGGGGGCGGCATCGCCACCCCCTATCGACGATCGATGTGATTGGCTGTTCAAATCTGAACCGCCAACCACATCGATCGCACTAATTTCGGCAAAAATAATGCCCGAATTAGTGCGATCCTGTGAGATCCAGCTATGAGATGCCGCAGCTGCAGCAGCATATCATAGGTGGACCTCAAACATGCCGCCCCCAGCCCCTGCAGCACTGATTGGAGCGATCGTGCTATGACGCGCAATCGCTCCAATCAGTGTGCAGTGGGGCGGTCTGATCTGCCGGTGGCCGCCCTCCCCAGGCCTGTGCTGGCCTGTGAGCCCTCCCCCAACATGTCTGCAGCGTGGAGTGGCTGGTACTTTTGGTACCACACCACCGCTGCTGCCGCCGCCGCCGCCTCTGATGTCTCCGCCGCTGCAGCTCTAATGGTAAGTATTCCGCTCCCTGCGCGCTCCCGTGAAGGCCCCTGCGCGCTCCCGTGAAGGCCCCTGCGCGCTCCCGTGAAGGCCCCTGCCCGTGCCCCCCCCCCGATCTGCCCCCCCTACGCCCCGATCTGCCCCCCCCGGCATCCCGATCTGCTACCACCGCTGCTGCTGCAAAGTGAGTACTGTGCTCACTTTGCAGCCCGTGCGCGCTCCCGTGGTGCCCCTGCGCGCTGCCGTGATAGCCCCTGCCGTGCCCCCCCCCGCGATCTGCTCCCCCCAACCACCCCCCCCCCCCCCCCGACATCCCGATCCGCTCCCCCCGCGATCTGACTGCCTCCCCCATTATTTCTATTCTGCTTCTGCAGCTCCCTCTCCGGTCTCCCCCTCTGCTCTCCCCCCCTCCCCCTCTGCTCTCCCCCCCCTCCCCCTCTGCTCTCCCCCTCTGCTCTCCCCCCTCCCCCTCTGCTCTCACCCCCCCCCCCCCTCTCCCCCTCTGCTCTCCCCCGACGCCCTCTTACCTGTCTTCACCGGCCTGATCACATCTGCGTCCATCGCTGGGTCCTTCCTGGGCATTCTGCTGATCTGCCTGCTGCTCCTGTAAAGCTGTCCATCTCTCTGCCATCTGTTCCTCTGCAGCTCTTCTGGTCAGTGATCCTCCTGCTAGTCCTGTGGGTACTGTGAGTATAACTTTTTTTTTTTTTTTTCCGTATCCCCTGTCCATTTTTACACCTCATCCGTCCGTGCGTCCCGCCAAGCGCTGATCAGGGATGCAGATAACGGATCTGCATCCCTGCTCAATTTTTGGCGTGACTTTTTTTTCCGTATCCCCGACGCTTTTTGTATCGCATCCGTCCGTGCGTCCCGCCAAGCGCTGATTAGGGATGCACATAACGGATCGGCATTCATGGTCAATTTTTGGCGTGACTTTTTTCCGTATTCACGACGCTTTTTGTATCGCATCCGTCCGTGCGTCCCGCCGAGCGCTGATTAGGGATGCAGATAACGGATCGGCATCCCTGCTCAATTTTTGGCGTGACTTTTTTCCGTATTTGCGACGCTTTTTGTATCGCATCCGTCCGTGCGTCCCGCCAAGCGCTGATCAGGGATGCACATAACGTATCTGCATCCATGGTCAATTTTTGGCGTGACTTTTTTCCGTATTTGCGACGCTTTTTGTATCGCATCCGTCCGTGCGTCCCGCCAAGCGCTGATCAGGGATGCACATAACGTATCTGCATCCATGGTCAATTTTTGGCGTGACTTTTTTTTTTACGTATCCCCGACGCTTTTTTTTATCGCATCCGACCGTGCGTCCTGCAGCGGCCGATCAGTGCACTGCGTCTGTGCGTTTGAAAAGTCAAATGGCGCTCCTTCTCTTCTGAGCCCCGCCATGCGCTCAAACAATTACTTTCCACCACATATGAGGTATCTGCGTACTCAGGAGAAAATGCACAATACGTTTTATGGTGCATTTTTTCCTGTTACCCTTGTGAAAAAAAAAGCTACCTAGTTGAAGCAACCGTTTTGTGGTAAAAAAAAAAAAATTCTTTTCACGGCTCAACGCTATAAACTTCTGTGAAGCCCCCAGGTGTTCAAAGTGCTCACCAAACATCTAGAAAAAATATTTGAGGGCTCTAGTTTCCAAAATGGTGTCACTTGTGGGGGAGCTCCACTGTTTAGGCACCATAGGGGGTCTCCAAACGTGACATGGCGTCCGCTAATGATTCCAACCAATTTTGCTGTCAAATGGCGCTCCTTCTCTTCTTAGCCCCGCCATGCGCCCAAACA
The DNA here is from genome assembly GCF_048569485.1 of Anomaloglossus baeobatrachus. Classification (NCBI taxonomy): domain Eukaryota; kingdom Metazoa; phylum Chordata; class Amphibia; order Anura; family Aromobatidae; genus Anomaloglossus; species Anomaloglossus baeobatrachus. The sequence goes on along the minus strand of NC_134355.1, from coordinate 671,812,848 downwards.
ATTACTTTCCACCACATATGAGGTATCTGCGTACTCAGGAGAAAATGCACAATACATTTTATGGTGCATTTTTTCCTGATAGCCTTGTGAAAAAAAAAGCTACCTAGTTGAAGCAACCGTTTTGTGGTAAAAAATTTTTTTTTTCTTTTCACGGCTCAACGCTATAAACTTCTGTGAAGCCCCCAGGTGTTCAAAGTGCTCACCAAACATCTAGAAAAATTATTTGAGGGCTCTAGTTTCCAAAATGGTGTCACTTGTGGGGGAGCTCCACTGTTTAGGCACCATAGGGGGTCTCCAAACGTGACATGGTGTCCGCTAATGATTCCAACCAATTTTGCTGTCAAATGGCGCTCCTTCTCTTCTGAGCCCCGCCATGCGCCCAAACAATTACTTTCCACCACATATGAGGTATCTGCGTACTCAGGAGAAAATGCACAATACATTTTATGGTGCATTTTTTCCTGTTACCCTTGTGAAAAAAAAAGCTACCTAGTTGAAGCAACCGTTTTGTGGTAAAAAAAATTTTTTTTCTTTTCACGGCTCAACGCTATAAACTTTTGTGAAGCCCCCAGGGGTTCAAAGTGCTCACCAAACATCTAGAAAAATTATTTGAGGCCTCTAGTTTCCAAAATGGGGTCACTTGTGGGGGAGCTCCATTGTTTAGGCACCTCAGGGGGTCTTCAAACCCGACATGGCGTCCGCTAACAGGTGCAGCTAATTTTGCACTCAAAAATTCAAATGGCGCTCCTTGCCTTCCGAGCACTGCTGTGTGTCCAAACATTTGATTTCCACCACATATGAGGTATCTGCGTACTCAGGAGAAAATGCACAATACATTTTATGGTGCATTTTTTCCTGTTACCCTTGTGAAAAAAAAAGCTACCTAGTTGAAGCAACCGTTTTGTGGTAAAAAAAAATTTTTTTCTTTTCACGGCTCAACGCTATAAACTTTTGTGAAGCCCCCAGGGGTTCAAAGTGCTCACCAAACATCTAGAAAAATTATTTGAGGCCTCTAGTTTCCAAAATGGGGTCACTTGTGGGGGAGCTCCATTGTTTAGGCACCTCAGGGGGTCTTCAAACCCGACATGGCGTCCGCTAACAGGTGCAGCTAATTTTGCACTCAAAAATTCAAATGGCGCTCCTTGCCTTCCGAGCACTGCTGTGTGTCCAAACATTTGATTTCCACCACATATGAGGTATCTGCGTACTCAGGAGAAAATGCACAATACATTTTATGGTGCATTTTTTCCTGTTACCCTTGTGAAAAAAAAAGCTACCTAGTTGAAGCAACCGTTTTGTGGTAAAAATTTTTTTTTTTCTTTTCACGGCTCAACGCTATAAACTTTTGTGAAGCCCCCAGGGGTTCAAAGTGCTCACCAAACATCTAGAAAAATTATTTGAGGCCTCTAGTTTCCAAAATGGGGTCACTTATGGGGGAGCTCCATTGTTTAGGCACCTCAGGGGGTCTTCAAACCCGACATGGCGTCCGCTAATGAGTGCAGCTAATTTTGCGTTCAAAAATTCAAATGGCGCTCCTTCCCTTCCGAGCTCTGCCGTGCGCCCAAACAATTGATTTTTACCACATATGGGGTATCAGCGTACTCAGGAGAACATGCACAATAAATTGTAGGGTGCACTTTCTCTTTTCTCCCTTGTAAAAATGAAAATTTTATGGCTAAAGTAACATTTTTGTGTTAAAAAGTAAAATTTTCATTTTTTCCTTCCACATTGCTTTGGTTCCTGTGAAGCACCTAAAGGGTTAATAATCTTATTGGATGTGGTTTTGAGCAGTGTGAGGGGTGTAGTTTTTAGAATGGGGTCACTTTTGGGTATTTTCTGTCACCTCGGCCTCTCAAAGTCACTTCAAATGTGATGTGGTCCCTAAAAAAATTATTTTGTAAATTTTGTTGGAAAAATGAGAATTTGCTGATGACCTTTGACCCCTTCTAACTTCCTAACGGAAAAAAAATTTGTTTCGAAAATTGCGCTGATGTAAAGTAGACAAGTGGGAAATGTTATTTAGTAACTATTTTGTGTGACATATCTCTCAGATTTATGGGCATAAATTTTCAAAGTTTGAAATTTGCGAAATTTTCAAAATTTTCGCCAAATTTCCTAAATTTTCACAAATAAACGCAAAAAATATCGGCCTAAATTTACCACTGACATGAAGCACAATATGTCACGAAAAAACAGTCTCAGAATCGCCAGGATCCGTTGAAGCGTTCCAGAGTTATAACCTGTCAAAGTGACACTGGTCAGAATTGCAAAAAATGGCCCGGTCATTAGGGTGTTTTAGTGGCCGGGGGTGAAGGGGTTAAAAGGAGCAGCTAACATTGTTTTAGTGATTGTTCCAGTAACACAGGTGTGGGTGTTGATGAGGACAGGGCTGGCGATCAATCAGTCATGATTAAGTAAGAATGACACCACTGGACACTTTAAAAGGAGGCTGGTGCTTGGTATCATTGTTTCTCTTCAGTTAACCATGGTTATCTCTAAAGAAACACGTGCAGCCATCATTGCTCTGCACAAAAATGGCCTAACAGGGAAGAGTATCGCAGCTACAAAGATTGCACCTCAGTCAACAATCTATCGCATCATCAAGAACTTCAAGGAGAGAGCTTCCATTGTTGCCAAAAAGGCTCCAGGGCGCCCAAGAAGGACCAGCAAACGCCAGGACCGTATCTTAAAACTGTTTCAGCTGCGGGATCGGACTACCAGCAGTGCCGAGCTAGCTCAGCAATGGCAGCAGGCTGGTGTGAGTGCTTCTGCACGCACTGTGAGGCGGAGACTGCTTGAGCAAGGCCTGGTTTCAAGGAGGGCAGCAAAGAAGCCACTTCTCTCCAGAAAAAACATCAGGGACCGACTGATATTCTGCAAAAGGTACAGGGAGTGGACTGCTGAGGACTGGGGTAAAGTCATTTTCTCAGATGAATCCCCTTTTCGATTGTTTGGGACATCTGGAAAACAGCTTATTAGGAGAAGAAGAGGTGAGCGCTACCTCCAGTCTTGTCTCATGCCAACTGTTAAGCATCCTGAAACCATTCATGTGTGGGGTTGCTTCTCAGCCAAGGGAATCGCACCACTCACAGTCTTGCCTAAAAACACAGCCATGAATAAAGAATGGTACCAGAATGTCCTCCAAGAGCAACTTCTCCCAACTGTCCAAGAGCAGTTTGCCGCCCAACAATGCCTTTTCCAGCATGATGGAGCACCTTGCCATAAAGCAAAGGTGATCACTAAATGGCTCCTGGAACAAAACATAGAGATTTTGGATCCAAGGCCTGGAAACTCCCCAGATCTTAATCCCATTGAGAACTTGTGGGCAATCATCAAGAGACGGGTGGACAAACAAAAACCAACAAATTCTGGCAAAATGCAAGCATTGCTTATGCAAGAATGGACAGCGATCAGTCAGGATTTGATCCAGAAGTTGATTGAGAGCATGCCAGGGAGAATTGCAGAGGTCCTGAAGAAGGGTCAACACTGCAAATATTGACTTGCTGCATTAACTCATTCTAACTGTCAATAGAACCTTTTGGTCTCATAATATGATTGCAATTATATTTCTGTATGTGATGTAAACATCAGACAAACACAATTAAAAACCAGAGGGCAACAGATCATGTGAAAATATAATTTTGATGTCATTCTCAAAACTTTTGGCCATAACTGTATATACCAGCATGGGGAACATATATACCAGGATGGGGAACATATATACCAGGATGGGGGCGGAATGTGTGTCTTTATAGGACTTAGAACAATAAATGTACACATACATACATACCTCTAGCCATCATGTGGGTGGAAGGTCCAAATTTTGCATCTGGGCCCATGGAACACTAGTTACGCCACTGGATCCTGCCCAGCTTCAAACAGTGGTTACAAACTGAATGGAAAAAAAGCTTGAAACCACAGTAGATATCTCAAGAACAGATGAAAATTTTAACTAGGAGTCAAAAGCAAAATATATATATTGTGAGGCAGGGGATATAGCTCAGCTGGTATCTTTGCTTTGGTCCAAGTGAGTGGCTATGGAGCCACAGATAACAGCGCAGACTGGCAGGCTCCACACAGGTACGACCACAGCCGGGTTTACACTTATCTCTCAGTGTTACACATGCAAAAACAGGAAAATAAACGTCTAAGGGACTGTGTGTGCCGCCCTGGCAAAACCAGGGTGTTACAGAGGTCTACATCCATCCTTTTGGTTCAGAGCCCACTCTCCCTTGGGGAGTTTCCCACACAGATACACACCAGCCAATCAGGCCCTACTCACCCCCTCCCCAGGAAAATGGGAGGGGGCGAGAGGAGCTTAGAAAGAGCAGAGCAGAGTTTAAGCAGCAGTCAGTCTGCACAGGAGGAGAGAGGTCTAGGAGCAGCCCCTGTGTGGAGCTAGGAAAAGTGGCAGTGAGGGCCTCAGGAATATATAAGAATAAGGCTGCACATCAAACTTAGATAATGGTATAATGCCTCAAGCATATGGAAAAATGTTGGAATATACAATGAAAAATGCTACTTGCTAATTTGAACATGTGAATAATGAATTGCATACCTGCTATGAATATTAGGAAAAAGGAGATATTTAGCAATCGCATTGATCAATGTAACTGAGCCCCAAAACCTCGTCAAGGTACATCTCTATATTGGGGTCCCTAGCTCTGTGACCCTAACTGTGTGTCATCTCATTGCAATTAAAAACTGCTATGGGTGGAGAGGGGTAACTAAGGACTTTCTTATATAGGAGATGGAAAAAACATGGCCGAAAGGGGCGGAGCTGTGTTCACATTCAGAAAAAAAACTACATATAACTGAATAGGATAACTGAAGTGAGCACTAATATATATATATGAGTGCAAGCCAAAAATACATACTATATATAAGAATAAGGCTGCACATCAAACTTAGATAATGGTATAATGCCTCAAGCATATGGAAAAATGTTGGAATATACAATGAAAAATGCTACTTGCTAATTTGAACATGTGAATAATGAATTGCATACCTGCTATGAATATTAGGAAAAAGGAGATATTTAGCAATCGCATTGATCAATGTAACTGAGCCCCAAAACCTCGTCAAGGTACATCTCTATATTGGGGTCCCTAGCTCTGTGACCCTAACTGTGTGTCATCTCATTGCAATTAAAAACTGCTATGGGTGGAGAGGGGTAACTAAGGACTTTCTTATATAGGAGATGGAAAAAACATGGCCGAAAGGGGCGGAGCTGTGTTCACATTCAGAAAAAAAAACTACATATAACTGAATAGGATAACTGAAGTGAGCACTAATATATATATATGAGTGCAAGCCAAAAATACATACTATATATAAGAATAAGGCTGCACATCAAACTTATCTAATGGTATAATGCCTCAAGCATATGGAAAAATGTTGGAATATACAATGAAAAATGCTACTTGCTAATTTGAACATGTGAATAATGAATTGCATACCTGCTATGAATATTAGGAAAAAGGAGATATTTAGCAATCGCATTGATCAATGTAACTGAGCCCCAAAACCTCGTCAAGGTACATCTCTATATTGGGGTCCCTAGCTCTGTGACCCTAACTGTGTGTCATCTCATTGCAATTAAAAACTGCTATGGGTGGAGAGGGGTAACTAAGGACTTTCTTATATAGGAGATGGAAAAAACATGGCCGAAAGGGGCGGAGCTGTGTTCACATTCAGAAAAAAAACTACATATAACTGAATAGGATAACTGAAGTGAGCAATGAAAAATGCTACTTGCTAATTTGATGACACACAGGGTCACAGAGCTAGGGACCCCAATATAGAGATGTACCTTGACGAGGTTTTAGGGCTCAGTTACATTGATCAATGCGATTGCTAAATATCTCCTTTTTCCTAATATTCATAGCAGGTATGCAATTCATTATTCACATGTTCAAATTAGCAAGTAGCATTTTTCATTGTATATTCCAACATTTTTCCATATGCTTGAGGCATTATACCATTATCTAAGTTTGATGTGCAGCCTTATTCTTATATATAGTATGTATTTTTGGCTTGCACTCAGAATATATATATTAGTGCTCACTTCAGTTATCCTATTCAGTTATATGTAGTTTTTTTTCTGAATGTGAACACAGCTCCGCCCCTTTCGGCCATGTTTTTTCCATCTCCTATATAAGAAAGTCCTTAGTTACCCCTCTCCACCCATAGCAGTTTTTAATTGCAATGAGATGACACACAGTTAGGGTCACAGAGCTAGGGACCCCAATATAGAGATGTACCTTGACGAGGTTTTGGGGCTCAGTTACATTGATCAATGCGATTGCTAAATATCTCCTTTTTCCTAATATTCATAGCAGGTATGCAATTCATTATTCACATGTTCAAATTAGCAAGTAGCATTTTTCATTGTATATTCCAACATTTTTCCATATGCTTGAGGCATTATACCATTATCTAAGTTTGATGTGCAGCCTTATTCTTATATATAGTATGTATTTTTGGCTTGCACTCATATATATATATATTAGTGCTCACTTCAGTTATCCTATTCAGGGCCTCAGGAATAGGCCAGCCGCTTGTGGGACCCGAAGTGGACCGGGAGAGGGTAGTGCCCCCCCCTCGGTGCCAGCTGTTGGGGCCCTATCCGGACCTGTGTACAAAACAGACACAGACATCAGGCAGGAGAACAACACCTGAATTACACGCACGGGTGTGGGACCCGTCCTCACAGCATCTGTGGGCACCAGTTACCAGCAATTTGGTTTACAAAAGACTCAGTATTTCTTCCATCTGCGTTCCTGACCCTCCACACCAATCCAGCTTCATCCAGCACCACGATAACCGAACGGTGAGTGTACTACTCCCTGCAATCCCTGCCACCACCACAACTCCCAATTGGGCCTCAGGACTACACCTCCCCTACCCGTGGAGGGGATCCCACCTTGCTGCCCCACACCACCAGTCCCGGGCACGGTCCCCAGGGGCAGCGGCGGTGTCACCATCTCATCACCGCAACCCACGGGTAGCGTCACAGACAATTTCCCTTACCTAATCCCCTTTTTGCTGTGGAGCCTGGGATCACAGACCGGGTCACGCCACCATGATACTCACAGAAGTGACCCCTTGGCCCGGATCTGAGTACCCCCTATCCCTGAGCGACACATGTACGCACTGGGAAATTTGTGTTTCTTAACTAAAATTCGCACCCTCTGGAAAAATTCCGCACCCGCAAAATTACTGCGGTTTGTTGCGGTTTTGGTGCGGTTGGTCCCTGCGTTTTTTTTACCATTATCTATGGCAAAACTGCATGTACCTGCGGAAAAGAAGTGACATGCTAGTTTTTGCTGCAGAAATTCTGCAGCAAAACCTATAGGGAAAAAACGCAACATGCGCACAGGATTTTGGATTTCCTTTAGATTTTGTTGGGGAAGGACCGCAGCAAGGTTATGAACAAAAACTGTACCAACTCTGCAGCAAAAACCGTGGCAAATAATGTGGTGTGTGTACAGGGCCTAAGGCCGTCTGGCCACTAATTAACAACAGAATGCGGACTACAAAATAAACCTATGCAATAAACAAAACAGTATTCTCTTACTGTGTGGGTTCCTCAGCACAGCAAGCGGAGGTATGGTGTCTCAGCACCAGCAGCCTTCAGCCTGGACCGTTCTCCTCAGCACAGCAAGCGGAGGTATGGTGTCTCAGCACCAGCAGCCTTCAGCCTGGACCGCTCTCCTCAGCACAGCAAGCGGAGGTATGGAGTCTCTGCACCAGCAGCCTTCAGCCTGGACTGCTCTCCTCAGCACAGCAAGCGGAGGTATGGAGTCTCAGCACCAGCAGACTTCAGCCTAGACCGCTGTCCTCAGCACAGCAAGCGGAGGTATGGAGTCTCTGCACCAGCAGCCTTCAGCCTAGACTGCTCTCCTCAGCACAGCAAGCGGAGGTATGGAGTCTCTGCACCAGCAGCCATGAGCCTGGACTGCTCTCCTCAGCACAGCAAGCGGAGGTATGGAGTCTCAGCACCAGCAGCCTTCAGCCTGGACTGCTCTCCTCAGTAGTCTCTTTGCATTGAATGCCTCCTGGTTACTTCACCTGATCCAGTGAGGAATCAACCTGGACTGAATGTGGAGAGAGGCGCGACCTGTTCTCTAGCACCTCTCCCCTCGGCATCGCACTATATCTATCTATATATATATACAGTGCCTACAAGTAGTATTCAACCCCCTGCAGATTTAGCAGGTTTACACATTCGGAATTAACTTGGCATTGTGACATTTGGACTGTAGATCAGCCTGGAAGTGTGAAATGCAGCAAAAAAGAATGTTATTTCTTTTTTATTTTTTTTTTTTTAAATTGTGAAAAGTTTATTCAGAGGGACATTTATTATTCAACCCCTCAAACCACCAGAATTCTGTTTGGTTCTCCTAAAGTATTAAGAAGTATTTCAGGCACAAAGAACAATGAGCTTCACATGTTTGGATTAATTATCTCTTTTTCCAGCCTTTTCTGACTAATTAAGACCCTCCCCAAACTTGTGAATAACACTCATACATGGTCAACATGGGAAAGACAAAGGAGCATTCCAAGGCCATCAGAGACAAGATTGTGGAGGGTCACAAGGCTGGCAAGGGGTACAAAACCCTTTCCAAGGAGTTGGGCCTACCTGTCTCCACTGTTGGGAGCATCATCCGGAAGTGGAAGGCTTATGGAACTACTGTTAGCCTTCCACGGCCTGGACAGCCTTTGAAAGTTTCCTCCCGTGCCGAGGCCAGGCTTGTCCGAAGAGTCAAGGCTAACCCAAGGACAACAAGGAAGGAGCTCCGGGAAGATCTCATGGCAGTGGGGACATTGGTTTCAGTCAATACCATAAGTAACGTACTCCACCGCAATGGTCTCCGTTCCAGACGAGCCCGTAAGGTACTTTTACTTTCAAAGCGTCATGTCAAGGCTCGTCTACTGTTTGCTCATGATCACTTGGAGGACTCTGAGACAGACTGGTTCAAGGTTCTCTGGCCTGATGAGACCAAGATCGAGATCTTTGGTGCCAACCACACACGTGACGTTTGGAGACTGGATGGCACTGCATACGACCCCAAGAATACCATCCCTACAGTCAAGCATGGTGGTGGCAGCATCATGCTGTGGGGCTGTTTCTCAGCCAAGGGGCCTGGCCATCTGGTCCGCATCCATGGGAAGATGGATAGCACGGCCTACCTGGAGATTTTGGACAAGAACCTCTGCTCCTCCATCAAGGATCTTAAGATGGGTCGTCATTTCATCTTCCAACAAGACAACGACCCAAAGCACACAGCCAAGAAAACCAAGGCCTGGTTCAAGAGGGAAAAAATCAAGGTGTTGCAGTGGCCTAGTCAGTCTCCTGACCTTAACCCAATTGAAAACTTGTGGAAGGAGCTCAAGATTAAAGTCCACATGAGACACCCAAAGAACCTAGATAATGTCACGCTCCCCGGGTCCCCTGTGCTGCCCTCCGGCTCACCTGTCACGCTCCCCGGCTCCCCCGCCTCGCTTCCCGGTTCCTTGGTCCGGTCACCGCCGCTCCCCGCTCTCCAGCACCCTTTGCCAGCGCGTCCCCAGCGTCCTGGTCCCCGCACCCGGCGTCCGTCGGCTTCACAGCCCCAGCCTGGCCCTGCTGCTTCCTCCTCGCAGCTTCCTGCTCTGGCTTCTGGCACTCGGGCCGCGCGCATGCGCATTAGGGCGCGCGCGCGGTCATTGACCCTTTCTTAAAGGGCCAGCGTCCATTAACAGGAAATGATGCAAAACAGGTACAGGGTATAAAGGGGTTTAATGTCCAAGGGGGCGGGGCCTGATCTTCGTGTTTCTTAAGCTAGGAGTCAGGTCTCCTGGTGTCTCTGTGTATATACTCACCTATCTCTCTTGTAGAGCCGTGCCTGCCTCGCCATCCGGTCCTGACCGAATCCCGAACCCCGAACGCTGTCCATCTGCCATCCTGACAGTCCGTACCATCTCGGATCCCTGCGGTGACCCGTCATTTCGCTCCAAAAGGTTCCGGACCCCGCCTGACATCTTCTCGGCTTCCGAACCTGAGCTGCGTCACCCGGACTACCACCAGTGACTCCGTGGTCCCAGGGACTTCTCCGTTATACTCGTGTGCACGGACTGTTCTGCTGCCTATAGTGCTCCAGCTACCGGACCCCTTACCACCATCTAGGAGTTCGGCCCAGTGGATCCACCTCCTGGGTCTGCCCGTCCACCTGGTCCTGACAGTAAGATCAGGCCATGGATCCCGCTGCAGCACTAGCAGCCGTACAGGAGGAACTCACACGCCAGCGTGAGACTCAGACCCGCATGCTGCAATTTATGTCTTCTGTGGACGCCCGCCTGAACACGCTACAAGCGGCAGTTACGTCTTCAGCATCCCGGGCCTCCACTAGTCAAGCCACGGCTCCAGCTCCCGTGGCGACGTCTTCAGATACTTCCAGACTTCGTTTGGCCTCACCACCCCGGTACGCCGGAGACCCCAAGACCTGCAGGGGATTCTTAAACCAATGCTCCCTCCATTTCACGCAGCTGCCGCATTTGTTTGCCTCTGACCAAGCCAAGGTCTCCTTCATCATGTCCCATCTAGAGGGTGAGGCACTGGCGTGGATGAACCCCTTGTGGGAGAAGGGGGATCCTGTGACCACGAACATCCAGGACTTCCTGCAGGCATTCCGTGGCACCTTTGATGAGCCCGGACGCGCCTCCGCGTCTGCTTCGTCTCTTCTCCGGCTACGTCAGGGGACTCTGACGGTGGGCCAATACGCAATCCGGTTTCGCACCTTGGCTTCGGAACTCGGGTGGAACAACGAGGCCCTAACCGCCGCCTTCTGGGAAGGACTCTCGGGGCGAATTAAAGATGAGCTGGCGGGTCGTGACGTACCGACCACCCTGGATGCCCTGATCGCCCTAGCGACTCGAGTGGACATTCGCTTTCAGGAGCGATCCAAGGAAGTGTCCCGTGAGAGACGTCCGGTACGGCATTCCTCTCCTCCGCAGAAGCCCGCCGTACTTCAGTCTTCGACAGCTGGGGTCCCCGTCCACGAGCCCATGCAGATCGACAGAGTGCGGCAGTCTGAACAACGTCGAGCTGAGCGGCTCGCCAAGGGCCTCTGCTTTTACTGCGGAGAGGGCACACACCTGCTACGCTCCTGTCCAGAGAGGCCGGGAAACTCCAAAGCCTAGGGTTGGTAGGAGAGGCCACCCTAGGTGCTGGGACTCTCTCAGACCCGGTTACGTGGACTGTGCAAGTGACAACGGGAGAGACGCGGTTCACGGCTGAGGCATACCTCGATTCCGGGGCAGCAGGCAATTTCATCCAGCAGGCCACGGTGGACAAGTACCAGGTGCCTGTTACTCCACTCGACAAGCCCCTCGTGATTGCCTCTGTGGATGGGAGACCCCTCTCTGACACCATCTCCTGGATCACCAAGCCGGTGGAACTGCGTATCGGTGCCCTGCACACCGAGAACATCGCTCTCTACGTCCTCCCACACATGTCCCATCAAATCCTGCTGGGACTTCCCTGGTTGCGGACACACGAACCATCAGTCAGCTGGGGCACTGGCGAAATCACCCAATGGGGCTCTTCGTGCCATGAGAAGTGCCTGAAGACCATACAACCCATCCGACGACCTCCGGTTCCAGAGAACCTACCGGGGCTGCCCTCGGCCTATTGGTCCTTTGCAGACGTCTTTGATAAAAAGGAATCCGAGGTACTTCCGCCACATCGTCCTTACGATTGTGCCATCGACCTGCTCCCTGGAACAACACCACCTCGAGGACGGATATATCCATTGTCTCCAGCCGAAACAAGGGCCATGTCTACTTACATCACAGAGAGCCTGGCAAGGGGATTCATTCGGAGATCCTCCTCTCCGGCTGGAGCAGGTTTCTTCTTCGTCAAGAAGAAAGAGGGCGACTTACGCCCATGCATAGACTACCGGGGTTTGAATCAAATCACCGTAAAAAACAAGTACCCTCTGCCGCTCATCCCCGAATTGTTTGACCGGCTTAGAGGAGCTCGTGTGTTCACCAAGCTGGATCTTCGGGGTGCTTACAATCTGGTACGCATCCGCTCTGGGGACGAATGGAAGACCGCGTTCAATACGTGCGATGGGCACTATGAATACTGCGTGATGCCCTTCGGCCTGTGTAACGCCCCAGCCGTCTTTCAAGAACTGGTGAACGACGTTTTCCGGGACCTTCTTTACGTCTGTGTGGTAGTGTATCTGGATGACATCCTTGTCTTCTCTCCGGACCTCCAGACCCACAGAGAGAACGTACAGCTGGTTCTACAAAGACTGAGAGAGAATCGTCTGTACGCGAAGTATGAGAAGTGTGTCTTTGAGCAGTCTTCTCTCCCCTTCCTGGGGTACATCATCTCTGATACCGGACTGCAGATGGATCCAAAGAAGGTCTCCTCCATTCTCAACTGGCCTCCTCCTTCTGGACTGAAGGCAATCCAACGCTTCCTGGGATTCGCCAACTACTACCGCCAGATCATCCCTCACTTCTCGGCTCTGACTGCTCCTCTCTCCGCTTTGACCAAGAAGGAGGCTAATCCAAAGGACTGGTCACCTGCGGCCGACGCCGCGTTTGGCTCTCTGAAGCGGGCATTTGCCTCCTCTCCTGTACTCCACCGTCCGGAGTTAAACCGCCAGTTCACCTTGGAGGTGGATGCCTCCTCCTCAGGAGCCGGAGCAGTGCTCATGCAGAAGTCCTCCTCCGGGAAGATGGTGACTTGCAGATTCTTCTCCAAGAGCTTCTCAGCGCCTGAACGCAACTACACCATCGGTGACCGAGAGCTCTTGGCAGTCAAACTGGCTCTGGAGGAATGGCGCTACCTTCTGGAAGGAGCAGTGTACCCCGTGATTATTTACACGGACCACAAGAACCTGGAATACCTACGGTCCGCTCAGCAACTGAACCCACGGCAAGCCAGGTGGTCCTTATTCTTTGCCAGGTTTGATTGTCAGCTCCATTTCCGACCCGTGGACAAGAATGTACGCGCTGATGCCTTGTCCAGGTCTTTCATGCCCATGGAGCAGGAGGAGGAGACTACCCAACCCATTATCTGTCCTAGCAAAATCATTCCGGTGGCCCCTGTCACCCTGGCCCAGATACCGCCCGGGAAGACCTATGTCTCTGAGACAGACAGGCAAAAAGTGTTACACTGGGGTCATGCCTCGAAAACAGCCGGTCATGCTGGTCAGAAGAGAACATGGGGTGCGATTGTACGTCATTACTGGTGGCCATCCCTTCGCACGGACGTCGCTGCTTTTGTCTCTGCCTGCTCCTCTTGTGCCAGGAACAAGACGCCCAAACACCTGCCATATGGCCGTCTTCTGCCTCTGCCGATACCCTCAGTTCCGTGGCAACACATAGCGATGGACTTTATTACGGACTTGCCATTGTCCTCCGGACACACAGTCATATGGGTCGTGGTGGATCGGTTCTCTAAAATGGCTCATTTCGTCCCTATGGCTGGATTGCCCTCTGCTCAGGAACTCGCGGACGCCTATATACATCACATCTTCCGCTTGCATGGCTTTCCATCACACATCGTATCCGATAGAGGAACTCAGTTCACCTCCCGCTTCTGGAGGGCTCTCTGCAAACATCTGGGAGTGACTCTGGACTTTTCATCTGCATACCATCCTCAGACTAATGGCCAAGTGGAGAGGGTCAATCAAATCTTGACCTCTTTCTTACGTCACTATGTCAACGCCCATCACGACGACTGGTCCACGCTTCTTCCTTGGGCTGAATTCTCCCATAACCACCACATCAGTGAGTCGTCCTCCAGCTCTCCCTTCCATGTCGTTTACGGACTTCAGCCCTCCGTCCCATTGCCTGTATCCCCTTCTTCGGATGTCCCTGCTGCTGATACTGTAGCCCGTGACTTTGCAACCATTTGGGACTCTGTCAAGGCGTCCCTTGGGCGTGCTTCCCTGCGGATGAAGAGACACGCAGACAAGAGACGTCTGGACCCTCCGTGTTTCTCTCCTGGAGATCTAGTCTGGCTTGCATCCAAGTACGTCCGATTGAAGATACCATCCTACAAGCTGGGTCCTCGCTACATCGGGCCGTTTAAAGTCCTCAACAAGATCAATGAGGTCTCCTACAAGCTACAGCTCCCGGCCACGATGAGGATACCCAACTCATTCCACGTCTCCCTGCTCAAGCCGGTTGTCCTGGGCCCCTTCTCCGCTTCTGCCAGTTCGGCTCCTCCACCTATTGCCGATGACGACATCTATGCGGTAAGGGATATCGTGGCCATGAAGACCGTACGGGGTCGACAGTTCTTCCTGGTGGACTGGGCAGGGTATGGTCCTGAGGATAGGTCCTGGGAGCCCCGGGAGAATGTGGGTACTCCGCTGATCCGTGCCTTCCTGTCCCGGTTGCGGGGAGGGGGGCGTGGGGGGGGGGTACTGTCACGCTCCCCGGGTCCCCTGTGCTGCCCTCCGGCTCACCTGTCACGCTCCCCGGCTCCCCCGCCTCGCTTCCCGGTTCCTTGGTCCGGTCACCGCCGCTCCCCGCTCTCCAGCACCCTTTGCCAGCGCGTCCCCAGCGTCCTGGTCCCCGCACCCGGCGTCCGTCGGCTTCACAGCCCCAGCCTGGCCCTGCTGCTTCCTCCTCGCAGCTTCCTGCTCTGGCTTCTGGCACTCGGGCCGCGCGCATGCGCATTAGGGCGCACGCGCGGTAATTGACCCTTTCTTAAAGGGCCAGCGTCCATTAACAGGAAATGATGCAAAACAGGTACAGGGTATAAAGGGGTTTAATGTCCAAGGGGGCGGGGCCTGATCTTCGTGTTTCTTAAGCTAGGAGTCAGGTCTCCTGGTGTCTCTGTGTATATACTCACCTATCTCTCTTGTAGAGCCGTGCCTGCCTCGCCATCCGGTCCTGACCGAATCCCGAACCCCGAACGCTGTCCATCTGCCATCCTGACAGTCCGTACCATCTCGGATCCCTGCGGTGACCCGTCATCTCGCTCCAAAGGTTCCGGACCCCGCCTGACATCTTCTCGGCTTCCGAACCTGAGCTGCGTCACCCGGACTACCATCAGTGACTCCGTGGTCCCAGGGACTTCTCCGTTATACTCGTGTGCACGGACTGTTCTGCTGCCTATAGTGCTCCAGCTACCGGACCCCTTACCACCATCTAGGAGTTCGGCCCAGTGGATCCACCTCCTGGGTCTGCCCGTCCACCTGGTCCTGACAGATAACTTGGAGAAGATCTGCATGGAGGAGTGGGCCAAGATAACTCCAGAGACCTGTGCCGGCCTGATCAGGTCTTATAAAAGACGATTATTAGCTGTAATTGCAAACAAGGGTTATTCCACAAAATATTAAACCTAGGGGTTGATTAATAATTGACCCACACTTTTATGTTGAAAATTTATTAAAATTTAACTGAGCAACATAACTTGTTGGTTTGTAAGATTTATGCATCTGTTAATAAATCCTGCTCTTGTTTGAAGTTTGCAGGCTCTAACTTATTTGCATCTTATCAAACCTGCTAAATCTGCAGGGGGTTGAATACTACTTGTAGGCACTGTATATATATATATACATACATACAACAACAGACGAAATGGAGGAAAGCTTGACACGCCCAATGGAATAGGTCACCACACATCCATGGAGTGCAACGATATGAAGTCTGCCAGGTGGACTATAACTTGAATAAGAGGAAAAATATCGGCACATCCAACGTAAAATAATTTCTTTCTTTATTTTCACATGGTATTAAAAAAGTCCATCCATATACAGAAGAC
Source organism: Anomaloglossus baeobatrachus (assembly GCF_048569485.1). Taxonomy (NCBI): domain Eukaryota; kingdom Metazoa; phylum Chordata; class Amphibia; order Anura; family Aromobatidae; genus Anomaloglossus; species Anomaloglossus baeobatrachus. Next base: position 671,797,070 of record NC_134355.1, on the reverse strand, counting down.
CCTGACGCGTTTCCGACGCAAAAGAGCGTCCTTAATCATAGGCTAACATTTTTAGTGAGCTCTAGACATTTATAGGTAAAGATCAACAATATAGTTAGAGACAATCAGTAACACATGACTAAAAATCACACACTAAAAACAAAAAGTAGGATTGGACAAAAAGAAGGGGGAAGGGAATGTGAAACACCATAGTATAGAGTATCTCATATAAAGTACCATTAATAGTATCTCAGCAATGACATAGAGCAAGTCGTATTTAGGCTCTGTGCGCACTAGTGCGTTTTACCCGCGGATTTACCCCCGGATTTGCCGCGGAAATTTCTTGAGAAATGTCTGCAATCTTTGTGCAGACATTTCCAGCAAATTCTATGACAAAAAAAAAATAGCTGTGTGCACTGGTGCGGATTTTTCTCAAGAAATTTCCTTGAGAAGAATTTCTCGAGAAAATTTCTTGAGAAAATGAGCATGTCAATTCTTTTCCGCAGGTACCTTGCGGATTTCGGCAGTACAGCCTGCAAAATCCGCAGGGAACCACCCGCGGGAAAATCGCGGCTATTCCGCGGCAAATCCGCATGCGGATTTGGTGCGGATTTTTTCCGGAGGTCCGGAAATCTTTCACTCCCAGAAGTTTCTCAAGAAATTTTCTTGAGAAACTTCACATTTCTAGTGCGCACAAAGCCTAAAGTCCACTTTACACACAGAGATAAATCTGCGGCAGATCTGTGGTTGCAGTGAAATTGTGGACAATCAGTTCCGGGTTTGTGGCTGTGTACAAATGGAACAATATGTCCATGATTTCACTGCAACCACAGATCTGCCAAAGATTTATCTCTGTGTGTAAAGTGGCCTTAAATCTCATTGCAATGACCTGTGTGACTGAACACATTGGAAGGAGAGAAAAAAAAAAAAAAGGAAAAAGGGGGATTTTTTTCCTCCTTTCTTTTTATTCAATATAAATAATATAAATCGTTTCTATAATTCATACCTCCTGGAAATTTGGTTTTTAATGTAAGGATCCAGTAAGCTTCTCTCAAAGCTAGCTTTTTCATCCTGTTACCACCTCTAGTGAATACATTGACTTTCTCAATAGCAAAAAAAAGAGAAGCTATCCAGCCCTCCCCTATGTGCAGTTATAAAGTGTTTGGCAGCTCCTGAGTATGAAGCATTGCCATTATTAATGTTTGCAATGTGTTCAGCCATACATTTTTTTATTTTGCGAGACGTATATCCAACATAGCGCAATTCACATGTTGCACATTCAATACAATAAATCGCATGGTCTGTATCACAATTTATAAAAGATTGTATCGTATGCGTCTTACCAGAAGGAAGTGAAATCACAGTTTTTCTATTTTGGGCATAAGGACATACATTACATCTGGATCCCCCACACCTATAAAAACCTTTCACTTGCAACCAATGCTGTTGTCTGTTTACTGTGGGGAAAAAAGGCTGGGGGAAAGCAAGTTTCCTAAGGATCGGCCTCGTCTTGCCACACACATGCAACCGTTTTTTAGTACCTTTCCCAGGATGTCATCCTGATTGACAACAGGCAAATATTTGAGAATTATTGCTTTTATTTGCTGAAAATGAACACTATGTGCTGTAGAGAAAATTAATCTCTGATTTTTATCAGAATGACCCCTGGGAAGTTGGTGATTATTATAAAGTACGTCCTGTCTAGAACGACTACGTACGATATTACATGTGTGATTTAGGGCAGTAGTATGTGGCGCCCCTGACCTGGTCAGGCACCACTGAGTACTGCACCCATGCTGGGGACAGTACAATACAGGTAATCCAGAAGGCTGACCGAGGTGTGACTACACAGGCGCATAGTGATCAGGTCTCACACATGTACCTTTGGGAGGACCCCTGGGGATCCCAGGAGGGGGCAAAGCCTTCACCTCCACTGGAATAGTGGAGGGGGCCAAAAGCCTCCATCTCCTCTCAAGGGGTGTGGTAAGAGAGCCTGGTTGCTAGGTGGCGTAGGCAAGAACAGGAGAGGAGGAGCAGTGAGCCGGTTTAGTGCAGAGTCCAGGGAGCTCCGAGGAGAGCAGACCCCTGGGGCTGTTGCAGTCTAACAGCGCCCGCGCAGTGGCTACCGACGGGGGAGAACGGTCACCTAGGAGTGCTACCCGAAATCCATCTTCAGCTAAAGAGAGAGCACGGAGTGGGAAGTAAGGAGACTGCTAGGGAGTACCAGGCCCAAACGGGCGGCAGATCCCGGAGCGGGGATAGATCTACCTTTCCTCGCTAAACCTGCCGGTGTGGGGCCCTCAAAGCCCACACCACAACACCCAAAAGCCGCAGCCACGTAGCCACAGTTAGGGCCCATAGTTCACAGGAGGCAAGCAGCTGGAGTGATCTGGTCCAGGCGACAAGCAAACGGCAACCAAACGAAGGGGAGAGAGGCTTCAGCAACTTCCCTGGGTGACCCCCATAGGGACTAAAAGTCGGGGTTACCCCAAACCACCAAGGGCTAAGGAAGGCGAGTCGGTAGTCACCATCATCAGTCAGCCTGAAGGATACCTGGTTCCAGCCTGGTTCATCCCAGCTACGCCCGGGTTACTCACCCTGCCATCAACTGTGAGTAAAACCCCTGAAAGACATCCTGCTTGTGTGGAGTTATTCTGCGCCTTGTGGTTCTACACACCTACACAGGGCCCTGGGGCTTGCCTCACTCTCAGGAGGCTATTACAACTAACTGCACCCACCATCAGCCCCAGGCGTCCCTTAACCTGCAGTGGCGGTCCGCACTGACCGCAATTCTGAGAGTGGCGTCACGACAATCCTACAAGAAGGTTTCCTACCTGTGACCAGACTGAGCCAGTGGAGTCCCTGAAGGTAATGCACCGACACAGTGTTCTCGGGGCTTCACATCTGGCGTCACGAACAGGATAAGGACTAGACCTGTCCAAACAGGTGACCATGTGCCTGGGCGGTCCGCTTGAAAAATTGGAAGCGCCGCCATATTGCCACCATGAAAAGCGCGCTGAAAAACAACAGCAGCCCGCGCTGGGAGAAGTTACCGCCCACGAAGAGGTGTGGCTACCCAGAGATCCCCTGCAGAGTTCTGACCTCGCAAGTGAAGAGAGCGGAAGCGTTCAGAGACGTCGGGACAGAAAGGGAGCCAGAAGCCTGCTGTTAGAGGAAATGGCGTCCTGAACACAGAGACCCAGAGCCAGGCTCCACTGCCTGGTGGTGTCGGGAGCTTGCCGAGTTTTGCGATCAACTGGAGGCCAGGGTCGGAAGGCAGATCAAGAGAGGGACGTACGGAGTTTCTGGAAATGGCCGCGGCGGTTCAGGCCTATGAGGGGAGAGCCGCGCGCCGAGTGCCAGACCGGGGCGGTGACGACTCAGACCCCGATGCTGCCAACGATGGGTGAGTCCAGTGTTGCCCCTGCCAGCGCGAGTGCTCCGATCCCTGCTGCCATGCCCGCGGTCCCTGAAGAGGCGTCCGGCGCGGCGACGCTGAAGCAGGCCGCAGCCACGCCAGGTGCAGCCCGCCAAGCCCAGGCCGCCGCAGCGATGCCCTGCTCGGCCCGTAGAGAACCGGCTGCCACCGCGACCCTCATCCGCGCCGCAGGTGTGACGCTGACCCAGGCCGCCGCCATGCTAGGCCCGGCCCGCCGAGACCCCACCGCAGCAGCAACGCTCGTCCGCGCCGCAAGTGAGGTGCTGAACCAGGCCGCCGCCACGTCAGGTGCGGCCCGCCAAGCCCAGATCGCTGCAGCGACGCCCAGCCCAGCCTGCAAAGATCCCATCGCGACAGCGACGCCGATCCAGGCCGCCGCAGCGATGCCCTGCCCGGCCCGCCAAGAACCGGCCATAGTAGCGAAGCCCGCTAAGACGCCAGCTGCAACAGCGACGCTGATCCAGGCCGCCGCCATGCCAGGCGCGGCCCGCCAAGACCAGGCCGCTGCCATGCCGGGCGCGGCCCGCCAAGACCAGGCCGCCGCCATGCCAGGCGCGGCCCGCCAAGATAAGACAGACGTACCATTGTTTACCCCGGCCTGCAAGGCCAGAGCAGACACCGCTCCCCAGTCTAAAGAAGTCCCTGCTAGGACGTCCCTGATAGGTGCGGACCCCGAATACTGGAGACTGAAGGCTGACCTGGAGGCCAAGTTCCCACAGGAGATGGTGGACCGGTATCTGCTCCCTCCGCATACCCCCAAGGCGACTTCTGCAGCAACCACGCCAAAGAGTCCCCCGCCCGGGCCTGCTGATGACCACCCATCCCCGGCGCTGCCACAACAGGAGTGTTCGGAAGAACTAAGGGGGAGGGGAGGCCAGAAAGCTGAGAAGCTGACCCCGGAGCCATCAGCAGTGGATCCATGCCCAGAGCCAGAGATGTTGCCATACTCCCGCTGGGATGAAGAGGAAGATTTGTCCAGAAACCTCACCTGGGAGCCTGCAAGCAGTGAAGTAGCAGCCCAGCAGAATCCAGCCCGCAGGACACGGCGCCGCAGCAGAACAAAGTTTTCCCCTGCACCGCAATCTCCGGATAGAAAAGATGAAGTAACAGCCAGAGACTTGGAAGAGAAACGGTCTTTAAGGAGAGCTAAATCCCAGGTCAGAGGCCCACTTTGTCGAGGAGTTGTGGAAGACTTCAGCTTGAAGAGTGGATATGGTTTCATAGTTGCACCTGGTATGAAAGAAGGCATCTTTGTGAACAGAAGGGATGTTAGAGCCCATTTGCCTAGAGGACATCCAGGAAGAAACTTACAGATGGGAGATACAGTGGAATTCACAATGCATCAAGGAGAAAGAGGATGGTATGCACTCGACGTTACGCCATGTACCAGAGATTCCTATAGAAACCCAGCTGTCTCCATACCACAAGAAAAAGAAACAGATACAGAAGAAGAGGAAGGAAAAGACAAAGAACCCACTGATGAGACCACCACGGACGATGAAAAAGACCGAGAAAGCAGCAGGTGCCGCAGCCCTACAGGCCCAAGCCCTGGTGAGGAGGAATCTGCATAAAGTAAGAAGTACAACAAGTTACTGTTTTGACCAGTTTGAAAGTTTGCAACGTTACTGTTTAAGAGATGTGCCCACATAAACTAATGTGAGAAATGAACCTTAAGGCTATGAACTGGCTATAGCCACAAACTCTCGCAGTGTAAATAGTTACACCAGAGGGCACCACCACCACCAGAGTCAGCCTGTTTAGGGGCTTGGCTCGTCTGCAACCAGGGAGCACGTCCGTATATAGGGCCTTGGCTTACCTGCAACCAGAGAGCATGCCTGTTTATGGGGCCTGGCTCTCCACCACAAAGAGGGTACCTGGTCAGCACCAACTGTGAAGGCCGCCTCTGGATCCTGCCAGAAGTGGCTGAAGGCGCGGCTTCACCAGGCCAGGTATGCCCTGAAGACCACCAGACCATGAAAGCCGCCTCTACATCCTGCCAGAAGTGGCTGAAGGCGCGGCCAACGGGAGAGGCAGATTGGAGGAAAGGTCTGGGGAAGTAGATGGCCCAGATCTGGTTACCAAAAGGACCGGTGACCTGCCTCCTGAAAGGGTTTGGGTGGGTTAACGGACTTGTGGGTGGAGGGTGGTGATGTATGGTACCTGGTGGTTTTAAATGTTTTACCATGTTTTTACTGTTTTATGCATTTTAAAATGTTGTCTTGCAGCCCGAGGACGTGCTGGTGATAACTAAGGGGGAATGTGGCGCCCCTGACCTGGTCAGGCACCACTGAGTACTGCACCCATGCTGGGGACAGTACAATACAGGTAATCCAGAAGGCTGACCGAGGTGTGACTACACAGGCGCATAGTGATCAGGTCTCACACATGTACCTTTGGGAGGACCCCTGGGGATCCCAGGAGGGGGCAAAGCCTTCACCTCCACTGGAATAGTGGAGGGGGCCAAAAGCCTCCATCTCCACTCAAGGGGTGTGGTAAGAGAGCCTGGTTGCTAGGTGGCGTAGGCAAGAACAGGAGAGGAGGAGCAGTGAGCCGGTTTAGTGCAGAGTCCAGGGAGCTCCGAGGAGAGCAGACCCCTGGGGCTGTTGCAGTCTAACAGCGCCCCGCGCAGTGGCTACCGACGGGGGAGAACGGTCACCTAGGAGTGCTACCCGAAATCCATCTTCAGCTAAAGAGAGAGCACGGAGTGGGAAGTAAGGAGACTGCTAGGGAGTACCAGGCCCAAACGGGCGGCAGATCCCGGAGCGGGGATAGATCTACCTTTCCTCGCTAAACCTGCCGGTGTGGGGCCCTCAAAGCCCACACCACAACACCCAAAAGCCGCAGCCACGTAGCCACAGTTAGGGCCCACAGGTCACAGGAGGCAAGCAGCTGGAGTGATCTGGTCCAGGCGACAAGCAAACGGCAACCAAACGAAGGGGAGAGAGGCTTCAGCAACTTCCCTGGGTGACCCCCATAGGGACTAAAAGTCGGGGTTACCCCAAACCACCAAGGGCTAAGGAAGGCGAGTCGGTAGTCACCATCATCAGTCAGCCTGAAGGATATCTGGTTCCAGCCTGGTTCATCCCAGCTACGCCCGGGTTACTCACCCCTGCCATCAACTGTGAGTAAAACCCCTGAAAGACATCCTGCTTGTGTGGAGTTATTCTGCGCCTTGTGGTTTCTACACACCTACACAGGGCCCTGGGGCTTGCCTCACTCTCAGGAGGCTATTACAACTAACTGCACACCCACCATCAGCCCCAGGCGTCCCTTAACCTGCAAGTGGCGGTCCGCACTGACCGCAATTCTGAGAGTGGCGTCACGACAATCCTACAAGAAGGTTTCCTACCTGTGACCAGACTGAGCCAGTGGAGTCCCTGAAGGTAATGCACCGACACAGCGTTCTCGGGGCTTCACAAGTACAGTAAACCTCTCTCTTTTAATTGTTTTTTTATTATTGAACTCTCCCTATCAAAGCTGGGCATCACTAGAACATAGGCGTCTTGCCCGCATGAATTCTCCATGTGGTATTGCATTAAAGGGAACCTGTCATCAGAAATTTAGCTATAAAGCTAAAAGTTCCCCCCCTCTGCAGCTCCTGGGCTGCATTCTAGGAAGCTTTCCTATAGTGTTTTTTGGCACCTTTTATAACAAAATAAACACTCGTATAAATAAATCGTCCATGGGGGGGCGGGCTGCCTGGGGTCCGTTGTTGTCCCTCCTGCAGATTTACGCCGCCCCCCGAACGCTGAATTTCAAAAGCTCAGGATGCCGCCCCTGGGTGCCCGTGGTCCCGCGCATGCGCTGTTCCATTGTAGCGGTGCCGTGCACTGCGTGCACGTAGTGACCGCTAGTGACGCTTGGCGCGGGGCACGAGGTTATGGGCGGCGCTGTGAGTGAAATAGAAATTTGCATACGAAAAAGGTACCAGTTTACAAAGTGTTTATTTTTGTTATAAAAAGGTGCCAAAAAAACTATAGGAAGCTTCCTAGAATGCAGCCCAGGAGCTGCAGAGGGGGGAACTTTTAGCTTTATAGCTAATTTTCTGATGACAGGTTCCCTTTAATTGTGTGACGGAGGGATGATTGCTTGAAGCAAGGAGTAAAGTATTACCTGCGGTTTCTTTCCTATAAAGACAAGAATTAACTGATTTCGTACAAGGATCACCAGTGAGTGTAATATCCAGAAAAGGAACTTGTGGGCCACCATGACTATAGGTAAAACTCAAATTTCCTTATGCCCAAAATAGAAAAACTGTGATTTCACTTCCTTCTGGTAAGACGCATACGATACAATCTTTTATAAATTGTGATACAGACCATGCGATTTATTGTATTGAATGTGCAACATGTGAATTGCGCTATGTTGGATAGAAAGGAGGAAAAAAATTCCCCTTTTTCCTTTTTTTTTTTTTTCTCTCTCCTTCCAATGTGCCATTGCACATTGCAATGAGATTAAATACGACTTGCTCTATGTCATTGCTGAGATACTATTAATGGTACTTTATATGAGATATTCTATACTATGGTGTTTCACACTCCCTTCCCCCTTCTTTTTGTCCAATCCTACTTTTTGTTTTTTAGTGTGTGATTTTTCGTCATGTGTTACTGATTTGTCTCTAACTATATTGTTGATCTTTACCTATAAATGTCTAGAGCTCACTAAAAATTTCAGCCTATGATTAAGGACGGCTCTTTTGCGTCGGAAACGCGTCAGGGTCTTCTGTATATGGATGGACTTTTTTAATACCATGTGAAAATAAAGAAAGGAAAATTATTTTACGTTGGATGTGCCGATATTTTTCCTCTTATTCAAAATACATACATACAGTATATATACACTATATAAAGCAGACAGAGACCATAGGACACTTTTCTTCCCACTGTTGGGTCATTCGGAGCGTGTTGTTACATGTGAGATATACTTGTGACACAATTCCTTAGGGGCACTTTGCACACTACGACACCGCAGGTGCGATGTCGGTGGGGTCAAATCGAAAGTGACGCACATCCGGCGTCGCAGGCGATATCGGAGTGTGTAAATCCTTTTTGATACGATTAACGAGCGCAAAAAACGTCCAAATCGTATCATCGGTATGTAGCGTCGGTCATTTCCATAATTTCGGAAGGGCCGATGTTACAATGTTGTTCCTCGTAGCTGCGGCAGCACACATCGCTGCTGTGTGAAGCCGCAGGAGCGAGGAACATCTCCTACCTGCGGCTCACGCCGGCTATGCGGAAGGAAGGAGGTGCGCGGGATGTTTACGTCCCGCTCAGCTCCGCCCCTCCGCTTCTATTGGCCGCCTGCCATGTGACGTCGCTATGACGCCGCACGACCCGCCCCCTTAATAAGGAGGCGGGTCGCCGGCCAGAGCGACGTCGCAGGGCAGGTGAGTGCGTGTGAAGCTGCCGTAGCGATAATGTTCGCTACGGCAGCTATCACAAGATATCGCTGCTGCGACGGGGGGCGGGGACTATCACGTTCGACATCGCAGCATCAGCTTGCGATGTCGTAGTGTGCAAAGTGCCCCTTACTCTGAGCCGACTACTGAAAATTCATCATTTTGCTTTTTTTTTCTAATTTAAAAGGGTTAGTCACAAAAAAATGCAAGTTGTCCCCATATCCATAGAGTAGAGGATAACTTAGTGATCGCTGGAGTTCCAATTACTGGGAACGCCAGCAATTCTGATATTGGGGCTCTGCTCCTGGATAGAGTGGGGGTGTCTTTGCTCCATTCAATGTCTATGGGACTGACGCAAAAAGCCGAGTGCTACCGGTATCTATACAATAGGGGATAATTTGCTGATCAGTGTGACCCCAAGAATGGAGCTCTGGAACCCCGAGAAGGTGGGACAATTTTGGATAAAAGGTTTATCAAATTTTCCCATACTGATATAGTAGAGGATAACTCTGCTCTACAGCCCCTTTTTAGAAAGCAGCGGAGAAGAGCGTGTGCAGCCTCCACTACATTCATTGCTGGGTGCAGTGTTCTACTATCTCAGTCAGTCCCATAGACACTGAATGGAGCCCAGATAATGCATGCGCCCATCCTCTGCATTCATTGTCTGTCTGCTGGTGCAGCGTTTCTACTGTCTCTGTCAGTACCATAGACAATGAATGGAGCGCAGATTGCGCATGCATTCTTCCTCTGCATTCATTGTCTTTCTGGTGGGTACAGCATTCTACTGTCTCTGTCAGTCCCATAGACCATGAATGGAGCGCAGATAATGAATGCACCCCTCCTCTGCATTCATTGTCTGTCTGCTGAGTACAATGTTCTACTATTTCTATCAGTCCCATAGACAATTAATGGAGTGCAGATACCGCATGCGTTCCTCCTCTGCATTCATTGTCTGTCTACTGGGTACAACGTTCTACTATCTCCATTAGTCCCATAGACAATGAATGGAGTGCAGATCACTCATGCACCCCTTCTCTGCATTCATTGTCTGTCTGCTGGGTACAGCATTCTACCCATCTCTGTCACTCCCATAGACTATGAATTGAGTGCAGATCGCACATGCGCCCCTCCTCTCAATTCATTGTCTGTCAACTGGTTACATCGTTCTACTATCTCTGTCAGTCCCACAGACAATGAATGGAGCGCAGGTCACTCATGCGCCCCTCCACTGCATTAATTGTTTGTCTGCTGGGTACAGCATTCTGCTATCTCTGTCAGTCCAATAGACAATGGATGGGGCGCAGATTGCACATGTGCCCCTCCTCTGAATTCATTGTCTGCTGGGTACAGCATTCTACTGTCTCTGTCAGTACCATAGACAATGAATGGAGTACAGATCACTCATGCGCCCCTCCTCTGGATTCATTGTCTAATTGCCGGGTACAGCATTCTGCTATTTCTGTCAGTCCCATAGACAATGAGTGGAGCGCAGATCGCACATTCGCACCTTCATTGTCTGTCTGCTGTCTGTCTGTTTTTTGGGAGCGAATCTTTTATGCCAAAATTTGTCAGCACAAGTCACAGATTCTGCATAACAATGTGCACGTGTGATCGGCTGAGACGCAGTGTTCACACACTGTCTGTATCTGCAGCGGATGCCGTGTGCAAAACCCAGAGAGGAGAAGAAAAAAGAAGGCTTCATTCAGGGTGTAAATGATTGACAGACTGGAATTCTAAAGAACAATCAATGTATTCCCACCAGGGGATGTAGCTCAGTGGTAGAGCGCATGCTTCGCATGTATGAGGCCCCGGGTTCAATCCCCGGCATCTCCATGTTTTGAAAAAATATATTTACAAATAAATTAGTAAAAAAAATTTTTAGGAAAAATAATTGTCGATTGAGAAGGCAAAGATGGTTTATTACCAACGCTGCCTTACCTATTGCTGTGCATTCAATATAGAAAGCACTTACCCTGCTTCCTCCTCCGGCCCCAGTGATCATGTGATCGCTGGGTCCTAACTGATGGGGATCAGCTCTGCAGTGCAGGAATCAAAATTTACCCCATAACTAGAGCCACAATACCAGCCTCAGCTATATATAAAACCGGCAATAATAAAAAAATATATTTAAAGGGGTTGTCTACCTTTTGGGACAATCTTTTTTTTTCTTACCTAAGTGCATGTATTTTGGGCTCAAAATCATTTTTGCAATTGGGTTTCATTAAAAAATTTGCACCAGTTCCCTTTTTTAACCTCTGACGGCAATGAGTTAACTGAGAATCCATCAGCGAGCTCCTTCTGACAGTGTTATGGGAGAGTTTGTAAGTCTTTTAGTTATATTTTTCTATGTCCCCCCAGCTGATTTATGGCCACAGACCACATCAAAGTTGAATGTGCAGAGAGAGGAAGAGCCAAAGAGTGGAATATTTTAATGAAATCCAAATGTAAAAATTATTATTAGACCCAAATGCAAAAAAATCCCCAAAAAACCCCAAAACGGAAAAAAAAAAAAATGTAGTTCAGTTCTGATAATGCGAATGAAACTGTTGTAATACCAGGCACAACCTGAGGTCAGCGGTGGCGCTGTTTCTGGGATAAAGGTGTCATTTTTGTAATCATGCACTGATTCTAATGCCTGGTATGGGATATATGCAAATATATATAAATAAACCACATAGTTAACAGGACAAATGGTGATTTTTTAAAGTGCTCAGAAAGAAAACATTGTGCAGTCCAAGAAGGCTAATCTTATACACCCCCACATATTGAAAATGGAATCGGCAACTCCATGCATAATGTGCGGAGAGGAATCAGGAACTGTGCTACAATAGGGGTGTAATAATACATACATCCGCTATCTGGAGAAATGGTTTAGCCCGACCAAACAACGTGGAGAGGATCCAAATTCAGCTCTCCCTATTCAGTAGAAATGGAACTGTCCAATTAGTGCAAAAGCCCCGGAACGGAAGCAGTCAATGGGCTATTATAGGGGGTATAATAATTTCTGGCAATTCAGAATGGTTTAGTCCACGGTTTCAAAACTGCGGTGATAGAGATCATCCCCTGCTGTGCAGTGGCAAAGAGTGACTGGTAAATTGTCCAAGTAGTGAATAGGGGAACAAACCTCCCTGTGTAATGGAAATGGAATCGTCCAAGTAGTGTAAAACATCCACAGCTGAATCAGGGAATGTGCTGGAATAGGGGTGCGAGAGGGTTGTTTGTGGGGTTTTTTTTTTGTCAGCACTATGAACAGGTAATGTAATGTGTGACTACAAAGTAGGATGCAGGCAGCTGCTCTGCATTTACATCGTGTGCAGCTTCTAACGATTTTATGTAAGTTCTAATATCATTATTTATATCTTATTGTAGGTCATACAAATTATATTCTATTTTTTTTTTTTTGTGACCTGCCATCTCCATAAAAATATATATATATATATATATATATATATATATATATATATATATATATATATATATACACCAACTTTTGGGCTATGGCCTACATGGAGGAGCTGAGTGGTGGGTATATTCAGCCACCTCTTTGTACTAAATATGACCCCCCCCCCCCCCCCCTTCACATGTAAACTGCAGCTGTGCCCTCTATAGTGCCCATGCTGGGCTTAATGAGTGCACTGACATGGCAGATGGGTGCCTGCAGCTACCATTGTGAGGTTTTCGATGACTCCATATTTCCAACCTCTTAGATGCTGTTGTTAAAATTGACCTTTTGCTTCTAAGGGGTTAACAGGCTGTGATTGGAGCAGCTTATTATTGTAGCAGTTCAGATACCAGCCATATATCCCTGCTGCAGAACCTGCATCAAACAGGTCGTGTGCACCTGCCTGTGTACATACATTACATATCCTGAGTTACCTCCTGTATTATACTCCAGAGCTGCACTCACTATTCTGCTGGTGCAGTCACTGTGTACATACATCACATTACATATCCTGAGTTACCTCCTGTATTATACTCCAGAGCTGCACTCACTATTCTGCTGGTGCAGTCACTGTGTACATACATTACATTACATATCCTGAGTTACCTCCTGTATTATACTCCAGAGCTGCACTCACTATTCTGCTGGTGCAGTCACTGTGTACATACATTACATTACTGATCCTGAGTTACCTCCTGTATTATACTCCAGAGCTGCACTCACTATTCTGCTGGTGCAGTCACTGTGTACATACATTACATTACTGATCCTGAGCTACCTCCTGTATTATACTCCAGAGCTGCACTCACTATTCTGCTGGTGCAGTCACTGTGTACATACATTACATTACTGATCCTGAGTTACCTCCTGTATTATACTCCAGAGCTGCACTCACTATTCTGCTGGTGCAGTCACTGTGTACATACATTACATTACTGATCCTGAGTTACCTCCTGTATTATACTCCAGAGCTGCACTCACTATTCTGCTGGTGCAGTCACTGTGTACATACATTACATTACTGATCCTGAGTTACCTCCTGTATTATACTCCAGAGCTGCACTCACTACTCTGCTGGTGCAGTCATTGTATTACTGATCCTGAGGGAGAGCTTCCTTCTCTAGCTTTCTTGCCTGACATCAGGCACTGCACTCCTTCCAGCAGTGCTGCGGGTCTTCTGGTCCCGGGGGCTCACATTACATTGTGACGTCACGTGTGCCCCCACCATAATCAGCTGTGGTTTTCCCGCCATTAGACAGCGTTAATGAATACGAAGTGAGCACTGCAGCCGAGTGCAGGTCCTGATCATTGCTGTTGTGTGTGAAGCCTGGGAGGCAGAAGTCAGCGCTGACTAGATGCAGGGCAACAAGACCTAAGCGCAGAACACGTGCTCCAGTGTTTCATGGAACTCCATTTTCATTACATGTCTATGGGAGCCTTGTCCTGGCTCTCATAGTTTTGCATTGACCTTTCGTGATGTAGCGTCTAACTTCCAGGCAGTAAGTTGTTGTGGGCACAAGATCGCGCTGCGGGACCGGAACGGCGTACGTAAGAGGTGAGTATAGAACAGGGGCTTAGATTTAAAGCGCCACTCCAGCTCTGGAAAAATAAAAGCCGCTGCAATGGTGCATTAAGGTCCATTAGTAATCCGTTAGAATGGATCCAGCAGCAATATGTAGACAGAAAGTTGTGGAAACTTTTTATTTTTTTTTATTTTTGACAATTTTGAAAAACTGATTTTTGCAGAATCGTGTGTGTGTGTATATATATATATATATATATATATATATATATATATATATATATATATATATATATATATATATATATATATATATATATATATATATATATATATTATAATTATTTTTTTTTTTTATTTACATTGAAGCCTATGGAAAACGGATCCATTAGCCAGTTACGATTTTCTTTCTATCTGAAACTGATCTGTATTCCAATGTTTAAAGGTCGCGGTTTTTATTTTTGTATTAATAGTGATTATGAAATCAAGTATTTTTTTTTAATACAAAATTAAATTCACCGTTTATTTAGTCTTCATTTAATTCTAGTTTTACTGGAGGCACTGGGGGCTGCCATCTTGGATTTGGTGTTTTGTAACGACAGTTACTCCCCTCCTTTATGGCAGCCCCTGTGCATAGAGGACAGGCGTCGGAATCCGACCCCCATTTAGTAACATTAGAGAAGGCGTCTACTGTGAAATGGACGCGCCCCCTGAACTGTCCAGATCACAGCAGAGGGAGGAGATCAGCGCCATCTTTGTGGAGCTCACATTGTATGCTGTTTGCTCCACTTTCCCTCAGTCACCCGCAGGGATGGATGGGGTGAGTACTGGCGCCGGGCAACAGTGATTGCACCATTACTGATCCTGGTGTGCTGCTCCTTCTGCACTCTGCCACGCACCCCTCCACCACTCTGCCATTCAGCCCCCCCCCCTTTCCGCCGCTTATGTCGCGGGCAGAGGAGGGGACACTGCGCTCTCCCACTGCTCGGGTCCGGCTGCTGCTGCTCGGTGGTGGCTCGAGCGGTGGGCCGGATCCCGGGGACTTGAGCGGCGCTCCTCGCCCGTGAGTGAAAAGGGTGGGGATTGATTGTGGGGATTTGGTTATTGTCCGTGACGCCACCCACGGTTGTGGTGATATTGGTGACACCACCGCTGCTCTGGACGGGGATCCCGGGAGCGGTGACAGGGAGCAGCTTTGATGTTAGTTCTCCCCTCCGTGGATAGGGGGTTGGTTGTCCCGGGGCCCGGTGATGGGGTAGGGAAGGATGGCAGGCGGGTTACGGGGCCTGGTAAGGTGCAGGGTCGCAGGGGCAGCGTTGTGCCGCACGGCACGGTGGTACTCACTCAGCCAATGATGAGGACACAGTTCTCGGTAAAACACTCGGCTGGATGGACGGGTCCCACAGACGGCTGCGGTGTTTCTCCTCCCGGCAGGTTGATGGTGACTGCCTTTCCCTGCACCTATGTACTGTAAACGGTTCCAATGGGTTCCCACCGGTAACCCGCTCCCCAGCTTGGAGGTTGCTGGAGGAGCCCCTTTTGCCCGCAGGCTCTGGCCCTGGGAACTTTAGCCTTGACGGTGACTGTGTTTCCCTCTCACGGTTGGACTGTTGCCTTCTGTCAGGACTTGGCTACTGGGAAACCCAGGAGGTTCCCTTCGCTAACGGATTTGGCAAATTCACGGCGACTCCTAGCCTTGCCGGGGTCCGTAAGCCCCTGCCGGTTGGTGCTGGCTTCTCTTTGCGTACCGGTCCGGTACCGCCGGGCCACCGCGCGTCCACGGTCCTTACGGTAAACTCCGATAGGCCACTCCTGCAGACGGTCACCACCGTCTGCCAACCTTGCTGTACCGCCCGGGCCCCACACCTGGACCAACTTCAGGCTGCTTAACTGCCACTTTCCTCCTTCCACTTTCAACTCTTAACTCTAATCTCTCTCCACTCCTCAACTCATCTCAAAACTGATCTGCCTGCTTTTCCCGCCTCCAGGACTGTGAACTCCTCGGTGGGCGGGGCCAACCGCCTGGCCCACCCCCTGGTGTGATCATCAGCCCCTGGAGGAAGGCAACAAGGGTTTTGTGTCTGACTTTGATGTGCCTGACCGGGAGTGTGGGGTGTGATGGTGTTGTTCTCTGTGGCCCCTGGCTTGTCCAGGGCGCCACACTTACACCACCGCCGCCGCTCACCCCTCCTCCCACTTGTACTCACCTCCTGGCTTCTATCCGCTGCTCATACTGTGATTGCTGACAGGACATCCTGCCGGGGGCGCAGGTCTGAGGTGAGTGCATGCGGCTGGGAGCGGTGATTTGCAGCCTGAGTGGCACTGCACTACGGATCACCCCTCCTCGCCGCATGTCACCTCGGATCTCCGATCCCGGCCGGCAGCACAGTATATGGGGGCGCGGGATACAGTGAGGCATACCGAAACAGCCAGCAGCGGGGCATAGGGATACAGTAGAGCACTATGGAGCTGTCCGCGGTGACAATTTGGACATATTATCACTTTGCGGCCAACAACAAAACTGCTCCGCACTGTGATCCTAAACTTCATCTTCTCTTATCCTTTTGGAAACCCCTAGATTGGGAGGTGACATCACACACAGGAGAGCAGACTCCGCCCACTTTACTGCAGCTGAATTCCAGGCTATTTCTACAGTGGGATTTCTGTAGGATTTCAGCAGCTGCTCCCCCTAGTGTTTAAGGGTGGGAAATATCAAACTTTAAATTTTTTTAAAAAAAATTCTGAATTAAAAACAAATATTTAAACATAACATTAATACTCTATATTTTTTCAGTTATCGAAGACATTTTTTTTTTGACACCTTCCCTTTAAGAAAAGACCAAACAAAAAATAAGTTTGGTCCTGTAAAAAAATTTTTAAGCAAAAAAAAATGGATATGATCCTGAAAGTGGTGTGTGTAGATATGTATGTGTCAATTTTTCTTTTTTTTTTTTTTTTTTTTTGGACAAGATAATCGCCAGTGCTAGTGATAACATTGTGTGAAAGGCTCTAGCAGGGCTCTAGTGAAGCTTCTCCAGACATTCCTGAGCAGGTGATTTAATTCTCCCTTATTTCAATACAGACTTATTGACCCAGAAATATTTTTGTCTCCAGACTTCAGAAATGCCAGAAGGACCCACAGTGCGGCGCTTCTGCTCCCTCGTCTCTCCCTTCGTGGGACAGCAGGTGGTGAAGGTTGGCGGCAGAACCAAGCAGATCGCCCTGCAGGATTTAATGGGGCAGTGGATTCAGGAGTGTCAGGTAATAAAAGGGGTTATCACATGTTATACAAATAAAGATTTGACGGCTTGTTGATTGTATAGCGGCGAGCAGGATTGGACCCACCGGACCGCAGGGGACCCCTGGACTTCTCCTTTAGAGGGTTTAACTAAGCGCTCACTTTGAGCCAGGCGCCAGATACCACTCCCAGGGCAGCGACCGGGACTGTGGCAGATATCCCCTCAGGGTAAGGACTGACACAGGTGCAGACAGGCAGTCCCTAGAGTAGCAGGTCCAGCCGGGATGGATGTGGCGGATGGACAGTCACTCATACTACAGGATCACCGGGACAGCAGAAGCAGATGGCACAGCCAGGGTGGACCGACAGTCACTCGTACTACGTTGACAGCTGGGAGGGACGGACACTGGTATCGACAGGACCGGGAGATGGGAAGGGGGGGGGATACTGATACGGGAAGCACAGCGTACAAAGAGACCTGACAACTGGCTGGCTAGGGCACTGGACTTCTAAGTGAACATGGTGATCAGGCACCTCCCCTAGTGGGAGAGTGCCTTAAGTATCCAGTGCCTCTCAGTAAGTACCCAGTGTTTTGCAGCAATACTCTGAGAGGCACTTCCAGGGAATGACACTCTGGCCCTTTAAGAGAAGAGTAGCGGCGCGAGCGCACGCCCTAGGGACACTCCCAGAGGACCTGTGCCGTGTGCACAGGCCGTGGGGGGGGGGAGGGAAACGGGAAGCGCCCATGTGGAGTACTGCGGGGAAGCTGGGTAGTGTGGTAAGCTGACTGCGGCGGTGACTAAGTGCGCTTCTCTACAGGGAGGGAAGTGAGGTGTGCAGGGATGCCAACACTACACTTGTGATATGGAAAAAAATGTTTCCACATGTGTGACAGTGCCATTTTAGTAAAGACAGTCAGTCGCTAAGGAAGGGTGGCATGGAATAAAATGGCCCAAATCATTAAGAGTGTCTTTCTCAGTAATATAGGCTGGACATGAGCGCAGTATGTCTTCATTGTCTTATACACCAGCACAGCTTCTATCCTGCACTTATTTCCTCCTCATTTACAGCTGGTATTCCCTGCCCTCCCTGAAACTGTACATGCTTTCTCCCCTCTCCATACTGTTGAGATTTGTGTACAACCCAGGGGGAGAGCTGTCATAATCAGGAGCTCTGATAGACTTGTAACACTTCTGCAAATCACTCAGATAATGGATTTTAGAATGCTGCAGCACAAAATGGTAAACCTGGTCTAATGAAGACTATTTAGAAAGTTGTGTATCTCTTGAACAGAATTTGTTTATTGTTCTCTTTAAATCTCCAAAAACCGTTTAACTTTTGTTTCCTCAATTTTGAAACTTTCAAAACTCAAACTGTGAAATTCTTAACAGTTTCCTTCCTGTTGCGCTCGCTGCCAGAACACCTCAGCCCTGGTGTACTCCGGGTCTCAATGAATTCTTGGTGACATGGCATGACTAGTGTTGAGCGGACCCGGATCTTAAAAGTCCGGATCCGCACGGTTCGAGGTTCCGATCCGAGTCCGACCAGCACCCGGGATCCGGGGTGCATGATCCGGATCCGTTTTTTTTTTTGTTTTTTTTTTTGTCTCTGTCTGTGTCTGTCTGTAACCCGATCCGGATCCGTTGGACCCGGATTATAGCCGATCCGCTCAACTCTAGACATGACCAAATGCTGCGGACAAGAAAGACCTCCTATCCCGTCGTAGTGACTGGATATTGTGTGCCCTAATAAAGTTTAGTGAAATGTGTGCCTCTTTATGGGTATGGTCAGATTGTGCTTGTAAATACAAGCACTTCCTATTAAAATTATCAGCCATTCTTGAGCTATTAACTATTTTATTTACTGCTTGTTGCCTTGGAGACTGACCACTGCAGCTAGATGGCAGAACATGCGCAGTGCTCCCAAGTTCTCTTCTATTGGGCTTGTAAGCACTACTTTGAAGCTGGCCCGATTTGCTGATGTGCTTTTACCCCCAGAATACTTTCCAACTTCAGCACAATGCTTACAATCTAGGTTGCAGAGGTGGTTTGTTTCCTAGTAAACGAGTTTTGTAAGGAAAGAGTTAATATCTCATGAATGGCTGCGAATTTTGATAATCAGTAAATTGCAAAAGTGTTTGTATTTAGAACTATCAAACAATACCCAGGGGCAAAACAATGATGAAGGTTCAGGGGGCCTGAGGATCTCAGCAAGTGGCGTGCGGAACAGTGGACACTGAGGAGACCAGAGAAGTGGGGGAATGAAGAGAATTGAGTATATGTGGCCAGTGGACTATGGGGGTTGCATAATACTATATGGGGGCTGCATAACACTATATGGAGAAATATAAGGGCTGCATACTACTATATGGGGGTTGCATTCTACTATATGGTGGAATATAAGGGCTGCATAATACTATATGGCAGAATATAAGGGTTGCATACTACTATATGGGGCTGCATTCTGCTATATGGTGGAATATAAGGGCTGCATTCTACTATATGGTGGAATATAAGGGCTGCATTCTACTATATGGTGGAACATAAGGGCTGCATACTAATCTATGGGGGTTGCATACTACTATATGGGGCTGCATACTGCTATATAGTGGAATATAAGGGTTGTATACTACTATATGGGAGCTGCATAATGTTATTTGATGGAATATACAAATTTTGCATCGGACCTATCGAACTTCAGTTACGCCACTGACAATAACCTTATGTTAAGATAGGGAAATAACCCTTTAAGCTTGGGTTTACATATTGTGCCACTCATGCAATGGGCAATGGCTGCATGACTTTGCAGGTAACTTAGTTTTGCATACAAAATATAAAAAGATTGCAATTGGCCACTGCCTGTGGATGGGTTCTTGGAGGCATATGCATTGGCTGCACATGGTGCCCACATGTAAAAATGGAGCATAATCATAAGGTCCCCGCTGCGTTTTTGTTTTGGTTGTTTTTGTTGGGGCCATATGGTGACTTTTGGTCATTTGTAGGCTTCATTTAAAGTCATTGGGTCCTCACAGGTGACATAAGTCATGGTGTCCTCCTGTATCTGCAGGTCCATGGGAAGAATCTGTATGTGGCGTTTGGCTCCGACGTAAGACACAAAGCTCCTTCTGCTAATATCCAGGAGCTGGATGATGACCACTCAAAAAAGGAGAGTGTGGATGTTTCCGTTACCACCACGAGTCCTGATGACCTCGGCCCTTGGGAGAATGAAGAAGCAAGTCCCAGATGCAAATGGCTGCGCTTCCACTTTGGGTTGTACGGGAGTATTCGTGTCAATGAGCTAGCTCGTGCGAGGCAAGGGAACAAGAAAGGCGATTGGAAAGACCCGACACCCAGGTACACAGCTCCACCTCTGGGGTTTGAGACCCAGCAGTCCAGCTAAAGGTTCTGGGTATGGCCTCAGTGGTAGGTTTGACTTTTGGGAATCTTCTATGGTGACCAGTTGACTTGGTCGCCTTTGACAATTGAGAAAATCCTATTCCTGTTCTATGAACATATAGTTGTCAGGAATGGTTAAAATTCTTTTCTTGTTCCTCGTTAGGTTAATTCTGCACTTCTCCGCGGGGGGTTTCCTTGTGTTCTACAACTGCCGGATACTGTGGTGCTCGTCCCCACACGTGGAGCCCACCTGTGATATCCTATCTCTGGATTTCGATAAAGAAAAGGCTCTGCGTGCGTTGTCCGGTCCCCGACCGGTCTGTATCAGTCTGATGGATCAGCGGCACTTCTCTGGAGTAGGTAGGATTTCCAATACAGTAGTTTCTCTCCTAATATTGGATAACTACAACTCCCAGCAGATTTGGAGACCACAGCTCTAATCTGTATCACGTTATAATATAATTGTCTCCAGGGAACATCATTAAGAACGAGATCCTGTTCCTGGCACAAGTCCACCCTCTGTCGTTGGGGTCGCTGCTGCCAGCGGACACCCTGCGTGCCGTCATTGATCACGCTATAAGCTTCACCGCCCGGTGGTTGCGGATCAAGATGCAGAGAGAACCGCTGCACTACAGTATCTACATGAAGGAGCTCTGCCCGAAGGGGCATAAGGTGGTGAAGGAAACCATCGGACCTCCGCGTGGCCTGCAGAGACTCACCTGGTATTGTCCTACGTGTCAGGAGCGGGTACAACCGGAGGAACGAGCCTAACTCTCCACATGCAGCGCAGGGTTCATCCCAACCGGTCAATACACAGCAAAATACTCGATACATGTGGATTTCACCCCGGCTAAACTGCAAGTTGTGAAGATCTGCAACAACCCTACAACAGAAGGCAAATCTGCTCCTTGTGGCCCTGGTCACACCTTTTAAAGGGGCTGACTAGGAATTGTATACTGAGGTCCTATCTAGCACCCCACCACCATGCATTAAATATTGGGCACTGGAATCAGATTGCACAAATCTCAACCTGCATGTGGTGGACTTATTTCTGCTTGTAAATATGAGCATACAATGGAGACTGGGTGAAATCCGAATACAATCCACTGCGAAATCACGGGATATCACACATGCGGATTCAGATATAGTTTAATGGCAGGAAAAATGGCCGCTCTATTGCTGGTTCCTTGCAAGTTGCATTCGTTTTTTTAATTTTTTTTTTTTTTGTTTTGCCTATAAGCGGCAGTATTCAAATATATATTATTTATATATATATATATATATATATATATATATATATATATATATATATATATATATATATATATATATATATATATATATATATATATATATATATATATATATATATATATATATATATATATATATAATCTCATAGAACAGTTGCCACCTTGTCCCTGTATTTTAGCAGCCGGCACTGATGGAGTTCATAGATTCTGGCCTTAGTCCTAAATCTACACATTTAATACTGTGTATCAAGGGCTGCTATTAATAATATTTATATATATTTTTTTTTTCTCCCTAGCTACTATGAAAAGAATAGCATTACGAACTCCCCCCTTACCAAAAAAAATTTTTTTTTTTTTTTTTTTTAGAATTTGATGAGAAAAAAAATCTGGGTTGCTTTTGTCAGCCACTTTATTACATCACTGCCTGGTACTTTGACTACACAGTATATATATTGTTTTGTTTTGTTAAAAATAAAATAAATGTAGACCTCACTTCTGGTCCTCCATGGCTGGTTTTTTTTTTTATTTTTTTTTTTGTCTTCCGTATAGAGGAGTAGGGTATATTATTGCAAGTGAGTGACACTGGCCTTCTCTATCCATAAAGCACTGAAGACTACGACCACCTACTGTATCCTCTGTCCACTGGAGAGTAGTGGTTATCTAGAAGTCGCCATCTTTACATACTGGAATTGCGCAAGTGGCTGCTACAGTGATCTGATGAGAAAGGGTGGTTAAGTTTAGCTACTAGGCCCTCACATCGTATCCAAAATGACTGTTCACCCCGTCCTCTGCTCCCTGTGCATTACATGTAGCAAATCCACACAGAATACATCCTAATGGCTGATAAATTGCTCAATGATGAGCAAATGATCAGAGGCACCAAGAATGGAAAAGTTTGTGCATCAACAGGGTTACTCCCATTACAGAGAGTAGTTGCGTATTGAAAGTTTTATTTTTTTATTAACTTATTTCTACTCCCACAGCTGTACCCACCGGATATTTTTTTTTTATCCACTCTTCTTCCACAAAACCCTCTAAAGTACTTATTCCAGTAGTTTTTTTATTTTTTCTTTACTTCAATTTGACATGGCTGTCTTTTGTGGGAAGAGTTGTAGTTTTGCAAGAAATAATTCATTATTCAATTATATATATATATATATATATAACCACTGGCCAAGGGTGCACGCTCCAAAGAGGAAGATATGGCTAGGTTCACACACTGCGTTTTTTTTTTTACGCTGCGTTTTTTTGCGGCCAAAAACGCACCCGCGGCATAACGCATGCGTTTTTACCACATTTTGTGCGTTTTGCTGCGGATTTGCTCACTGCGTTTTTATGCAGTTTTTATCAGTGAGCAATGCCATTAAAGATTGTTGAAAAAAAATAAAACTAATTTCCTTCCTCAATATGTTCTTCATTCTCCACTAGTGTATGCAGGAGAGCAGATAGCTGCAGAACTAAAAGGCTCAGAATGCTCCATCCAGGACTTGTAGTTGTGCTCCCCCTGCCTCTCCCTCCAGCACAAGACTCAGCCTCCTCCATCCAATAGTGTATGCAGGAGAGCAGAAAGCAGCTGCACAACTACAAGGCTCAGCATCCTACATCCAATAGTGTATTGAAGCCTACAAATGATCATTGGTTATCAATAAACCCATAAATAACAATCCAATTGGACACGTCTTTATCTGAAAAATTGTATATAAATCTTTATTATCAAAATTAATTTTTGTGAGGGCACACAATATGGATAGACAGTGTTGTTAAAAACATGTGTAAACCACCATATTAAAAACCAACAGGGCAGTGTGGTCAGTAAGTAATATCATTCAAATGAAGCATAATACAGCGGTCATGGTTAAACATCACAGGCTCAATTGTCCCCAAAAGGATAGTGATCAATGCATTACAATTTGTATAACAGCTTAAGATGGTGTTCCCCAGGTCACATACACTGGGAAACTTCAATCCATAAAGCACAAATGTCACGTCTGCAAATAATCCTGACAACCAGCAAAATAGTGCAATTTATTGGCAACATATATAGAGGTAGTCAATATTTAACCTCATTATTATAGATAATGTGATCATTTTCATCAGCCAAAATTGCAAACATAGTTGCGGGTAGTCATAAATCAAACATGATTATAGATATTACATCCAAAAGGGGGACATGCTTGCAGTTAATGAAAGTACATCTAGTTAATGCACATAAATGTAGTTAGATAGTACAGCCAGATACATCAATCCATATATGCAACCACGGCTATAACAGATTTCTAGCAGTCAATCAAGAATACACAATTGTATATCAGAATTATAAATAGCATCATATGCCATGGAGTTTATCATAGACATTGAGCCAGGAAATAATATAGGCGTAAGCCCAGGATTTAGATAAACCTTAGAGTGTTTGTCTGAAGATACAGACCCGCTGTAGCCATGGTACCAATCCCGACCACACTGCCCTGCACCTCGACGCGTTTCGCAGGAAAGCTTCGTCCAGGAGGTGCAGAGGCAGTGGGGAAGGCACTTTTTAAGGACACCAGAATATGACGCACCTGTGTGCATCGGCGCACGCCATCCGGCCAGGCCACCATCACCACGGCTCCCGGCGTCCCGGAAGCCAGACCGCGCATGCGCGCGCGGAGTGGATCCGATAGGACGCCAGGAGTCACGGGGAGGGAAGGACAGACCCGAACAGCGCGCGCACACCACAGTGCTGCTACTACGGCCATATCATGTAAGGGCAACCTGAGGGCAAACCCTCTCCAATGGGTAAATATTGTCAGTATAGTGCATTAGTCCACACAGGAGAGCACAACTGTACAATAACAGACATCATGCAATGTATATAAATATATATGATGTAAAGCATGGTTATTGTACCAATTTTCTAAGGAACTATATTTGCAGATTTTTGTACATATTATAGAGTCCTCACACCCTGTCTACAGCAGCGCAGACAAATGCAAATACATAAACACCAATGCGACAAATGACATTAATAAATCATCTTTGCTTGATCTCAGATGTCCTTGAGCATATTCATTTATGAATTTATATTTGTGCCAATCCACACAGCCCTGTAAATTAAGAAATATAAAAAACACACATTAAAAACAGTGCTGGAGACAAATCACCGCAGTCATTGTTATATACAGCGGAGAGCTACAGGAAAGGTCTGAAACTGATAGCATCATTTAACCCTTTCCGTTTGATTGTATCCAAAAGGGTAATCCACTTGGCCTCTTTCTGAGCAAGTAGGTTTTTGAAATTGCCTCCTCTCGTCCCTGGATATACCTTATCAATTCCCCTAAATTTCAGGAGTCTCCAGTTATTCGCATGAAATTCCCTAAAATGCTTAGGGATATTTTTAAGGGCTTCCACATCTTCCCTACTGACGGCTTTGCTGGCATTCTTGATATCTCTTATGTGTTCCATAATCCTCACTCTGAGTTCTCTAGATGTCAGCCCCACGTATATGAGCCCACATGGGCATATAGCCCAATAGATGACTCCTGTCGTGCGACAGTTTATGTAATGTAGGATCCTATACGTGGTGCTGCCATCATTTTTAGAGAAGTCACTAACCCTCATAAGCTGTGAACAAGCGCCACAATCGCCACAAGGGTAAGACCCCCATCTTGGGCCCTTTATACTGCCCAAAAAGTTATTAGGAGGGGGGACATAGTGGCTGCGGACAACTAAATCCTTGATGGTTTTGGATTTTTTGGGGGTTATAGCTGGTCTGGGTGTTAAGACACCAGCTAGATCGTTATCTGACAGCAGGATAGGCCAGTATTTGTTAATGATATTCGTCATTTCACGCCATTGGGCGTGGTATGGGGTGATATATCTTACCTTATGATCTTGTTCTCTTATTGCCGTTTTAAGAAGCTGGGATCGTGGAGTTTCTTTTGCCCGTGTATAGCCCTTATGTATGGAGTCCTCCCTGTAATGACGGGAACGAAAACGCCGTTTTAGGTCATTTGCTTGATGTTCAAACAACGTGTTAGTTGAGCAAATACGTTTAGCACGTAGGAACTGACCTATTGGGACAGCTTTGATGGTTTGTGCCGGATGTGAGGACCTCGCACTCAACAAGGAATTGACAGCAGTTCCTTTCCGATGAACGTCTGTTATCAGCATGCCGTCACATCCTTTTGATACTTTGACATCCAGGTATTCAATACTTTCGCTGCTGAAATTAAAAGTAAGTCCGATGTTTAGCCTATTGTTATTAAGTCCATCCATGAACTGTTTTAGCTGTTGGATCTCCCCCTCCCAAATCATAAATACATCATCTATAAAACGCAGCCACATGTGGACTGCGCCAGTTGGACCAGACGGAAATTCAATGGACCGCTCCCACCATCCAAGAAAGAGGTTAGCGTACGAGGGCGCACAAGACGCCCCCATTGCGGTCCCCCTCTCCTGGAGGTAGTAGCGGTCCTTGAATAAAAAATAATTGTGGGTTAACACAAATTTTAAAAGTAAGAGGAGGAGATCCACTAGCTGTTGGTCCATGTCTGTCATTCTCAAATAAAACTCAGCTGCACGAAGTCCATCCTGATGCGCTATAGAAGTATATAGCGATTGGACATCAGCGGTGACCATGACCATGTCGGCTTCCATGGTCAGATCTTCTAGCCTGTTCAAGAATTCCGTGGAGTCCCTTATGTAAGAAGGCAAAGTACACACACTGATCTTAAGGTAGTGATCTAGGAATCTACATATTGGCTCACACAAGCTATTATTTCCCGATACTATAGGTCTTCCGGGAGGTTGTTCTATACTCTTGTGTATCTTAGGTAAGAAGTATATTGTGGGAGTCACCGGATGTTCTTGTATAAGACCCTCAAAGACTGATTTGGGAATAATCCCCTCATCATAAGCCTTCTGGAGTATGGCCAAAAGCTCAATGCTAAATTTAGTTGTTGGATTCCCCTCAAGTTTAGTATAGCAGGCTTTATCATGTAGTTGTTTATAGGCCTCCTGCTCATAAGCTTTTGTGGACCAAATAACCACGTTTCCACCCTTGTCTGCCTGCTTGATCACTATATCCTTCATCAATTGTAGTTCTTTTAATGCTTGTCTCTGATGGCTACTTAAATTGTCATGAGTTCTTTTTGATGGTAGAGATCTAAATTCTTGAACTACCATCTTGACAAATAGCTCTATAGTGGGGCAGGCCGACAAGGGTGGAAAGGTGGTTGATTTCTTTTTAGTGTACGAGGGGAATCTTGTAAGATCAGTTGAGCTTTGTTCTGCCAAAAGGGACTCCAGAATCTTAATTGCCTCCTGTTCCTCCCTAGAAAATCCAGTCAGATTACCCGTATCCTTTTTCGCAAAGTATTTTTTAAGCAGAAGTTTGCGTCCAAACAGCTGGATGTCCTTTATTCCCGTGAACAGATCGAAATTGGCCACGGGAGAAAAGGACAACCCCAGCTGCAGCACCTCAAGCTGGGCCCCAGTCAGAATTTTATCTGTTAAATTTATTACCTTTAGGGTATCCTTGGCATGGGGACCATCTTTCCTCCAATTTTCCTGATTATGTCTGGTTTTATAGGAGTTTCTGGTTTCCACACCTCCTCGATAGGGTACCTGCCCATGGGCCTCGCGGTTTGAAATTTTTGAGCTGCCAGCACTTTCTGCTGATGAGACTGATTCTGCCAGGGACTGATTAGAAGACCTATGGTTAACCGGACGTCGACCATTCCTTTCATGATACCATTTGAAGACCGTGTTGTTTCTATAATCTGTTAGGTCTCGTTGAAATTTGCGTGCTTTCTTGGTCTTAATATCAGTTTCCCACTGTTTAAATTCTTCCTCCAACTCAATATCGAATTGAGCCAGTGATTCCTTGGATAATTTTTGTTTTATTTCAAGATTGAGCATTTCTATGTCCTTCTCCAGCTCATCAAGGCGTTTTTTGTCATGACCTATTAGAAGTTCAATCATCGTACGTGAGCACATCCTGCATGCTTCTTCCCACCTTTCTTTAAAATTCTCATCTTCAACTGGGAAGGCCGGAAACACCTGGACCCGGAGCCCCCTAGGTGTTATATCCTTACTCAGGTATTGCTTCAAAGAGGCCTTGTTCCACCAGGTTTTCGTTCTTTTAAGCAAGTAGGATTTTAATTTAACCTGTAGCTCTCTGCACTGCATAGAAGGTGACTGTACCGCTGTCTCTCCAGCACTGCCGAACACGTCTGCCAACTGTGTAGCCCAATTAGCATCTCTGCTGCGATAGTCCATTGCTAGACCTAAATTCACCAAAAAAATCAACAAAACCACCATTAATTGAATAAGATCCATAGTATCATGAATTTTAATATCTCTAAACCATGATCCCAAAATCTACATTGAAGCCTACAAATGATCATTGGTTATCAATAAACCCATAAATAACAATCCAATTGGACACGTCTTTATCTGAAAAATTGTATATAAATCTTTATTATCAAAATTAATTTTTGTGAGGGCACACAATATGGATAGACAGTGTTGTTAAAAACATGTGTAAACCACCATATTAAAAACCAACAGGGCAGTGTGGTCAGTAAGTAATATCATTCAAATGAAGCATAATACAGCGGTCATGGTTAAACATCACAGGCTCAATTGTCCCCAAAAGGATAGTGATCAATGCATTACAATTTGTATAACAGCTTAAGATGGTGTTCCCCAGGTCACATACACTGGGAAACTTCAATCCATAAAGCACAAATGTCACGTCTGCAAATAATCCTGACAACCAGCAAAATAGTGCAATTTATTGGCAACATATATAGAGGTAGTCAATATTTAACCTCATTATTATAGATAATGTGATCATTTTCATCAGCCAAAATTGCAAACATAGTTGCGGGTAGTCAATAGTGTATGCAGGAGAGCAGAAAGCAGCTACAGAACTACAAGGCTCAGCATCTTCCATCCAGGACTGTATGCAGGAGTTTTTTGCCCCCCCCCCTCCCCCCTCCCCCTCCCCCTCCCAAAAATGACGTGGGCTTTGCCATATTTTTGTATGCTAGCTAGGTACAGCAGGCAGCTACGGGCTGCCCCCAACCTCCAGATGCCTATTTGTACCCGGCTGGGAACCAAAAATATAGAGCCCCCTTTTTTTTTTTTTTTTTTTAAATGATTTCATGAAGTTCATGAAATAATTAAAAAAAAAATTACTTGGGCTTCGCCCAATTTTTGAGTCCAGCCAGGTACAAGTAGGCATCTGGGGATTGGAATCTGCAGTTCAGAGTGCCCAAGCTTTTTGGGCACCCCTGCTGGGAATTGCAGTCCACAGCCGCCCCAGAAAATGGCGGTTTCATAGAAGTGCTATCTTCTGGCGCTGTATCCAACTTTTCCAGCTGCCCTGGTGACGGGTGGCTCGCTAGGTAATAATGGGGTTAGGGCTAGCTGTATATTATCAACTGGCCCTAAGCCCGAAATTTCATGGTGTCACGCCAATATTAGACATGGCCACCATGAATTTCTAGTAAGAGTAAAAAAAACAACACAGAAAAAATATTTTTATTAGAAATAAAACACAACACAATTAGTGACTCCATCTTTATTGCAATAAAGACCCCCCTCCGCAGTAATCCTGGGTCAGGGTCCCGCGCCGTCCAATCCAGATGCAATATCATCTGATTGGTTTGCTGGAAGGCAAAGCGATCAGATGTCAGGTTCAATTATGTGAATCACATGACACAGCAGCTGATTGTATAAGCGGCTTTTATACAATCAGCTGATGCATCAGTGCAAAAAAAATAAATAAAAAATACTCACTTATGTGCTGATTACCGGCAGCTCCTGGAGCGGAGTCTGATCCCCTCTGATCGCTGCAGGAACTGCTGGTAATCAGGGATGAAGTCTCCTGATGGCAGGATCAGCTGATAGGTTAAGCCGGCCGGGCGCTAAAAACCCGGCGTCACCGCGAGACTTGCGGTCACCTGACGCATCAGCTGATCGTATCAGGTGATCCACCGCCAGGTCCTGCAGGCATCGTACGTGCCCGGGGAGACTGCACACAGCCAGAGTGGCGGTACCGGGAGAGGAGCTGGGAGCGGGCATGGCACCGGGAGTCTGCAGACAGGTGAGTATGACATATTGTTTTTTTCTGCTGTTCACTTTTGATTTCACAGCTGCCTCCACCTTCCGCCCGGCCATGGCGCCGCACGGGAACAGACATGCACAGGACGGGAGGTGGACGCAGCGGTGACGGTACCGGGATGTTCACGCTTCTGTGTTTACAGACAGAAGGAATCCTCTTCCTGTACACGTCACTTTACTGCCCACCCCTTGCGTTTATAGCTGCGTTTTTAGTCATAGAAACGCACTAAAACGCAGCTATATTTGCAATTTGCGTTTTTCATTGCGTTTTTCAGCTTCTCATTGAACTCAGTGGGTGGAAAACGCAAAAATAATTGACATGCTGTGTTTTTGTGAGCACCACAGAAACGCAGCTAAAAAAAAACAAACTGTGTGCGGACGCAAAAAAGAAAACTCATAGACTTTGCTGGGTAAGCAAAGTCATGCAGTTTTCTGAGCAAAAAACGTGCAAAAAACACGCTGTGTGAACTTACGCTATCTCCCCGATTATTCATATGAGAAGAAAACAGCGGCAGTGTTCATGGCTCAAGCATAAAAACCTGCTTTAGCGGGGGAAGAGGCCGGGTGCAGACGCGCAGGACTATGGCCGTTTTGTGGTGGATTGCACTTCAACGGGTCCTTGGATGTGAAACGGAATGCCCCCCCCCCCCCTTCCTAAACGAGGTGCATCCGGTCCTCGTGACTCTTCTAGGGGAGATTATTGCATTTCCCGTGGAAGTGCAATCCAGCACAAAACGGCCATAGTCCTGAGAGCGTCTGCGCCCGGCCTCTCTCTCCCCACCCCACCACCCCCAAAAGCGGATTTTTATGCTTGAGCCATGGACACTGCCGCTGCTTTCTTCTCATATGAATAATATATATTTGTAGAATTTGTTTTATTTGTATTTTAGAACCTGCGATTTTTTTTTTTTTTTTTTTGCTTTGTTGTCTCCATAAGGCTGTAAAATACCTATACTTTACCTACAATGGTTCCTACCTTTAGTTCGGCCCAGCCCCACCTCTATATTGGGGCACAGACCCGCATCACAGCCTTTTGCAAGTCTCCTAAAAACACCTTTTATATATTTTATTTACAGTTTTTGGATTTCACAAGGCCTAACGAAACATCTGCTTGGTTACCCATAGCAACCAATCACAGCGCAGCTTTCATTGTTTTCTAGCAGTTTCAGAAATGAAAGCTGAGCTCTGATTGGTTGCGATCAGCACCGTGGCGGGTTTTTCTGCCTATTGATACATTTTTCCCTCCTTATATAAAACACCAGTGTACGTAGGAGCAAAGATGTAATAATCCAAATATTCACTAAAGTCTTAATCTTATAATTAACTTTTATTTGCATCTAATATTTATTTTGCTACCGGAATATGTTTTTTATAATGTGTGAAGATTTACAGTTCCACGTGAATGGACATGTTTTTATAATGTGCGTGGATATGTTCCTCATGAATGTAGAGCTTGCAGGGGAGTTTGGGATTTGTAGTTTTACAATATATCAGCTAAGTTCATTTTAGTGTCTGAAAAACTACACTTCCCGGCATGCGTCACTGTTCATCCGATTTCCCGTTGCTTCACCTTTCCCTGTAATCACTATAGCCCCGCCTACATTTGCGACAGTCTTTACGTCATATTTCCCCCTCAACCAATCACTTCTCAGCGCTATGCGTCACCCCAGCAACAGGTCTTCTCTAATTGGTTGGCGTTCTCTGGTACGAGAGCCGTCTATCCAATCAGAGTCGTCAGTCCACAGTGGAGCTGCGCAGTTATTGGTTCGCACTGACAGGTGAGGCGGCGCTACGGGGATAGACGTCTGACGAGTATAGCGGTGCTCGCCGTGATGCTGTAGCCGGTACTCGAACTCCATCCTCGGCGGCCATGGACTTCCTGAGGTCGCTGGGACACCCGGAGGAGATCTACAACCTGTGCAGGTTCAAGATGGCGGGCTGCCGGGCTGTGCTGAGCAGGCAGGAGCGGGTAAGGAGGGCACTGAGGGGTTGTCAGCAGCGGCTTATCCTCAAGGTTGTCAGAAGGAAACAGCAGCTTAATAATCTGCTGTTTCTAATGTACAGGCGTTATTTAGATTTACAGTCGTCATGGCAACGCTTGTCTTGTCCGTTTTTTTTTTCTCCCCCGCTGTTGTCAGCGGTTACAATTTTTGAAAATTTCAAATCTTTTATTTAAAAATAAAGAAAAATTCAGTTGAGTGGGGGCGGGGCTTCTCCGCGCCTGTGATAGAGCTCCACAGCGCTATCTTTATTTCCAATTTTTTGGTTTGTATTTTAGCACCGGATTTGTATTTTGCGGTTTTCTTGCATTTACCAGTCACGATGTGGTAAAAATGGGTAAAAAAAAAAAAAAATTGGGGCATTTATTGACAGGACAGCACCAAATGTCTGAGAAATGGCGCCGAGCCCAGCCTGGGGACCCTTATAGGGATTGGGGGCTCGGTACACACCATCAGAACTGAGGCGGGTATTCTGCTCTCATTAATTTCCATGGGAAGCACTGATAACCTACCATAGAAGTGAATGGAGAAAACTGCACATACCTCTGTTCTGCCAATACATACTCGTGCATCTCATATTAGAAAATCATCAAAAGTCCATTTATTTCAGTAATTCAATACAAAAATACATATTATATAGTCATTACACACAGAGGGATCTATTCCTATATATTATATAGTCATTACACACAGAGGGATCTATTCCTATATATTATATAGTCATTACACACAGAAGGATCTATTCCTATATATTATATAGTCATTACACACAGAGGGATCTATTTCTATATATTATATAGTCACTAC
Organism: Anomaloglossus baeobatrachus; assembly: GCF_048569485.1. Lineage (NCBI taxonomy): Eukaryota > Metazoa > Chordata > Amphibia > Anura > Aromobatidae > Anomaloglossus > Anomaloglossus baeobatrachus. The sequence goes on along the minus strand of NC_134355.1, from coordinate 671,764,485 downwards.
ACACAGAGGGATCTATTCCTATATATTATACAGAGTCATTACACACTGAGGGATCTATTCCTATATATTATATAGTCATTACACACTGAGGGATCTATTCCTATATATTATACAGAGTCATTACACACAGAGGGATCTATTCCTATATATTATACAGAGTCATTACACACAGAGGGATGTATTCCTATATATTATACAGAGTCATTACACACAGAGGGATGTATTCCTATATATTATACAGAGTCATTACACACAGAGGGATCTATTCCTATATATTATATAGTCATTACACACAGAGGGATCTATTCCGATATAATATATAGAGTCATTACACACAGAGGGATCTATTCCTATATATTATATAGTCATTACACACAGAGGGATCTATTCCTATATATTATATAGTCATTACACACAGAGGGATCTATTCCTATATATTATACAGAGTCATTACACACAGAGGGATCTATTCCTATATATTATATAGTCATTACACACTGAGGGATCTATTCCTATATATTATACAGAGTCACTACACACAGAGGGATCTATTCCTATATATTATATAGAGTCATTACACACAGAGGGATCTATTCCTATATATTATATAGAGTCACTACACACTGAGGGATCTATTCCTATATATTATATAGCCATTACACACTGAGGGATCTATTCCTATATATTATATAGTCATTACACACTGAGGGATCTATTCCTATATATTATATAGTCATTACACACTGAGGGATCTATTCATATATATTATATAGAGTCATTACATACAGAGGGATCTATTCCTATATATTATATAGAGTCACTACACACTGAGGGATCTATTCCTATATATTATATAGTCATTACACACTGAGGGATCTATTCCTATATATTATATAGAGTCATTACACACTGAGGGATCTATTCCTATATATTATATAGAGTCACTACACACTGAGGGATCTATTCCTATATATTATATAGAGTCACTACACACTGAGGGATCTATTCCTATATATTATATAGTCATTACACACTGAGGGATCTATTCCTATATATTATATAGAGTCAATACACACTGAGGGATCTATTCCTATATATTATATAGTCATTACACACTGAGGGATCTATTCCTATATATTATATAGAGTCATTACACACAGAGGGATGTATTCCTATATATTATACAGAGTCACTACACACAGAGGGATGTATTCCTATATATTATACAGAGTCACTACACACAGAGGGATCTATTCCTATATATTAGAGTCACTACACACAGAGGGATCTATTCCTATATATTATATAGAGTCATTACACAGAGGGATCTATTCATTTATATTATACAGAGTCATTACACACAGAGGGATCTATTCCTATATATTATATAGTCATTACACACTGAGGGATCAATTTCGCGTGTTTATTTCTATTAATGTTGATGATTATGGCTTAGTCAACGAGAACCCAAAAGTCATTATCTCAGAAAATAAGAATAATTACCACAAAACACCTACCAAGCTTCTACCAAGTAGAGCTGCTTGTCGCACTCGTAAAAGACCGGGACCGGCAGATCGTTGCTCAATTAAAAAAAAAAAACCTGATCCGCTCCAGAATCTAGTGCCCATATAAGTCTATGAGGACCAGAATCCAGAGATTAAAAACATTGGTGGAAGGAATAGGGGGGCAGGAACAAGCACGGCGTAGTCACCCGAGGCTGTGACATGGCAGCAAACTCCTTCCGGGTCACGCTTTTCTCTTCCGGAGCCGACAATTGACTGTTCACTGCTTTGCCCGCCCACCGGTGCGTGTAATTGGTTGCATCTAGACACGCCCCCACCCTGTGTGTCAGCTGACTGCAACCAGTCACAGGCTCCAGGACGGCCGGTGGGCGGGGAAAGCAGTGCAAGTGTCTGCGGGTCAGTATGGTGAGCATGCATGTCTTTCAGAAACACATGCCACGTTCCGGTCAGAAGTGTGCTGCTATGCCGGTGCTGCCACACTAGATTCGCACGAGTCCCTCGCAAGTGTGACTCCGGTCTAAGAGAAACCGCATGTGACTTTTTTAAAATAATTAAAAATAAAAAAAAGACGTGCGGGCCCCTCTAATTTTCATCCCCAGCCACGATAAAGCCAGCTGGGGGCTGGCATTCTCAGCCTGCAGCCACCCGGTAATGCCACATCCATTAAATGTAACAATCCTGGTGCTTTACCAGCTCTTCCCGTGGCCCTGGTATGGTGGCAATCAGGGTAATAAGGGGTTAATAGCAGCGCACAGCTGCTACTAAACCCTAGGTTAGTGATGGCAGGTGTCTATGAGATATCTGCATAACAAACCTGTACAAAAAGAAGTACAAACACAGAGAAAAAAAAATCCTTTTATTTGGAATAAAATACATAACCACCCCCTCCTTCACCACTTTATTAACCCCCAACATCCTGCAGCCCCGGCGTAATCCACATGAGTTCCCATGATGACGCATCCAGCTCTGCTATATCTCACAGCTAACAGCCATAGAGAACGACCTCCGGCTGTGAGTGTAGCCTATCACTCAGCCGCGATGACTGCAGGCAGAGACTGTCACAGGCTGAAGGCTCATCTAACTGCAACAAATCACAGAAGACAGGACGGCCGGTGGGCGGGGAAAACACGGAAAGCTGTACTGCACAGTACAGGAAATGAATACCCGACCCGGAAGCAGTGTGCAGCCATGACACAGAGTCTCGGAAATATTAAACTGTCACTTAATTCTTATTTTCTTTATTTTTCAATGAATTTCCCCAGTGCCGGATCATGCACCCGGAATGCTGGGTTCGGCAACTGGGTGTCATTGAAACCGTGCGGATCCGAACTTTTACAGTCCGGATCTGCTCAGCCCTATTACTAAGCAATTAAAACGTTCCCTTAGTCTGGTTCAGTAGACTACACAATCATGGGGAAGACTGCTGACTTGACAGATGTCCACATGGCAGTCACTGACGCACTCCACAAGGAGGGTAAGCCACAAAAGGTCATTGCTATATAGAAATAGATCCCTTTGTGTGTAATGACTCTCTATATAATATATAGGAATAGATCCCTCTGTGTGTAATGACTATATAATATATAGGAATAGACCCCTCTGTGTGTAATGACTCTATATAATATATAGGAATAGATCCCTCTGTGTGTAATGACTCTACAGTCATGGCCAAAAGTTTTGAGAATGACACCAAAATGATATTTTCACATGATCTGTTGCCCTCTGGTGTTTAATTGTGTTTGTCTGATGTTTACATCACATACAGAAATATAATTGCAATCATATTATGAGACCAGAAGGTTCTATTGACAGTTAGAATGAGTTAATGCAGCAAGTCAATATTTGCAGTGTTGACCCTTCTTCTTCGGGACCTCTGCAATTCTCCCTGGCATGCTCTCAGTCACCTTCTGGAGCAAATCCCGATGATCGCTGTCCATTCTTGTATAAGCAATGCTTGCATTTTGCCAGAATTTGTTGGTTTTTGTTTGTCCACCCGTCTCTTGATGATTGCCCACAAGTTCTCAATGGGATTAAGATCTGGGGAGTTTCCAGGCCATGGACCCAAAATCTCTGTTTTGTTCCATGAGCCATTTAGTGATCACCTTTGCTTTATGGCAAGGTGCTCCATCATACTGGAATAGGCATTGTTGGGCGCCAAACTGCTCTTGGACAGTTGGGAGAAGTTGCTCTTGGAGGACATTCTGGTACCATTCTTTATTCATGGCTGTGTTTTTAGGCAAGACTGTGAGTGGTGCGATTCCCTTGGCTGAGAAGCAACCCCACACATGAATGGTTTCAGGATGCTTAACAGTTGGCATGAGACAAGACTGGTGCTAGCGCTCATCTCTTCTTCTCCTAATAAGCTGTTTTCCAGATGTCCCAAACAATCGAAAAGGGGATTCATCTGAGAAAATGACTTTACCCCAGTCCTCAGCAGTCCACTCCCTGTACCTTTTGCAGAATATCAGTCGGTCCCTGATGTTTTTTCTGGAGAGAAGTGGCTTCTTTGCTGCCCTCCTTGACACCAGGCCTTGCTCAAGCAGTCTCCGCCTCACAGTGCGTGCAGAAGCCCTCACACCAGCCTGCTGCCATTGCTGAGCTAGCTCGCCACTGCTGGTAGTCCCATCCCGCAGCTGAAACAGTTTTAAGATACGGTCCTGGCGTTTGCTGGTCCTTCTTGGGCGCCCTGGAGCCTTTTTGGCAACAATTGAAGCTCTCTCCTTGAAGTTCTTGATGATGCGATAGATTGTTGACTGAGGTGCAATCTTTGTAGCTGCGATACTCTTCCCTGTTAGGCCCTTTTTGTGCAGAGCAATGATGGCTGCACGTGTTTCTTTAGAGATAAGCATGGTTAACTGAAGAGAAACAATGATACCAAGCACCAGCCTCCTTTTAAAGTGTCCACTGGTGTAATTCTTACTTAATCATGACTGATTGATCGCCAGCCCTGTCCTCATCAACACCCACACTTGTGTTAATGGAACAATCACTAAAACAATGTTAGCTGCTCCTTTTAAGGCAGGAATGCAATGATGTTGAAATGTGTTTTGGGGGTTGAAGTTCATTTTCTTAGCCAATATTGACTTTGCAAGTAATTGCTGTTAAGCTGATCACTCTTTATGACATTCTGGAGTATATGCAAATTGCCATTAGAAAAACTTAAGCAGTAGACTTTGTAACAATTAATATTTGTAGCATTCTCAAAACTTTTGGCCATGACTCTATATAATATATAGGAATAGATTCCTCGGTGTGTAATAACTCTATATAGTATATAGGAATAGAGCCCTCTGTGTGTAATGACTATATAATATATAGGAATAGATGCCTCTGTGTGTAATGACTCTATATAATATATAGGAGTAGATCCCTCTGTGTGTAATGACTATATAATATATAGGAATAGATCCTTCTGTGTGTAATGACTCTATATAATATATATAGGAACAGATCCCTCTGTGTGTAATGACTCTATATAATATATAGGAACAGATCCTTCTGTGTGTAATGACTATATAATATATAGGAATAGATCGCTCTGTGTGTAATGACTCTAATATATAGGAATAGATCCCTCTGTGTGCAGTGACTCTATATAATATATAGGAACAGATCCCTCTGTGTGTAGTGACTCTATATAATATATAGGAATAGATCACTCTGTGTGTAGTGACTCTATATAATATATAGGAATAGATCCCTCTGTGTGTAGTGACTTTATATAATATATAGGAATAGTTCCCTCTGTGTGTAGTGACTCTATATAATATATAGGAATAGATCCCTCTGTGTGTAATGACTCTATATAATATATAGGAACAGATCCCTCTGTGTGTAGTGACTCTATATAATATATAGGAACAGATCCCTCTGTGTAATGACTCTATATAATATATAGGAATAGTTCCCTCTGTGTGTAGTGACTCTATATAATATATAGGAATAGATCCCTCTGTGTGTAGTGACTCTATATAATATATAGGAATAGATCCTTCTGTGTGTAGTGACACTATATAATGAGTTTCTTTTTTGTATTGAATTACTGAAATAAATTAAATTAACTTTTTGAGGATATTCTAATTTACCGAGATGCACTTGTACCGAGCCCCTGATAAGGGTCCCAGGACTGTAACCTGTATCTGGAAATCGTGAGCTATCAGGAACATAGGAGGTGCGCATGTGCAGCTGTCTCCATTCACTGCACACAGTTGAATTTCTTTTCCCCTAACTGAATTTCAGAACTGCAGCGTTCATTTACCAATAGAAAGCAATTAGAAAGTGAAAAAACAAACACACACATTTTGGTTTTGAAGCTTTTTTTTTTTTTATTGAATAAAACAAAACATACTGTAAAGTACAAATTATCTGCAACAACTGCAAAAAGGGCGTTTTTAGCAGATTTTAGCATAATTTTGAATGCAGCTCTGAAGTATAATACAGACTATAACTTAGGATCAGTAATGTAATATATGTGCACAGTGACTGCACTAGCAGAATAGTGAGTGCAGCTCTGAAGTATAATACAGACTATAACTTAGGATCAGTAATGTAATATATGTGCACAGTGACTGCACTAGCAGAATAGTGAGTGCAGCTCTGGAGTATAATACAGGAGGTAACTCAGGATCAGTACAGGATCAGTAATGTATGTACACAGTGACTGCACCAGCAGAATAGTGAGTGCAGCTCTGGAGTATAATACAGGAGGTAACTCAGGATCAGTACAGGATCAGTAATGTATGTACACAGTGACTGCACCAGCAGAATAGTGAGTGCAGCTCTGGAGTATAATACAGGATATAACTCAGGATCAGTACAGGATAAGTCATGTAATCCATGCACTGATCCTGATTTACATCCTGTATTATTCTCCAGAGCTGTACTCACTATTCTGCTGGTGCAGTCACTGTGTACATACATTACATTACTGATCCTGAGTTACCTCCTGTATTATTCTCCAGAGCTGCACTCACTATTCTGCTGGTGCAGTCACTGTGTACATACATTACTGATCCTGAGTTACATCCTGTATTATACTCCAGAGCTGCACTCACTATTCTGCTGGTGCAGTCACTGTGTACATACATTACTGATCCTGAGTTACATCCTGTATTATACTCCAGAGCTGCACTCACTATTCTGCTGGTGCAGTCACTGTGTACATAAATTACTGATCCTGTACTGATCCTGAGTTACATCCTGTATTATACTCCAGAGCTGCACTCACTATTCTGCTGGTGTAGTCACTGTGTACATACATTGCATTATTGATCCTGAGTTACATCCTGTATTATACTCCAGAGCTGAACACACTATTCTGCTGGTGTAGTCACTGTGTACATACATTACATTACTGATCCTGAGTTACCTCCTGTATTATACTGCAGAGCTGCACTCACTATTCTGCTGGTGCAGTCACTGTGTACGTACATTACTGATCCTGTACTGATCCTGAGTTACCTCCTGTATTATACTCCAGAGCTGCACTCACTATTCTGCTGGTGCAGTCACTGTGTACATACATTACGGAGTGTGATACAAGATGTAGCTCCGGGTCAGTGATTAGTTGCGTTGCTTCTGGGGACGTCTTCTCCTCATGTATTAGCTGTGTTGTATCTTCCGCGGTGTGAGGTTTCTTCTCACCTGGAGGAATCTTCTTTCCTTGGTATTATATATATTGCATTCAAGTGTAATAATATTCTATGGGGAAAAAAATAATTATTTTTTTTTGTTTTTTGTCTGTGGCCTCTTAACTCATGAGGTTTCTGAGCGAGTTCATTCCATAAATCTCCCAGGGGCAGTAATAGCATATAGGGGTCACCAAACAGCCCCAGATGCAAGAAGTGGCCGGTGGGTGCAGTATTCCCTGCGCTGTGCAGGACCCCTGGATGACATGTCACTGCCCCAGAGGGGCTTCATCCAGGGTAGAGAAGAAATGGAGGGTCACTGTGGCTCCGGCCTAGAAAATCCCCCCTAATTGCAGTAAAGCTGCTTGTCCTCTACTGTGACCTCCTCAGCAGCTGTTTCTCCAGAGCTGCACTCATACTGCACATTCAGGTTCTCCGCTCCCCTCCCCCAGGGTCAGAGGACACTGAGGTATAAGGAGTTGTTTGTTTGGTGGAAGTGACTATGCTGCCCCTGTGCAGGTAGAGGAAGAAACCCTGTATTTACTGGTGATTTCAATATTATAACTTAAAGGGGTTGTCCAGTGCTGCCCACCGTGCCTGTCCTGATTAAAGGGGTTGTCCAGCGCCACTCACCAGGCCAGTCCTGCGTAAAGGGGTTTTCCAGCGCCGGTCACCATGCTTGTCCTGCCTAAAGGGATTGCCCAATCCTGCTTAAAGGGGTTGTCCAGCATTGCTAATCAGGCCAGTCCTGCTTAAATGGAGTTGTCCAGCACAACTCAGCAGGCCTGTCCTTAAAGGGATTGTCAGCACTGGTCACTTCCACATTAGGATTGCAGCACTGCTCCACAGTTATGACATCATCTGCGGTGCTAACCACTGAGCCAACACAAGACTGCGGTGCTAACCACTGAGCCACCACAAGACTGCGGTGCTAACCACTGAGCCACCACAAGACTGCAATGCTAACCACTGAGCCACCACAAGACTGCAGTGCTAACCACTGAGCCACCACAAGACTGCAGTGCTAACCACTGAGCCACCACAAGACTGCAGTGCTAACCACTGAGCCACCACAAGACTGCAGTGCTAACCACTGAGCCACCACAAGACTGCAGTGCTAACCACTGAGTCACCATGCCGCCCTTCCAATGCAGGAGTCAGTGGCACCAACAATCCTTTTAAGAGGGACTCTCCAGAAGTATCCAGACCCTGTTCAGATTTAGGCTTTGTTCACACATAACTTTTTTTTCTTTTCCTGCATGTTAAAAAAAGCTGCTTACAAAAAGTAGACTTTTCCATTTTTTTTTTTTTGGTGCACATTATATGTCATTTGTCTACAGAACGCGTTTAATAAAGTTAGTTTTATTCACACACAAAAAAAACCCCACCCTGTTGCATCTTTGCACTTTTTTCATTGCTTTCTATGGTAAAAGAACACAGCAAAAAACGCAGAAAGAACCGACAGGCTGCAAAAAAGGGCGTGCAAGAGATTTCTAAACCGTTAGCATTGCAGAAATAAACGCCCCGTGTGAATAGTGCAATGTGCACGGCCGCTGTGGAGCCACGTGTCCTCCGGGCGGGGCGGGGGCTTGGAGCAGAGGCTTGTTTACTTTTTTGGGGGGAGGTGTGTGAGGGGTTAATGTGTTGCTGCCCCGCCCTGTGCGGGGTGTGTGCTGCGCACTTGTGGGGGCCCTGCTGCTGCTGCAGCCGCCGCCGGACACCAGGGCACATGGGCGGTGCGCGTCCCCTCCGGAGCTGTCACCCCCCAGGCTCTGCCCTTGGGCGCCGCCGCCGGTGATCGCTCGCAGCCGGGGAGCGCGTTTCCTGCACGGCTGGCACATGGCCAGTGTCAACTGCAAAGTGGCCGCGTCCCTGTTCAAGAGGACGCTGATCCTGGGCCCCGGGCAGAAGCCGGGCGGGCAGCGCTCCCTCCTGACAGTGGGCCGGCTGCACGAGCGGGGGCTGCGGGAGGGCCGCACCGTGCACCGCCTCACCCCGCACCCCGCGGCCGTGTGCTGCAAGCTTCACTGTGTGTCTGTGTCCCCCCGGCAGGAGGCCATGAGCGACAGCCTGCGGACCTGCTACACCTACCTGAACCAGACCAGCAGGAGCTTCGCCGCCGTCATCCAGGCCCTGGACGGGGAGCTCCGGTGAGTGCCCTCCCTTCTGCACTCCTGTAATCCGGCACCACACTCTGGATTATCGGACAGCCCAACAGTCTGAAGGGGAAGTCCCTACTCTGGACTATTGGACTGTCCTATAAACCCTTTCACCTATAAATTTCAGTTCCCAAAATTCCTTTAATCCAGCATATAATACCAGATTTCTGGATTATTGGATGGTTAAAATGACCCCATAATGAGGCAGCCGAATAGTTCACTTATAATGTGCTGTAAAGTTCTCCAATCCAACCTTGGTGCTGGATTATCAGATGTTTTGGATTATCAGACATGCTGGATTACCAGGTGCTCCAGTAAACAGCTGTCATTGGGTTTCTACTGTGAAGCCACCTTTTAGAATACTGTAATCCGGACCCATCAGATGCTCCGGACTATTGGACACTCCTATAAACAAGATTTGTACACTGTTCTAGATTATCAGATGCCGGATTATAGGAAGTTTATCGTCATGTTATGATGTTACTGATTGTGATTGGAGGTGATGGAAGCGATCAGCCAGTGAGAGACTACAACCCACAGTGAGCAATGCTGGGAGCTATAGTGCTGGAAGAGCCAGAGAGCTGCACATTGGTGACCCCTCCCCCAATAACAGAGCACAGGGCTGCCCCTCCCCTCTGTCATCTGTCAGATCGGCTTAACTCCGTCATGTCTGGTAGGTTTGGTTTTTTTTCTTTATTTACTTTTTTAGATTTTTTTTTTACAGCTTTCATTGTGCTGTAAAATTAATCTGGCAAAATGATTCCCCAGCTCCGGGAATTTTTTTTAATTTTTTTTTGGGGAGGGAGAAAAGGTGTTTTTTTTTTTGTTTGTTTTTTATTTGTATTTTTTTTTTCAACTTGTGACGTTTTTTCAGATCTGTAATGTTCTTTGTTCCATTGATAGAAAATACCGTTATTGATACCATCTTGTGCACATTAGCTATTTTTTTATTTGTACTTTTTTTTTTTTTTCTGTGGTAGGTAATTGAGAAACCAACCTAATTCTGATGTGGTTTTTGTCTTTTTTTTTTTTTTTTTCTACTTTGATTTTTGATTTTGATAGACTGGATTTTTGACACTTGTTAAGAAAAGTTTACTTTTATACATGAAAGAAGGGGGTATCTGTTAAAAAAAAAATATAAATTATATTATATATATATATATATATATATATATATATATATATATATATATATATATATATATATATATATATATATATATATATATATATATATATATAATTTTTTTTTTTTTTTTTTTTTTTTTAAAAATTAAAGTTTTAAAAACTTTATCTTTTTTTTATTTTACTTCGTTCATACCTTTTTGGTTTCCAGGCTTCAACTTAATCCTGCCCTCTTCCTGCGCCCACTCCCTACTCCTCTAGTCCAGACTATGGTGTCCATGTCCGTCGCACGTTGGGAAGGGCTTTGCTGACATCAGGAGATGCCCTCTAAGCCTCCGAGGAGCTGATGCTGTGGAAAATGTGAATTTTCCAGGGTCTTGCAAAGAACAAGGGCTGAGCCCAATGTGGCATTTCCACTTGGAATCCTCTGGATTCTGCCTCTGCGGAGCTGATGTTTCTTAAAGGGAACCTGTCACCAGATTTTTCACTATTAAACTAAAAGTGTCCCCTTCTGCAGCTCCTGGGCTGCGATCTATGAAGGTGCACCTTGGCCCTGACTCCCCTTCCACACCCCAAAAATAACTTTATAAAACATGACTATTACGTATGCTGATGACCTGTGTGGGTCAGATGAGCGGGCTCATCCTCCTGCTGTTCTCTGTCCTCCTTTCTTGATTGACGTGGTGATGCCACCGTCATCCTCCTCGTTGCTTTTTCAAATCTCGTGCCTGTGCAGTTCTGTCGGCTCCCGCAGGTGTAGTTTGCTCTTCCATATCGCGGGCAGAGCAGAAAGCAGTGGCCCTCGCTAGCGCCGGTGAGCTCAATGCGCAGCAGCGAGATTATGGTCAGATATCAGGATGACGCAGCGAAGCCATACACAGCGCCAACCATAATCTCGCGCCTGCGCATTTAGCTCACCAGCGCGCACGAGGGCAGCTGTTTTCTGCGAACTGCGCCTGCGTGAGCCGACAGAACTGCACAGGCGCGAGATTTGAAAAAGCGACGAGGAGGATGACTGAGGCGTCATCACATCAAGGAAGGAGGACGGCAATCAGCGGCAGGAGGGGGATAAAGGAGCAGAAAATGAGCCCGCCCATCTGAGCCACACAGGTCATTAACATACGTGGGGGTCATGTTTTCTAAAGTTATTTTTGGGGTCTGGAAGGGGAGTCCTAGAACGCAGCCCAGGAGCTGCAGAAGGGGACAATTTTTTAGTTTAATAGTGAAAAATCTGGTGACCGGTTCCCTTTACAGAGAATCTGTCACCAGGTTTTTGCCACCTAACCTGTGAGCAGCAGAATACAAAGACCCGGATTCCAGTGATGTGTCACTGGACTGCTTAATTTCGATAAAAATCACTGATTAATCAGCAGGAGATTATCATTACAGGACTACTTGGCGTGCTGCAGGTAGTCCAGAATATTCATGAGCTCTGTATAACTGCAGAGGAGTCGGCAAACAGCTAAGTAAGTGACTCATTGCTGGAGTCAGGGTCTCTGCCCCTACATTATGCTACTCTGGGATGAAGGAGTGAAAACCTGGTGACGGAGACCCTTTAAAGTCTGAATCCAGGAGTGATGTGAACCTTGTGCCCCCTAAACATAGAGAGGCCACAAGGGGCGCCACCTCTGTATCTACGCCCCTGAGTGTTAGACATAGACAGTGGACCCATGCCTCTGTTAATTCACATTAATAAAGCAATGGGTACACGCTGATCTGATCGCAATGGCAGCCGGTGAGACGGCACTGACCACGGAGATCTGACTACTCCTTCCCTCTCGTAGACACGCCGTGTGCATCTTCTACCTGGTGCTGCGGGCGCTGGACACCGTGGAGGACGACATGACCATCAGTCTGGAGACCAAGGTGCCCATGCTGCACAACTTCCACACCTACCTGTACCAGGCGGACTGGAGGTTCACCGAGAGCAAAGAGAAGGACCGCCAGGTGCTGGAGGACTTCCCCACGGTAAGCAGGACTAACGCTGCAGAATACCGGCACCCTGTAGCGCAAGTCACCAAAAAGGGACAGAAAACGTAAAAATAAAACATCCCTGGAAAAAAAGGCAGCTAAGAGGAGACCATAAGTGCAAAATACTGATGAGACCACCACTCACAGCCCACCACACAATTCATGGAGGAGCTGATTGCTAGTATTACACATGCACACAGATGAGGCTTGTATAGAGCGCCGGTCACAAGAGGAAGAGGAAAATACATAAGGTTGTACTTTTGCCTAAAAGACACAAACTCGCAAATCACCGAAAAGGACATAAAAAAAACACAAAGCAGTTTTTGGTGCAATACAATGACAACCTAATACTGTACCTGTATAATGGTGCTATACACTGACCACGTAATACTGTACCTGTATAATGGTGCTATACACTGACCACGTAATACTGTACCTGTATAGTGGTGCTATACAATGACTACCTAATACTGTACCTGTATAATGGTGCTATACACTGACCACGTAATACTGTACCTGTATAATGGTGCTATACACTGACCACGTAATACTGTACCTGTATAGTGGTGCTATACACTGACCACGTAATACTGTACCTGTATAATGGTGCTATACACTGACCACTTAATACTGTACCTGTATAGTGGTGCTATACACTGACCACGTAATACTGTACCTGTATAGTGGTGCTATACACTGACCACGTAATACTGTACCTGTATAGTGGTGCTATACACTGACCACGTAATACTGTACCTGTATAGTGGTGCTATACACTGACCACGTAATACTGTACCTGTATAGTGGTGCTATACACTGACCACGTAATACCGTACCTGTATAGTGGTGCTATACACTGACCACGTAATACCGTACCTGTATAGTGGTGCTATACACTGACCACGTAATACCGTACCTGTATAGTGGTGCTATACACTGACCACGTAATACTGTACCTGTATAGTGGTGCTATACACTGACCACGTAATACTGTACCTGTATAGTGGTGCTATACACTGACCACGTAATACCGTACCTGTATAGTGGTGCTATACACTGACCACGTAATACCGTACCTGTATAGTGGTGCTATGCACTGACCACGTAATACCGTACCTGTATAGTGGTGCTATGCACTGACCACGTAATACCGTACCTGTATAGTGGTGCTGTGCACTGACCACGTAATACCGTACCTGTATAGTGGTGCTGTGCACTGACCACGTAATACCGTACCTGTATAGTGGTGCTGTGCACTGACCACGTAATACCGTACCTGTATAGTGGTGCTGTGCACTGACCACATAATATCATAGTAACATATCTAATGGTTCTGCATACAGCTATACATTATCTTTATACAGTGGTTACCACCATACCCAGCTTCTATAATGGTCCCATACAGTGCAGACATATCGCTATACACTTCCAGTCACTGCTTAATTAAAACCACCATTGATATCGGTGACAAATAATGTGCTGCCATACCCGCACTTTATGTATCGCACACTATCCTGCCGCCTATAGATTGTGATCTCCCCATATTCCTCTGCGGCAGATTTCCCTGGAGTTCCGGAGCCTGGCGGTGGTCTACCAGGAGGTCATCGCCGACATCTGCCACAAGATGGGGCTGGGCATGGCAGAGTTCTTGGAGAAGCAGGTGGAGTCTCTCCTGGAGTGGGATAAGGTAGGGGATTGATCTTTCAGCCCTTTATTGCCAGGTGCAGCTGTTTTGTATATACATCTCCTCTGCAGACTGGTCTGTCTCCATGGTAACAGACTACAAACAAACACTGTGTAGTCTGACCATGCACTCCTGATGTGTGAAGACGCAGGGCCAGATGCAGGGTCACGTGCCGCCCTGGTGTCTCTATCCTGCACACAATATCTCACCCCTGTCAAGGGAGGAATTTGGGTGTAGACTTCTAATAGAGTCTTCGTTTGGGATATTCAGAGACGGTGCCGTATTAGCTGTATACCAGTGGCGATATATCATAGTATCAGATAATGAATACATAAGACATGTTCTCCTTGAGCCAGCATCACCAACTGACCCGTGTATTAGATAGATCCAATTATACAATATGCATGAATAACCTTGAGGCTAAACAGGGAGTTTTCCACTCTTTGATTTCTTACAGCACATTGTTTTTCTTGTACATTCTTTCTGTGTGAAGCTACTGATAAGACTTTTACTCATCATTAAGAGACTTTCATCGGTTGTACATCTGTTCTCATTCTTGGTAACCCCTTCATGACTATACAACTTTAAATTATATTATGGGTCTATGCGATGGCTACATAGACAGATAATTATGCAACTACATCTACATTTTGATTATTTATATACAGATATTCTTATTACGTTTGAACAAACATACTACAGCTCAGACGACCTCCACACCCCTTTTTGGTTTTAGACGCACCATTACTACTTCTCCCAACCACTACCAATCCTGTGTCTGCTGTGCTACCCCTCCCCCAAAACACTGCCCTGCGGAGTTGGTGGCATACCTATAGTCAGAGTGCCAATCATTGAGCCTTGAAGCACATAAGGACCTCCCAGAGCCCAGGCCTGTCCATACAATAAGCCCACCAGCCCTGAGGTTTCTGCGGGGGTCCCGTACACGTACATGCCCAGTGTCCTGAGTAATAACCCCACTGCTTTGATCCTCAGTACTGTCACTACGTGGCCGGCTTGGTGGGCATCGGTCTGTCCCGGCTGTTCTCCGCCTCAGAACTGGAAGACGCCATCGTCGGGGAGGACAGGAGACTCTCCAACTCCATGGGGCTGTTCCTGCAGAAGACCAACATTATCCGAGACTACCTGGAGGACCAGCTGGAGGGCAGAGAGTTTTGGCCCAGAGAGGTGGGTGTAGACTGATGCCCCATCTCCTGGGGTGGCACCCCCACTGTGGTGATTCCTCGCTGAACCGCCTGCTTCTGTCCTCAGGTGTGGAGCAAATACGGGAAAAAACTGTCAGAGCTGGCCAAATCCGAGAACATTGTGCCGGCGGTGCAGTGCCTGAATGAGCTGGTGACCAATGCCCTGCAGCACGTGCCCGACGTCCTGCTCTACCTGTCCCGGCTGAGGAACCAGAGCGTGTTCAACTTCTGCGCCGTCCCTCAGGTGAGTGCCATGTACACAAGAGGGCGAAACCGGAAAACTGCACCACAGATGGGGAGGCAGAATCGTGAAAAACACGATGTAGATGGGAGGGCGAAACCTGCAACACGGATCTCAGAGCGTAAAACCCACTGGTGGGGGATGCAAGGCATGAAACTACAGCAATCAGAGCTGGCTGTGATCACCGCTGATTGTGCAACAAATCCTCTGAGCTCCATAAACTCGCTCCTCTATAGGAGGAACCTGACCTGTAAAAAATAAGTCCTATTCATTCGCTCTCGCTTTCTCGCTCGCTCTCGCTTTCTCGCTCGCTCTCGCTTTCTCGCTCGCTCTCGCTTTCTCGCTCGCTCTCGCTTTCTCGCGCGCTCTCGCTTTCTCGCGCGCTCTCGCTTTCTCGCGCTCGCTCTCGCTTTCTCGCGCTCGCTCTCGCTTTCTCGCTCGCTCTCGCTTTCTCGCTCGCTCTCGCTTTCTCGCTCGCTCTCGCTTTCTCGCTCGCTCTCGCTTTCTCGCTCGCTCTCGCTTTCTCGCTCGCTCTCGCTTTCTCGCTCGCTCTCGCTTTCTCGCTCTCGCTTTCTCGCTCTCGCTTTCTCGCTCTCGCTTTCTCGCTCTCGCTTTCTCGCTCTCGCTTTCTCGCTCTCGCTTTCTCGCTCTCGCTTTCTCGCTCTCGCTTTCTCGCTCTCGCTTTCTCGCTCTCGCTTTCTCGCTCTCGCTTTCTCGCTCTCGCTTTCTCGCTCTCGCTTTCTCGCTCTCGCTTTCTCGCTCTCGCTTTCTCGCTCTCGCTTTCTCGCTCGCTCTCGCTTTCTCGCTCTCGCTTTCTCGCTCGCTCTCGCTTTCTCGCTCTCGCTTTCTCGCTCGCTCTCTCTCTCGCTCTCTCTCTCGCTCTCTCTCTCGCTTTCTCTCTCTCGCTCTCTCTCTCGCTTTCTCTCTCGCTCTCTCTCTCGCTTTCTCTCTCTCGCTCTCTCTCTCGCTTTCTCTCTCTCGCTCTCTCTCTCGCTCTCTCTCTCGCTTTCTCTCTCGCTCTCTCTCTCGCTTTCTCTCTCGCTCTCTCTCTCGCTTTCTCTCTCTCGCTCTCTCTCTCGCTTTCTCTCTCTCGCTCTCTCTCTCGCTTTCTCTCTCTCGCTCTCTCTCTCGCTTTCTCTCTCTCGCTCTCTCTCTCGCTTTCTCTCTCTCGCTCTCTCTCTCGCTTTCTCTCTCTCGCTCTCTCTCTCGCTTTCTCTCTCTCGCTCTCTCTCTCGCTTTCTCTCTCTCGCTCTCTCTCTCGCTTTCTCTCTCTCGCTCTCTCTCTCGCTTTCTCTCTCTCGCTCTCTCTCTCTCGCGCGCGCTCTCGCTTTCTCTCTCTCGCGCGCGCTCTCGCTTTCTCTCTCTCGCTCTCTCTCTCGCTTTCTCTCTCTCGCGCGCGCTCTCGCTTTCTCTCTCTCGCGCGCGCTCTCGCTTTCTCTCTCTCGCGCGCGCTCTCGCTTTCTCTCTCTCGCGCGCGCTCTCGCTTTCTCTCTCTCGCGCGCGCTCTCGCTTTCTCTCTCTCGCGCGCGCTCTCGCTTTCTCTCTCTCGCGCGCGCTCTCGCTTTCTCTCTCTCGCGCGCGCTCTCGCTTTCTCTCTCTCGCGCGCGCTCTCGCTTTCTCTCTCTCGCGCGCGCTCTCGCTTTCTCTCTCTCGCGCGCGCTCTCGCTTTCTCTCTCTCGCGCGCGCTCTCGCTTTCTCTCTCTCGCGCGCGCTCTCGCTTTCTCTCTCTCGCGCGCGCTCTCGCTTTCTCTCTCTCGCGCGCGCTCTCGCTTTCTCTCTCTCGCGCGCGCTCTCGCTTTCTCTCTCTCGCTTTCTCTCTCTCGCGCGCGCGCTCTCGCTTTCTCTCTCTCGCGCGCGCGCTCTTGCTTTCTCTCTCTCGCGCGCGCGCTCTCGCTTTCTCTCTCTCGCGCGCGCGCTCTCGCTTTCTCTCCCTCATGAATATTTTGCAGCTCTTTAGACATCATCACTGTCCCCATTGGGGCTCACAATCTACATTCCTTATCAGGCTTCGGAGTGTGGGAGGAAACCCACAAAAACAAAGGGAGAACATACAAACTACTTGCAGATGTTTGCTTTACGACCTGCTGCAAATCCCTCACCCTGTCGGGAACTCCTGCAGGACCGTCCTTTGGTCAGATGATTCTCCCTGTAAATCTGACACTTGTATAATTTGCACTTAACCTAATTTTCCTGTCTTTTTACCTGTCTGATATCAGTTTGCACCGTTTCCTCATCTGACGCCTGTAACAATTTTTTGGGCCGAAGTCTATAAGTTTTCGATGCCTCCGTACTAATGAATCGTCCTTGTGTCCTCAGGTGATGGCGATCGCCACCCTGGCCGCCTGTTACAACAACCAGCAAGTGTTCAAGGGAGTGGTGAAGATCCGCAAGGGCCAGGCGGTGACCCTGATGATGGACGCCACCAACATACAGGCGGTCCGAGCCATCATGTACCAATACGTCAACGAGGTGAGTGGGGTCTTCACTGTACAGATTCTCCACACGAGATGAACATTAGGCTGTCAATCATTCTTAAAGAGCAGGCTTTCATTAAAGGGACGGTCAGGTGCTCAGTTTTGCATTGGGAGCTGTGCTGGAGGTCGCTCCCCTGTGAGTGCCTGAGCCTTTTAACCCTTGCAGTATGACCGTGAATTGGGGTTACAAGGTTTGATTTAAGGCTCGGACATTGACTTAGGAGTAGTTTCCTCCTCTAGTGGGCACTAGCAAGATGTACAGTGTTTCTCAGAAAATAAGGCAGGGTCTTATTTGTTTGCTCCAAAAGATGGGATAGGACTTATTTTCAAAGGAAAATGAGGGGTGTGTCTTATAATCCGACTGTAGCTTAGCGGGGAGCGGTGGAGAGGGTGTCACAGGAGGCAGGAGCGATGCTGCGGGCTGTGCTGGGGCTGCGGGCTGTGCTGGGGCTGCGGGCTGTGCTGGGGCTGCGGGCTGTGCTGGGGCTGCGGGCTGTGCTGGGGCTGCGGGCTGTGCTGGGGCTGCGGGCTGTGCTGCAGGTCCCATCATGAAAATGTCGGCGGTGCGGACTTTAACTAATAGCGCCCGGAGTTAACGTGTGTGCAGGTTGAGCTCTCAGCTCATGCTCTCATCTGCGCACGCGTTACCTCCCACCCATTGATCTCCCAGCAGCGGATTTAAGGAAAATGGCGCCCAGAGGTGGTGCGTGCGCAGCTGAGTTCTCGGCTTGTCATTGAGCTGAGACTTCATTCTGTGCACACACTGACTCTGGGCGCCATTTCTTTGAAGCCTGCACCGCCAACCGTTTCTGGATGTTGCCTGCCTCACAGTGCTCGCAGTGCGCATCCGGGACACCCGCCGCATCACCCTGCTCAGCCTGTGACCCCGCTCCACCATCGCCCTTGCCTCCTGTGACCCAAACCCCCCCCCCCCCCTCCACCATCACCCCTGTCTCCTGTGACCCCCCCCCCCCCCCCGCTCCACCATCGCCCCTGTCTCCTGTGACCCCCGCTCCACCATCGCCCTTGCCTCCTGTGACTCCACAATCGCCCTTGCCTCCTGTGACCCCCCCCCCCCCGCTCCACCATCGCCCCTGCCTCCTGTGACCCCCGCTCCACCATCGCCCCTGCCTCCTTTGACCCCCGCTCCACCATCGCCCCTGCCTCCTGTGACCCCCGCTCCACCATCGCCCCTGCCTCCTGTGACCCCCGCTCCACCATCGCCCCTGCCTCCTGTGACCCCCGCTCCACCATCGCCCCTGCCTCCTGTGACCCCCGCTCCACCATCACCCTTGCCTCCTGTGACCCTGCTCCACTGCGGGCCCCCCCCTCCCGGTAAGACACCGCCAGATTATAAGATGGAGCACATTTTTAAAATTTTTATCTATTTTATTTTTTTCCCCCTCTAAATTTGGGGTGCGTCTTATAAACCAAAAAATACTGAATATTGTATTCTGGAACATATACATAACTCTCCACACTGTAGGTAGATATCCATGTAACATATATCTTAACCTCAGAATACAAGCTCCGCACGGCCGGGACTGTGTAAGTGGGGCCCAACTTTTGGAGTATTAGAGCGGATATTTCAATACTCCTGAAATCCTGTAAAATGCTGCTGGGGCTTAACTAGTTTTATTTTCGGGGGAAAAACGCTGTAGATTTCCATCTGTCTTAAGCCTGCTTTACACGTTGCAATTAGTTGTACAATCGCATTTGCGATGTGACACGCCCAGGTTGCATACGGGATCTTATGAGATTGCACGTTGGTCGTTCATTTGCTGTCACACCAGCGTTAGTAGTCTATGTTAAATTGATCAATTTCTTTGTCGCTCCATTGGGAGACCCAGACCATTGGGTGTATAGGCTATGCCTCCGGAGGCCGCACAAAGTATTACACTAAAAGTGTAAAGCCCCTCCCCTTCTGCCTATACACCCCCCGTGCTCCCACGGGCTCCTCAGTTTTTTTGCTTTGTGCGAAGGAGGCAGACATGCACGCACAGCTCCACAGATTGGTCAGCAGCAGCTGCTGACTATGTCGGATGGAAGAAAAGTGGGCCCATATAGGGCCCCCAGCATGCTCCCTTCTCACCCCACTCTTGTCGGCGGTGTTGTTAAGGTTGAGGTATCCATTGCGGGTACGGAGGCTGGAGCCCACATGCTGTTTTCCTTCCCCATCCCCCTCAGGGCTCTGGGTGAAGTGGGATCCTATCGGTCTCCAGGCACAGGAGACCGTGCTCCATCCACAGCTCCTGAGGACACTGCTGGATAGGAGCCGGGTACCGTTCAGGGACATGGCCCTGCTACTTGGAGGTACTCTGTATCCCTGTGGGGACCGCGCACAGCAACACTACAGCTTTGCTGGGTGTGCTAGTGCACCGGGGACCGCGGCGCTGACCGGGTTAAAATGTGCCATTACACACTCAGCGTTGCTGAGTGTGTTTTATGTATAGGGACTGCCGCGCTGACCGCCGCTGCCGCGGAAACACTGCGGCGCGGCTGGGACTTGTAGTGCGCCGGGGACTTCCGCGCTGGCCGCGCATATACGGCGGCCGCGCTTATTACTCGAGTCCCCGGCTTTTTGCGGCCTAGTTTCCTTTTCCTCCCGCCCTCAGCCCTGACAGGCAGGGGAAGGGCGGGAAGCTGCACAGAACGAGCAGCACTGAGGGCTTGAGCATGCTTTGCATACTCCACCCCTCTCACTGTGCACAGTGCGGCTCCAGTTCCCGCACTTTCTCGGCCACGCCCATGACTCCCTCCTCTCCTCAGGACGCCGGCAGCCATTCCTGTCAGCTCCTCGGACGCAGCAGAGGGGGACAAAGTCTGGGAGACCCAGGCAGGGACTTGGGTGGCCTCACAACCTCTTGAAGCGGGTGGTAAGCAGCACCTGTGGTGCTAGCCCCATTGTGCAGTAGTGTAACTATACTGTATATGTTTATGGTATATACTTTACACTGTATGGTGCACAGTTGATTTCTGGCTATATACCCTATTGTGTTGCTCAGGGAAGATAATAGCATGGCGCCCACGAAAGGCAGGGTTGCCAAAACACAGGCTTATTATGCTGCCTGCGCCGCATGTACGACCCCGCTACCGGCAGGTTCCACTGACCCTCATTGTCTGCACTGTTCGGCCCCTGTGGCACCTGCTCAGCCAGAGCCTCTGCTAGGGGGGGCCCAGGGGGAGCCACCTGCTGACAATGTCCAGGTGACGGGGACAGAGTTTGCAAAACTCTCTGAGACTATGGCTAAGATACTAGAAGCCTTGCAGTACAGGCCGGTATCTCAGCACAGGGACTCTGTTGAATCTTTGCTCCCTGGCCCCCCTCAGTTGGACCAACAATGTCCTCCAGGGGTATCTCATAGATCCCAGGCTGAGGGTTCTGACACAGACCCCAGCCCCAGACCGATTAAGCGAGCTCGCTTAGATTTTCCCTCGACATCATCATATTGTTCAGGGTCTCAGCGAGGGGAATCTCGAGTTGATGAAGCGGAGGTAGCTGATCAGGATTCTGATCCTGAGGACGCTCTCAATCTAAATACTCCGGACGGGGACGCCATAGTGAACGATCTTATTGCATCCATCAATCAAATGCTGGATATTTCTCCCTCAGTCCCTCCAGCAGAGGAGTCGGCTTCTCAGCAGGAGAAATTCCGGTTCAGGTTCCCCAAGAGTACACCGAGTATGTTTCTGGACCACTCTGACTTCAGAGAGGCAGTCCAGAATCACCATGCTTGTCCAGATAAGCGTTTTTCTAAGCGCCTTAAGGATACACGTTATCCCTTTCCACCTGACGTGGTTAAAGGTTGGACTCAGTGTCCCAAAGTGGATCCTCCAATCTCCAGACTGGCGGCTAGATCCATACTTGCAGTGGAAGATGGGGCTTCACTCAAGGATGCCACTGACAGGCAGATGGAGCTCTGGTTGAAATCCATCTATGAAGCGATCGGCGCTTCTTTTGCCCCAGCATTCGCAGCCGTATGGGCGCTACAAGCTATCTCAGCAGGTCAAGCGCAAATTGAAGCAGCCACATGCACGTCCGCGCCACAAGTGGCGTCCATTACCACTCAGACCTCGGCATTTGCGTCTTACGCTATTAATGCTGTCCTGGACTCTGCGAGCCGTACGGCGGTGGCAGCCGCCAATTCGGTGGTACTCCGCAGGGCCTTGTGGCTACGGGAATGGAAGGCAGATTCTGCTTCCAAAAAGCGCTTAACCAGTTTGCCAATTTCTGGCGACAGATTGTTTGGCGAGCGTTTGGATGAAATCATCAAACCATCCAAGGGAAAGGATACATCCTTACCCCAGCCCAAACCAAACATACCCCAACAGAGGAGAGGGCAGTCGAGGTTTCGGTCCTTTCGGGGCGCGGGCAGGTCCCAATTCTCCTCGTCCAAAAAGCCTCAGAAAGAGCAAAGGATCTCTGATGCATGGCGGTCTAAGTCACGTCCTAAAAAGGCCACCGGAGGGGCAGCTAACAAAGCGGCTTCCTCATGACTTTCGACCTCCTCATCCCGCATCCTCGGTCGGTGGCAGGCTCTCCCGCTTTTGCGACACCTGGCTGCCACGAATAAAAGACCGCTGGGTGAGAGACATTCTGTCTCACGGTTACAAGATAGAGTTCACCTCTCGTCCCCCGACTCGATTCTTCAGGTCATCCACGCCTCCCGAGCGAGCAGAGGCTCTTCTGCAGGCGCTGCGCACTCTGAAGGCAGAAGGAGTGGTGATCCCTGTTCCTCTTCAGCAACAGGGCCACGGTTTTTACTCCAACTTGTTTGTGGTCCCAAAGAAGGACGGGTCTTTCCGCCCTGTCCTGGACCTGAAACTGCTCAACAAACACGTAAAAACCAGGCGGTTCCGGATGGAATCCCTCCGCTCCGTCATCGCCTCAATGTCCCAAGGAGATTTCCTTGCATCGATCGATATCAAAGATGCTTATCTCCACGTACCGATTGCTCCGGAGAACCAGCGCTTCCTGCGCTTCGCCATAGGAAACGAACACCTGCAGTTCGTGGCACTGCCGTTCGGTCTGGCAACAGCCCCACGGGTTTTTACCAAGGTTATGGCTACTGTAGTAGCGGTCCTACACTCTCAGGGTCACTCGGTGATCCCGTACTTGGACGATCTGCTGATCAAGGCACCCTCTCAAGAGGCATGCCAACGCAGCCTCGAAGCTACCCTGGAGACTCTCCAGAGTTTCGGGTGGATCATCAATTTTCCGAAGTCAAATCTGACACCGGCCCAATCGCTGACATATCTTGGCATGGAGTTTCATACCCTCTCAGCGATAGTGAAGCTTCTGCTGATCAAGCAGCAGTCACTACAGAAAGGGATACAATCTCTCCTTCAAGGCCAGTCACACCCCTTGAGACGCCTCATGCACTTCCTGGGGAAGATGGTGGCAGCAATGGAGGCAGTCCCTTTCGCGCAGTTTCACCTGCGTCCTCTTCAATGGGACATCCTACGCAAATGGGACAGGAAGCCGACGTCCCTCGACAGGACTGTCTCCCTCTCTCAAGCGACCAAAGCTTCCCTTCGGTGGTGGCTTCTTCCCACTTCATTATCAAAGGGGAAATCCTTCCTGCCCCCATCCTGGGAGGTGGTCACGACGGACGCGAGTCTGTCAGGGTGGGGAGCGGTTTTTCTCCACCACAGGGCTCAGGGTACGTGGACCCAACAAGAGTCATCGCTTCAGATCAATGTTCTGGAAATACGGGCAGTGTACCTTGCCCTGAAAGCGTTCCAGCAGTGGCTGGAAGGCAAGCAGATCCGAATTCAGTCGGACAATTCCACAGCGGTGGCATACATCAACCACCAAGGCGGCACACGCAGTCGGCAAGCCTTCCAGGAAGTCCGGCGGATTTTGCTGTGGGTGGAAGCAACGGCCTCCACCATCTCTGCAGTTCACATCCCAGGCGTGAAAAACTGGGAAGCAGATTATCTCAGTCGCCAGGGCATGGACGCAGGGGAATGGTCCCTTCACCCGGACGTGTTTCAGGAGATCTGTTGCCGCTGGGGCATGCCGGACGTCGACCTCATGGCGTCCCGGCACAACAACAAGGTACCGATGTTCATGGCACGGTCTCAAGATCCCAGAGCTCTGGCGGCAGACGCCTTAGTTCAGGATTGGTCGCAGTTTCAGCTCCCTTATGTGTTTCCTCCGCTGGCACTGTTGCCCAGAGTGTTACGCAAGATCAGGGCCGACTGCCGCCGCGTCATCCTCGTCGCTCCAGACTGGCCGAGGAGGTCGTGGTACCCGGATCTGTGGCATCTCACGGTCGGCCAACCGTGGGCACTACCAGACCGACCAGACTTGCTATCCCAAGGGCCGTTTTTCCATCTGAATTCTGCGGCCCTCAACCTGACTGTGTGGCCATTGAGTCCTGGATCCTAGCGTCTTCAGGGTTATCTCAAGACGTCATTGCCACTATGAGACAGGCTAGGAAACCAACGTCCGCCAAGATCTACCACAGGACGTGGAAAATTTTCCTGTCGTGGTGCTCTGCTCAGGGTTTTTCTCCCTGGCCTTTTGCCTTGCCCACTTTTCTGTCCTTCCTTCAATCTGGACTGGGAAAGGGTTTGTCGCTCGGCTCCCTTAAGGGACAAGTCTCAGCGCTCTCTGTGTTTTTCCAGAAGCGCCTTGCCAGGCTTCCACAGGTACGCACGTTCCTGCAGGGGGTTTGTCACATCGTTCCTCCTTACAAGCGGCCTTTAGAACCCTGGGATCTGAACAGGGTGTTGAGGGTTCTCCAGAAACCTCCATTCGAGCCAATGAGAGATATTTCTCTCTCACGCCTTTCACAGAAAGTGGTTTTCCTAGTTGCAGTCACTTCTCTTCGGAGAGTGTCTGAGCTAGCAGCGCTGTCATGCAAAGCCCCTTTCCTGGTGTTTCACCAGGACAAGGTGGTTCTACGTACGGTTCCGGAATTCCTCCCTAAGGTGGTATCCCCCTTTCATCTCAATCAGGATATCTCCTTACCTTGTTTTTGTCCTCATCCAGTTCACCAATGTGAAAAGGATTTGCACTTGTTAGATCTGGTGAGAGCACTCAGACTCTACATTTCTCGTACGGCGCCCTTGCGCCGCTTGGATGCACTCTTTGTCCTTGTCGCTGGCCAGCGTAAAGGGTCACAGGCTTCCAAATCAACCCTGGCTCGGTGGATCAAGGAACCAATTCTCGAAGCTTACCGTTCTGCTGGGCTTCCGGTTTCCTCAGGGCTGAAGGCCCATTCTACCAGAGCCGTGGGTGCGTCCTGGGCTTTGAGGCACCAGGCTACGGCTCAGCAGGTGTGTCAGGCGGCTACCTGGTCGAGCCTGCACACTTTCACGAAACCCTATCAGGTGCATACCTAGGCTTCGGCGGATGCCAGCCTAGGTAGACGAGTCCTTCAGGCGGCGGTTGCCCACCTGTAGGAAGGGGCCGTTTTACGGCTCTATTACGAGGTATTATTTTACCCACCCAGGGACTGCTTTTGGACGTCCCAATGGTCTGGGTCTCCCAGTGGAGCGACAAAGAAGAAGGGAATTTTGTTTACTTACCGTAAATTCCTTTTCTTCTAGCTCCAATTGGGAGACCCAGCACCCGCCCCTGTTTTTTTGTGTACACATGTTGTTCATGTTGAATGGTTTCAGTTCTCCGATATTCCTTCGGATTGAATTTACTTAAAACCAGTTTATAATTTTTTTCCTCCTTCTTGCTTTTGCACCAAAACTGAGGAGCCCGTGGGAGCACGGGGGGTGTATAGGCAGAAGGGGAGGGGCTTTACACTTTTAGTGTAATACTTTGTGCGGCCTCCGGAGGCATAGCCTATACACCCAATGGTCTGGGTCTCCCAATTGGAGCTAGAAGAAAAGGAATTTACGGTAAGTAAACAAAATTCCCTTCTTTGTGTGCGATCCTTTAGATCATGTGTTCTGTGACGTATGCATTGGGCACCTTTTTTTTTTTTTTTTTATTTATTGACTTGACAAGCGTGTGTATGTGTAGGGATGCGTTTTTACTATGTCATCTGCCATTCAGCTCTGCTACATGGCCGCTGACAGCAGACACAGACAGCAATGTAGCAGAGCTGAATGGCAGATGACAGCAGACACAGACAGAGCCGCACTGTC
Organism: Anomaloglossus baeobatrachus; assembly: GCF_048569485.1. Lineage (NCBI taxonomy): Eukaryota > Metazoa > Chordata > Amphibia > Anura > Aromobatidae > Anomaloglossus > Anomaloglossus baeobatrachus. The sequence continues at coordinate 671,738,367 of NC_134355.1, read as the reverse complement.
AGAATGAACTCGGGTGAACTTCACCCGACTTCATTGTCATGCTGCGGCTCTGTCTGTGTCGCGCCCTGATTAGCGGTCACCAGTGAAGGACTCACCGGTGACCGCTAAACTCCTGAGTAACTGAATTGAGCAGCCCTCTCTCATACTCACCGATCCCCGGTGCTGCACGGCGTTCACACTGCTCCGGCGGCTTTTACTATTTTGAAAAAGCCGGCCGCCCATTAAACAATCTCGTATTCCCTGCTTTCCCCGCCCACCGGCGCCTATGATTGGTTAGTGAGACACGCCCCCACGCTGAGTGACAGGTGCCTCACTGCACCCAATCACAGCAGCCGGTGGGCGTGTCTATACTGTGTAGTGAAATAAATAATTAAATAATTAAAAAAAACTGCGTGCGGTCCCCCCCAATTTCTTTATCGTTCCTATGGGAGACCCAGACCATGGGTGTATAGCTACTGCCCCCGGAGGACACACAAAGTTACTACACTCAAAACGTGTAGCTCCTCCCTCCTAGCATATACACCCCCTGCTAGCCAGTCCTAGCCAGTTTCATGCTTTGTGTCAGGAGGATCACACACACACATGCATCCTTTTTTGATTTTTCATTTTTTCTAAAGATTTGGAAGAAAAGCGGGTCCACTGGACTCCCGGCATGTCCCTTCTCACCCTCCTGGCGGCGGTGCTGTTAAGGTTGACTTCAGGGCAGGAGCCCTTCATGCCGCGCTCCTTCACCATCCCTTAGGGGCTCTGGCTTGAAGTTAGAGCCAACACGGTTCTCACTGCCTTGCAGGAGACCGGCCTCCATCCGCAGGCCTTTTGCAGGACCCTGCTGGACGGAGCACTGAACCCCCACCCCACCCAGGGACTGGGCCCTGCGTCTCAAAGCTAAGTATAGAGACGTTATTCAGAGGGTCCTTCTGCAATGTGGGGCACTTTTATTGGGGGGAACAGTGATTTACTTTGATAATGTTGCTTTTTACGGTGTTTCCGGCCGGTTCCACGGTTTTTACTGAGATCCGCGCCGATGATGCCTGATTGTCGGCCGCATGCATAACTCTAGGCCCCGGCTTCAGCCGCGGCCTAGTTTCGTTTCGTTCCCCTGTATGTCAGTCATGCAGGGGGACACTGCAGCGTCGCCCGCCGGCCGCTCTGCACAGGGGAGGACACTCCTTTTTGAGGAGATGATTCCCTCCCCTGTACATCTCCTTAGCCCTCCGATTCCCGCTCCTGGGTTAACCCCCGCCCTCCCCCTCACTCTGGCGCCATTTTCTCAGCGTCCTTAGTACACTGGTCGGCGCTGGCTGCTCTGCAGTGCAGAGGGAGTGAATATCTGGCTGGGGGTCCAGGCTTGGAATCCGGGGGGCACTCATATAGCGGCCTGATAAGTCACAACCTCTGGTTGTGCACTTTTATACACTCTCAGGGCATACTGAAGGAGTTAATTCTTTATTATAGAACCTCCTCCTCAGCAGCATGTCTCACTCTAGGAGCAAAGCTCCAAGGCTGTAAACTACATGTTCTGCATGTAAGCTGATATTGCCTGAACCGGCACAGACCCACACTGTAATGGTTCTTATGTGGTGGTACCTCAGCCTGGAGTCTCCCCAGGCTGAACCCCTGTCTTGGGTATTCTAGACATTCTAGACAGAGCCCCCACCTCTGCAGCATGTCTCACAGAGCAAGGCTGCAGGCTGTTTTTATTGTCCACTGCAGGTAGTCTCGTACGGCTGTACCGAGCTCATAACCACTGTGGCCCCTCAGCTTGGAGGCTCATGCATGGTCCCTCCAGCTGCTCCGGGTTCGGTGGCTGACCCCTGGGGGAATCTATTTCCAGGGGTCGGCTGTCCCGGCATCTGCTGAGCATGCAGCCCCCTTCTCAGGGCGTTTTCTGCTTCAGCTCGCTCAGCAAAGCTCACAAGGGACTCTCCTTCTGGGCTCAGACCCCGTCCTCCTGACAGGGAGACGCAGGGTCCCCTGTCCTCTCCGTCCCGCAGCTCCGATTACGAGCTGACTCACTGGACGAGGAGGATGTCTCTACCAGGGGCTCGGACGCTACCTTATGTACATTGATCCGTCCGTAGGTGACGCAGATGCGAATGATTGGATTGCGTCCATTATACTTGTACTGGACATCCATCCGCCTGTGAGTATTCCCCGCTGGCAGAAAGGCATCAGTATACCTTTAACAGGACGAGGAGTGTGTTCCTTAACCACTCCAGTTTTCAGCCCGCTGCGTCCAAGCCCACAGCCTGTCCTGCAGACCCCACAGCGGGGTTCTGCTGCCTGTCTCCCCCTCCCATCAGAGGTGGTCAAGGAGTGTACTCATTCGCCAAGGGTGGCCACTCCGGTGTCTAGACTTTCAGCCCGGATAGTTGTATCAGTGGCTGACGGCACCTCTGTAAGGATCCACGGTACATTAATTTTGTACTGGACCTCAATCCGCCAGAATTACCTTATCTAAGTGAACACAACGTGTGTTCCTTAACCACTCCAGTTTTCAGACCCCTGTGACCAGCCCAGGGTCCGCTCTGACAGTCGCTTCCCATGAAGCGTGATTCTGAGGACTGTGTTTCCCATGTCCACCAATGGTGGTCAAGAAGTGGGCTCATTCACCTCAGGTGGCTCAGCCCGGACCGTTATGTCAGTGGCTGATGGCTCCTCACTTAAGGATTTTGCGGTCCGCCCGGTTGTCCTTTTGGCCAAGTCGGTATGGGGGCGGCAGGAGCTTCGTTCTCCTCAGCTTTACAGCAGGCGGGTTTTTTTGTACCTTCTCTGCTCTTCTGGAGGAGATGCGTTCCCTCACAGGGACTCTATGCCCAAAACGGTTGCCTGAACTTCAGTCTTTTCATCCTCTGCCAGGTCTGCCATGCTGGACTCCGCACGGCGGTGGTCTTGGCTACTTTTCACTATCCGCAGGCCCCTGTGGCTTCGGAGGGACCAGTTTCCTTTCCTCGGAACCAACTGGATGAAATTAAGGAAGCTCTTGGCGGGGAGTGTTCTTCCTTGCCACAAACCTAAACCAGGGAACCTGTCCAGGGCAGGAATCAGTTGAGGTTTCGGTGGTTTCCGTTCCTCCATCTGATAGTCCTCTAGCTCGGCCTAGGTTCATAGAACCAAATGGCTCGTAGCTGCGTCTTCAGAAGACCGCAGGAGATGCTGCCACTGAGTCAGCTTCCTCCGAGCTATCTAGCCACGCCAACAACCTCCTTGGTCGGGGGCAAGCTCTCTCCACTTGGCGACGTAGGGTTCTAACACGTCTCCGTTCAGTGGGGGCGGGATTATATCTCCCATGGCTACAGGATGGAATTCTGTCCACCCGCCAAACAGATTTTTTCTGTCAACTCCTCCCGGCTCCAAGGCCGCCGCCTTCTCACAGGCCGTGGCATTTCTTGCAGGCCAATGGAGTAATTGTACCGGTTCCCGACTGGGAACGGTTCTGAGATTTTTGCTTAAATCTATTACTAGTCCCCGAAGAGGGCGGTGCCTTCCGACCTGGATCTTTAGCTTTTCAAGCATAGTCAGGTGTGGCGTTTTTCACATGGAGTCTCGGTTTTGTTCCGTGTGTTTTTCACCGGATCAATCAAGAACCCAAGGAGATTCCCTAGCAGCCATCGGCATCAGAGATGCCTATCTGCAGGAGTCAATCGCAGTTTCACACCAGCGTTGACTACGTTTTGACAATCGGAGTAGTCCAATTCGTGGCTCTTCCCTTGGGGTTAGCCACGGCCCCTCGAGTATTCTCATTGGGGCAGCTGTGATTAAGGTCCTGCACCCCTAGGGATTTGCAGTGATCTTTTGCCCTGGACGGCCTTCTTGAGACTCTGTCGGCACTTGTGAAGCTGCTCTTAGTCGATCAGTAGTCCCTCCGCTGGCGGTCGACGTCGTTCTATCAGACACCATATACAGGTGCTGGTCAGACGGTGGCGTCAATGGAAGCGATTCCTTGCCCAGTTCCTCCTGCGTCCTCTGAGACTGGATGTTTTCCGCTGTACAAGCGAACTCCCTCCTCCCACGGGGTGGTGGCTTCGCCACTGACCAGGGGCTCGTTTCAGTGGTGGCTTCGGCCACTCTGTCTCAAGGGCGCTCCTTCCTGGCCCCGTCCCGGGTGATCCTCACCAGGATGCTAGCCTATCCGCCTTGGGAGCAGTATATCTCCACCGTGGAGCGCAGGGCGCTTGGACTCTGTCCGAATCAGCCCTCTGGATCAATGTGCTGGAAATCAGAGCTGTATTTCTAGCTCTGTAAGCCTTCACCATCTGTTGGCGGCTAGGCACATTCGAGTCCAGTCGGACAACGTGACAGCGTTTTCCTACATCAGCTTCCAGGGCGGGTCTCTCAGCCGCCTGGCAATCTTGGCGGCTCAACATTCTTCAGTGGACAAGGGACTCCTAGTCCACCGTATCCGCAGCCCACATCCTAGATGTGAAAACTGCGAGGCAGACTATTTCAGCTGTCCAACCGTGGTCCACAATCCTCAGGTTTTGCGGTAGACACACTGGTTCATGTTTGATCCCAGCTTCGTCTCTTTACGTATTTCACCCTCTACCTCTTGTTCAGAGTCCTGCGCAAGATCAGTAAAGGGGGCCGTCGGGTCATTCTCATACTCCAGACTGACCCAGGCAGGCTTGGTACTCTAACCTGCTCCTTCTGTCCGTTGGGTTGCCATGGCATCTTCCGGACCGTTCAGACCTTTTCTCAAAAGGTCCGTTTTTTTCCGTCAGAATTCTGAATTCTCAGATTGACGGCGTAGCTCTTGAGTCCTGGATCTTGGCGACTTCTGATATCCTTCCTGAAGTCATCTCCGCTATGACTCGAGCTCCAAAGTGTCCTTTGACCTTTTTTGTCCTTGCCGACCCTCCTGTCCCTTCCACAGTCCGGTCTACAGATACGACTATCCCTCATTAAGGGACAGGTCTCGGCTCTGTCAGTATGTGCCAGCGGCGTATCGTCCGGCTGGCTCCGGTGCGCTCCTTTGAGGGCGCATCTCAACATCATTCCGCCTTTCCGGCGGCCTATAGAGCCCTGGGACCTTAATCCGGTCCTTACGGGTCCCGGAAACCCCCCTTTGCGCCTCTTGGGGAGGTTTCTTTGTTTCATCTTTCACAGAAAGTATTCTTTCTAGTGGCTATATTTTCCCGCCAGAGAGTTCTGGCTGCACTCTCTCGGAGTCACCCCCTTTGTTTGGTCTTTTGCATCAAGACAAGGTGGTCTTCGTCCGACTCCGGACTTTTTTTCCCTAAGGTGGTTACTCTTCCACCTTATCCGGGGCAATTTTCCTGCCTTCCTTTTGTCAGGCTCCTGTTCATCGCTTGAGGAAGCGTTGCATATCCTGGATCTGGTGCGGGCGCTCCGGATCTATGTGTCTCGCACCGCCGTTTTTAGGCGGTGCACCTCTCTCTGGTGCTGACTGCTAGTCAGCGTAGCGGTCTCTCGGCATCTAAGCCGACCCTAGTTCGTTGGCTTAGGTCGGCCATTTCCGAGACCTACAAGTGTACTCAAGTGCCTTCCCCGCTGGGGATCAGAGCACATTTGATCAGACCTGTCGGCGCCTTTTTGGGCTTTCAGGCACCAGGTTACGGCTCAGTAGGTCTGTCAGACTGCAGCTCGAATTAGTCTGCATACTTTTTCGGAGCACTACCCAAGGCATGCTCATGCTTTGGCAGACGCGGGCTTGGGCAGACGCATTTTTCCGGCGTCTGTCGCCCATTTGTGAAGTTAGGTTTGCCTGCTTCTCAGTTGTCTGTTTATTCCCACCCATGGACTGCTTTTGAACGTCCCATGGTCTGGGTCTCCCATAGGAACGATAAAGAAAAAGAGAATTTTGTTACTTACCGTAAATTCTTTTTTTTTATAGTTCCGTCATGGGAGACCCAGCACCCTCCCTATTGCATGTTGGCAGGTTTCTTGTTCCGTGTGTCTTCACCGGCTGTTATTGTTGTAGACAGAGGTTCCGGTTCTTCCGGATTTTACTCCGTCTCTTCTTGTGGGTGGATGTCCTCCTTCAGCTTTTGCACTAAACTGGTTAGGACTGGCTAGCAGGGGGTGTATATGCTAGGAGGGAGGAGCTACACGTTTTGAGTGTAGTAACTTTGTGTGTCCTCCGGGGGCAGTAGCTATACACCCATGGTCTGGGTCTCCCATGACGGAACTATAAGAAAAAGAATTTACGGTAAGTAACAAAATTCTCTTTTTTAAAACCAGCCAGATAAAGCCATACGGCTGAAGGCTGGTATTCTCAGGATGGGGAGCCCCACAGCTCAGCTGATCGCGCAGCTGTCTTCATTAGCTGCGTGGAGCTGACAGGAGCGGCGGTGTCTGCTGCAGGTTCGGTCACCTCCATGCAGCAGCGCTGGAAGCGATGCTGGAGCATCCTGGATTACGCCGGACATGGAGGGCTTTTTGGGGCTGATTAAAGTTGTTAACCAGGGTATATGTTAGTGTTTTTTATTTCTAATAAAGGATTTTTCGAGTGTGTGTGTTTATTTACTGTAATTTACAGATTAATCATGGAAGGAATCTCGGGGAGACGCCTGACATGATTGATCTAGGACTTATTGGCAGCTATGGGCTGCCATTAACTCCTTATTACCCCGATTGCCAATGCACCAGGGCAAATCGGGAAGAGCCGGGTACAGTCCCAGAACTGTCGCATCTAATGTATGCGGCAATTCGGGGCGGCTGTTGGTTGATATTGTTAGGCTGGGGGGCTCCCCATAACGTGGAGCTCCCCATCCTGAGAATACCAGCCTGCAGCCATATGGCTTTATCTGGCTGGTTTTAAAATTGGGGGGAACCGCACGCCGTTTTTTTTAATTATTTATTTCACTACACAATATAGACACGCCCACCGGCTGCTGTGATTGGGTGCAGTGTGACACCTGTCACTCAGCGTGGGGGCGTGTCTCACTGTAACCAATCATAGGCGCCGGTGGGCGGGGAAAGCAGGGAATACGAGATTGTTTAATGGGCGGCCGGCTTTTTCAAAATAGTAAAAGCCGCTGGAGCAGTGGGAACGCCGGGGATCGGTGAGTATATGAGAGAGGGGGATAGACTGACATGGACAGAGAGTGAGGGACAGAGATAGTGACCGACTGACAGAGATTAGTGAATGACAGACATTGTGAGGCGCTTCAGAACGCAGCTTTTCAGCTGCGCTCTGAAGCGGTCCTTTTTTAAGCTTTCGGTGCACAGCGCACACCTGCGCACATAGCATCAGACACCAAAATCGTATGAGGGATGTCACACGTTACAATTCACTAGGTTCGTGCAACAAAACGCTCAATTCTAGACAAAGATACGATGTGTTTGCGATCAACGGTTTTGCGTTCAATCCTGATCGCACGTAGATGTCACACGCAGATACCTCACAAACGATGCCGGATGTGCGTCACTTACAACTTGACCCCGACGACGGATTGTGAGATATATTGAAGCGTGTGTAGCGGGCTTTAGAGAATGCTAATCTGGCCATTCCCTCACCCCAATTCTTCCATTATTTCATATTCAGCTGGTCTCCCTTAGGAAAGACAGACAAAAAAAAATAAAATAAGCTTAGGCCGCTCTTGAGAACTACTACAATAAACCCCTCCATTACAGGACTTGTCACCCCCTTTCTCCTGCCACCAGTTTCGTATTGAGATTTTAACAGTCATGAAACGGTTAAATGATTTCATCAGCCGCTGCCCTGGACAAAGCCAAAAAAACGACAATTTTTACTTGTTTTTTTTTGTTTTTAATTTTTCTTTATTAAAAGTTGGGCAAGACTGCAGTTGAGTCAGACGGCACATGACACAGTTAACTCCCTAATGCCCAGGTTTAACATACAGGTCTTGTGCCCAGAATCAGTACCAAACATGGCCAGAACCAACCAAGGACATACCGGTACATCCTACATCATGAAGGGGTGATCACCGACTGCTGCTGTGGTGAGTCAGTGGTGATCCCCCGCACACGTCAGCTGATTTGTACAGCGGACATGTGTGCCTCGCAGGTGCAGGTGGATCTGTGATCCTCCTACGCCTGTTAATCCCTTAAATTGTGCTGTCAAAAAGGGACAGCACAATTTAAATGCCCGCAGCAGGTAATGCGCACTTGCCCATCTTTATCGGAGGCCCCGTGACATGAGCATGTGGAGCCAATGATTGCCATGGTAGCACAGGGTCATACGATGACTCCTGTCACTATCATGACTCACTTAATGTTACAAGCGGCAGAACAGCGGTAACAGAAGACTAGCATTTCTGCTGATCACAGCTGTGCAGCTCAGATCAGTAGAAATGAATGAGCGATCAGACTGCTGATCCTTATAGTCCCCTAAAAAGACTAGTAAATTTAAAAAAAAAAAAAAAAAACTAAAAGTCCCCGTTTGAAAATTAAAGAGTTAAAAAAATAAAAAATATACACACTTGGTATCGCCACTTTCAGAAATGCCCGATCGATCAAAATATAAAATCAGTTAATCTGATAGGTAAACGTGGTGGCAAAAAAAATTCCAAACGCCAAAATTACGATTTTTGTAGTTATAAATTTTGCGCAAAATACAATAACAGGCGATCACAATGTAGCATCTGCACAAAAATGATACCATTAAAAACGTCAGCTCGAGACGCAAAAAATAAGGCTGCTTTCACACCTCCGGTTTCTGCAATGCGGCACACTCCGGCACTTTGCAGGAAAATCGCAACCGTTTTTTTTTTTTTTTTTTTTTGCTGCCGGTTGCGTTTTTTCTGCATAGACTTTAATTAGTGCCGCATGGACTTGCGTTCCGTCCGTTTTTTGCCGCATGCGGCAGATTTAGCCGATGCGGTGGCCGGATGGTACGTTGCCTGGCACGTTTTTCGTGCGGCAAAAAAAAACCGCATCGCGCCGCATTCGACCGATGCGGCGCATTTTTCAATGCATGCCTATGGCGGCCGGATGCGGCGCGATGCGGCAATAACCGCATCCGACCGCCGCATGCGGTTTTTGCCACTGCGCATGCTCAGTAGCATGCCGCAAGCGGCAAAAACCAGACTGGCCGCAAAGGAAAAACTTATGCAAAGGATGCGGTGTGTTCACCGCATCCGTTGCATAGCTTGCACAGCCGGATTGAGCCGCACAGCTCAAACCGGATGTGTGAAAGCAGCCTAAGCCGTCACTGAGCCATAGATCCGAAAAATGAGACCGTTGTAGGTTTTGGAAAATGGCGCAAAACGTGCACCACTTTTTTTGGACAAACGTCTGAATTTTTTTTCACCCGTTAGATAAAAGTAAACATATTCATGTTTGGTGTCTATGAATTCGTACTGACCTGAGGCATCACACCCACACATCAGTCTTACCATATAGTGAACACAGTGAATAAAATATCCCCAAAAAATTGCACTTTTTTGGCCATTTTTCCACACGTGGATTTTGTTTTTTTCCCCCAATACATTATATGAGAGAACTTTTTTGGTTTCATTTAAGTTAAAAAAAAAAAAAAAAGCTGTATCCTGGTAGAGTATTAGTTTTTGGCCTGGGCGATGTACACACTGCAGCGCATCTTTGCTGTAAGTAATTCATTTAAAAGTACAACTCGTCCCGCAAACAATAAGCCCTCATATGGCAAGATTGACGGAAAAAAAAAAAAATTACGGCTATCGGAAGAAGGGGAGTGAAAAAAAAAAAAAGTGGAAAATCGCCCGGGGGAAGGGGTTAAAGTGTGGTTTTTATGGCCTACATTGTTGAAAAACACAGCCATGATACTGCTCGCAAGGGGAATCCTGACAGTGTGTGCACCGCACCCTGTGACTGCAGACTTTTGGGTCAGCCCTTGACCTCAATGATAGTGAGCCTATGGTCCTAATTATTTGCGGAAATGTTTTCATATGACATTGGGTTTTCCTAAAACCAATGAACCGGTTTACATTTAAAGGGTCCGGAAGAGGAGCCCCTGGCTGATTAATCGCGGTCATTATATTGTATACACTGTACTGACATTGGTTCTTTTTTTTTTCTTTTTTTTTTCTTTATCGTTCCTATGGGAGACTTAGACATTGGGTGTATAGCTTCTGCCTCCGGAGGACACACAAAGTACTACACTAAAAAGTGTAGCTCCTCCCTCTGAGCTTATACACCCCCTGGAGATCCAGATCTAGCCAGTTCAATGCTTTGTGTTCAGGAGGTCACATCCACACATGCATTCTCATCTGATTTTTGATTTTTGGAAAGAGTTTGAAGAAAAGCGGGTCCAAGCCTGGACCCCCGGCATGTCCCTTCTCACCCCACTGTGTCGGCGGTGTTGTTAAGGTTGATTCCAGGGCTGGAGCCTTACATGCCGCGCTCCTTCACCATCCCTCGGGCTCTGGCTTGAAGTGGGAGCCAGCACGGTTCTCCCTGCCTTGCAGGAGACCGGTCTCCATCCGCAGCCCTTCAGGATCCTGCCGGACGGAGCACTCATCCCCATGGACTTGAAACCCTGCGTCTCACAAGCTAAGTATCTGAGACGTTATTTTCGGGGGGTCCCTTGTACTTTATTGTTGGGGAGAGTGGGCTGTGTATCTGTTATGACATTTCCGGCCGGTTCTCTGGTTTTCACCTGAGAACCGCGCCGATGGTGCCTGCGCGCCGGCCGCATCGCTTAAATTTAGGCCCCGGCTTCGCCTGAGGCCTAGTTTCGATTTCACTGCCCCTGCATGTCAGTGTGTCAGTCATGCAGAGGGACAGTGCGGCTCCGCCCAGCGGCCGTTCGGCACAGGGGAGGGACACTCCTCTCTGAGGAAATGTCCCCTCCCCTGTAAATCTCCTTGGCCCTCCAGATCCCGCTCTCAGAGTAGGCCCCGCCCCCTCTCCTCGCTCCGGCGCCATTTTATCAGCGATCGGCGCTGGCTGCAGCATCTCTGCTAATCTGTCTGGGGGTCCGGGCTGTGGGATCTGGAGGGCACACAAACGGTCTGGTAAGCCACAACCTCCGGTTGTGGACCTGCTTATATACTCTCTGGGGGCCATTCTGGCTCAGAGCCCCCACTTCAGCAGCATGTCTCACACGAGGAGCAAGGCTGCAAGGCTGTACTCAATATGCACTGCATGTACGCTCGTGCTGCCTGAACCGAGCACATATCCACATTGTGATGCCTGCTCTAACCTGGCAATGCCTCAGCCTGGAATCGCACCCACAGTGGTCCCTCCGGCTGCTCCGGGTCCTGTGGCTGAACCCCCGGCTTGGGTAGAATCCTTCTCTAGGTCAATCTCCCAGTCTTTTGCCGACTCCATGGGACAGCTGTCCCGGACTTTGCTGACCATGCATCAGCCCCCTTCTCAGGGCGCCTCTGCTGCTAGGGCTCTCTCAGCGGAGCTCACAGAGGATTCTTCATCTGGTCCCAGACCCCGTCCTCCTAAAAGGAGACGCAGGGCTCCCTCTCCTTCCTCGTCCCGTGGCTCTGATTCAGAAGCTGACTCGCGGGACGAGGAGGATGCCTTTACAGGGGGCTCAGAGGCTACCTCCATGTGCCCCATTGATCTGTCCGAAAGTGACGCAGATGTTAGTGATTTGATTGCGTCCATTAATTCTGTACTGGACCTCAATCCGCCAGTATCAGAGGAGCAACCCTCTTTGGCAGAAAAGCACCAGTTTACCTTGTCTAAGAGGACAAAGAGTGTGTTCTTTAACCACTCCAGTTTTCAGGCCACTGTGACAAAGCCCAGAGCCTGTCCTGACAAACGCTTCCCAAAGCGTGGTTCTGATGACCGTTTTCCCTTTCCACCTGAGGTGGTCAAGGAGTGGGCTAATTCACCAAAGGTAGACCCTCCGGTGTCTAGACTCTCAGCCCGGACAGTTGTATCGGTGGCTGATGGCACCTCTCAAGGATTCCACTGACCGCCAGGTTGACCTTCTGGCCAAATCTGTATATGAGGCGGCAGGGGCCTCGTTCTCCCCATCTTTTGCAGCAGTGTGGGCTCTCAAAGCCATCTCTGCTTCTCTAGAGGAGATGCATTCCCTCGCCAGGGAATCTATGCCCGAAATGGTTGCTTTAACTTCCCAAGCTTCAGCTTTTTCATCCTATGCCATGTCTGCCATGCTGGAGGCTTCTCACCGCACTGCGGTGGCTTCGGCTAATTCCCTCGCTATCCGCAGGATCTTGTGGCTTCGAGAGTGGAAGGCAGATGCTTCTTCAAAGAAGTACCTTGCTGGGCTCCCATTTGCTGGGTCCAGGCTGTTCGGTGAACAGCTGGATGAAATTATTAAGGAGGCTACTGGCGGGAAGAGTACTTCCATGCCACAAACTAAAACCAGGAAACCTGTCCAGGGCAGGAACCAGTCGAGGTTTCGTTCCTTTCGTTCCTCAAACTGGTCGTCCTCTAAGCCCTCGGCCTCGTCCACTAAGGGTACTTTCACACCTCCGGTTTTTCTTCTGCGGCACAATCCGGCACTTTGCAGGAAAATCGCAACCGGTTTTTTTTGCTGCCGGTTGCGATTTTCCTGCATAGACTTTAATTAGTGCCGCATTGTGCCGCATGGCCTTGCGTTCCATCCGGTTTTTGCCGCATGCGGCAGATTTAGCCGATGCGGTGGCCGGATGGAACGTTGCCTGGCACGTTTTTTCGTGCGGCAAAAAAACCCGCATTCGGCCGATGCGGCGCATCTCTCAATGCATGCCTATGGTGGCCGGATGCGGCGCGATGCGGCAAATACCGCATCCGGCCGCCGCATGCGGTTTTTGCCACTGCGCATGCTCAGTAGCATGCCGCAAGCGGCAAAAACCGGGCGGGCCGCATGGTAAAAACTTATGCAAAGGATGCGGTGTTTTCACCGCATCCGTTGCATAGCTTGCACAGCCGTATTGAGCCGCAGGGCTCAAGCCGGATGTGTGAAAGTAGCCTAACTCAGCCAAGGACCAAAAACCCAACTGGCGCACGAAGCCGCGTCCTCAGAAGACCGCAGGAGCTGCTGCCACTATGGCAGCCTCCTCTTGACTATCTGGCCGCGCCAGCAACGTCCGTGGTCGGTGGCAGGCTCTCCCACTTTGGCGACGTGTGGTTTCAACATGTCTCCGATCAGTGGGTGCGGGATATCGTCTCCCACGGCTACAGGATAGAATTCTCTTCCAGCCCGCCAAACAGATTTTTTCTGTCAACTCCCCCCTGCTCCAAGGCCGCCGCCTTCTCACAGACCATGGCATCCTTGCAGGCCAACGGAGTAATTGTACCGGTTCCCGCCCGGGAACGGTTCAGAGGTTTCTACTCAAATCTCTTCCTAGTCCCCAAAAAGGACGGTTCCTTTTTGCAGCAGTGGTTGCGGTTCTGCACCTCCAGGGGTTGGCAGTGATTCCTTACCTGGACGACCTTCTAGTCAAGGCTTCATCCAGTGCAGACTGTCAGCGGAGTGTCTCGCTCACTCTCGCCACTCTAGTCCAATTCGGGTGGCTTGTCAATCTGCCCAAATCCACTCGGACTCCGACCCAGAAGCTCACGTACCTAGGGATGCAATTCGAGACTCTGCTGGCACTAGTGAAGCTGCCCTTAGTCAAACAGCAGTCCCTCCATCTGGCGGTGCGCTCTTTGCTGAGGCCCCGCCGTCATTCCATCAGGCACCTAATGCAGGTGCTGGGTCAGATGGTGGCGTCAATGGAAGCGGTTCCCTTTGCCCAGTTCCATCTGCATCCTCTGCAGCTGGACATTCTCTGCTGTTAGGACAAGCGTACTTCTTCCTTGCACAGGTTAGTGGCTCTGTCGCCACAGACCAGGGGCTCCCTTCAGTGGTGGCTTCGGCCCCTCTCTCTGTCTCAGGGACGCTCCTTCCTGGCTCCGTCCTGGGTGATCCTCACCACGGATGCCAGTCTATCCGGCTGGGGAGCAGTATATCTCCACCACAGAGCGCAGGGCACTTGGACTCCGTCCGAATCAGCCCTCTCGATCAATGTGCTGGAAATCAGAGCTGTGCTTCTAGCTCTTAGCCTTTCACCACCTGTTGGCGGGCAAGCACATTTGAGTCCAGTCAGACAACGCGACAGCGGTTGCCTACATCAATCACCAAGGCGGGACACGCAGCCGCCTGGCAATGTTGGAGGTTCAACACATCCTTCAGTGGACGGAGGACTCAAAGTCCACCATATCCGCAGTCCACATCCCAGGCGTGGAAAACTGGGAGGCAGATTATCTCAGCCGTCAAACCGTGGACAGCGGCGAGTGGGCTCTGCATCCGGCAGTGTTTCGGTCAATCTGCCGCAAGTGGGGCACTCCGGAAGTGGATCTAATGGCATCCCGGCACAACAAGGTTCCGGTTTACGTGGCTCGCTCCCACGATCCTCAGGCCTTTGCAGCGGACGCGCTGGTTCAAGATTGGTCCCAGTTTCGTCTGTCCTACGTGTTTCCCTCTCTAGCTCTCTTGCCCAGAGTCCTGCGCAAGATCAGAATGGAGGGCAGTCGGGTCATCCTCATTGCTCCAGACTGGCCCAGGCGAGCTTGGTACCCAGACCTGCTCCATCTGTCCGTAGAGGTGCCGTAGCATCTCCCAGACCGTCCAGCCCTTCTCTCACAAGGTCAGTTTTTCCGCCAGAATTCTGCGGCTCTCAGATTGACGGCGTGGCTCTTGAGTCCTGGATCTTGACGACTTCTGGTATCCCTCCAGAAGTCATCTCCACTATGACTCGGGCTCGGAAGTCTTCCTCGGCCAAAATCTATCACAGGACCTGGAGAATTTTCCTGTCCTGGTGTCGCTCTTCCGGCCATGCTCCTTGGCCTTTTTCCTTGCCGACCCTCCTGTCCTTTCTACAGTCCGGTCTGCAGCTAGGACTATCCCTCAATTCCCTCAAGGGACAGGTCTCGGCTCTGTCAGTGTTGTTCCAGCGGCGTATCGCCCGGCTGGCTCACGTGCGCACCTTCATGCAGGGCGCATCTCACATCATTCCGCCTTACCGGCGGCCTTTGGATCCCTGGGACCTCAATCTGGTCCTCACGGCTTTGCAGAAACCCCCCTTTGAGCCTCTTAGGGAGGTTTCTTTGTTTCGTCTTTCACAGACAGTGGTCTTTCTGGTGGCCATAACTTCCCTCAGGAGAGTCTCTGATTTGGCTGCGCTCTCTTCGGAGTCACCTTTTTTGGTTTTTCATCAAGACAAGGTGGTTCTCCGTCCGACTCCGGACTTTCTCCCTAAGGTGGTTTCTCCTTTCCACCTTAACCAGGACATTTCCCTGCCTTCCTTTTGTCCGGCTCCTGTTCATCGCTTTGAAAAAGCGTTGCATACTCTGGATCTGGTGCGGGCGCTCCGGATCTATGTGTCACGCACCGCTGTTCTTAGGCGGTGCACCTCTCTTTTTGTGCTGACCACAGGTCGGCGTAAGGGCCTCTCGGCTTCTAAGCCGACCTTAGCTCGTTGGATTAGGTCGGCCATTTCCGATGCCTACCAGTGTACTCAAGTGCCTCCCCCGCCGGGGATCAAGGCACACTCGACCAGAGCTGTCGGTGCCTCTTGGGCTTTCAGGCACCAGGCTATGGCTCAGCAGGTCGGTCAGGCTGCCACCTGGGCTAGTCTGCATACCTTTTCGAAGCACTACCAAGTGCATGCTCATGCTTCGGCAGATGCGAGCTTGGGCAGACGCATCCTTCAGGCGGCTGTCGCCCATTTGTGAAGTTAGGTTTCGCCTACTTCTCAGTTTTCTGTTTATTCCCACCCATGGACTGCTTTGAGACGTCCCAATGTCTGGGTCTCCCATAGGAACGATAAAGAAAAAGAGAATTTTGTTACTTACCGTAAATTCTTTTTCTTATAGTTCCGTATTGGGAGACCCAGCTCCCTCCCTGTTGCCTGTTGGCAGTTCTTGTTCCGTGTGTTATCACCGGCTGTTGTTGTAGACAGAGTCTCCGGTTGTTCCGGTTCTTGCTCTATCTCTACTTGTGGGTGGCTATTCTCCTTCAGCTTTTGCACTAAACAGGCTATATTTGGTTATCCAGGGGGTGTATATGCTCAGAGGGAGGAGCTACACTTTTTAGTGTAGTACTTTGTGTGTCCTCCGGAGGCAGAAGCTAAACACCCAATGTCTGGGTCTCCCAATACGGAACTATAAGAAAAAGAATTTACGGTAAGTAAACAAAATTCTTTTTTTTTTTTCCTCCTCCCCTTTTTCCAAGAACCATAACTTTTTTTTTTATTGTTCCGTTAATATAGCAGTATGAGGTTTTGGGTTTTTTTGTTTTTTTTTTCTTTGGGCGAGCTGTCCCACTTAGGATGATTGCAGCTTCAAGTCCCCTATCGCTTGTGCTGTGCAGAGCAATCCTTAGCATCAGCCAAAGTGTCGGCTCCTCAGTGACCCTCCTCCCTTCTGATGCTGCTGAGATCTAACACTGCTCAGTACAAGCTGCGGATTTCGGTCACACTGGGTGGGCAGACAGTAAATATACTTATATGTATTGGGGGCTCTTACTCTACAGATGAACTCGTATAATATCCAAATCATACAGCCACTGGATTATCACAGTCAGTACATCAGCCTCATCAGGTCTATTTTGAAATCTGATTCTGTTTTAAAATGTATGCACCAAGATCAAGAAACATATATATTTTATTTTTCCTTCAGATCTACCAGAAGATCCCGCTGACGGACCCCTCCTCTGGCCGCACACAGAACATCGTCTCCACCGTGCAGAAGCTGAGCCTCTCCAGCGGCCCCCTAGTGTCCCGCCACAGCTTCTCCCCCATTTATTTGTCGTGTGCTATGCTGCTCGCCGCCCTCAGCTGGCAGTACCTGAGCACGGTCCAGGCCTCGGAGGAGGTGCACACAGGACAGTGACCCCCTCATCCCACCCCTCTAGGACCAGATACCTTCCATCATTACAGCCCTCCATATGGTAGTAATCAGTAACGTGTCCCCTCTTGTCTTTCGGGATTACGGGACCGGTCATAGTGCTTTTCTCAAACATGGTCTGATGTAGACTGATTCCTTGGGATACTTGACCCCGGGAAGGGGATCCTCCTAAATCATTTCTGGGGCTTTTCCATCAGTATGTGCAGTATGTTCGGTGGTGGGATGACCCATGAGTAAGTGGAGGACTTAGCTCTGGAATATAGGAGGTCATTGATCGATACGATGGCCAGACCAGAGCATCTGCTGAAGTCAGTATGGACTGGACTATAAAGGGATACGCGGGAGCAGACTCCGCCCCGTCGAATGTGATAGTTAAGGCGGATCCTGACCAGCATCAGCGTCACGTTTTATAAGGGGACGCTGGACCCTCATCCAATCAAGAAACTGAACAGGATGACTTTATTCCTGATTGATGTTTTCCTTGAGATGAACCGCATCAAGGATTTCTGTCACCGGCCTCCGATTAATTGAAGCTTTTATGGGTAAAATATAAAATGTGGACAAAGATTATGGTCGTCGATGTTCCTGAAAAATCTCCATTTTTGATTTTGTTAAAACTTTTTCTCATCTACTGGCTTTAAAAAAAAAAAAAAAAAAAAAAAAAAAATGGCTGCCGCGGGGGCGCGTTGACGAGACGGCTGCCGCGGGGGCGCGTTGACGAGACGGCTGCCGCGGGGGCGCGTTGGCGAGATGGCTGCCGCGGGGGCGCGTTGGCGAGACGGCTTCCGCGGGGGCGCGCTGCCATAGACTCGGCTACACGCTTAGCCCGGTCATGGTCAGTACAGTTGCCTGTCGGCAGAGCGTCGATCCCATTGTGCCCGCTGTGGCAGCCGCTCCCCGGAGGCCACGTCAGGAATGGTCGTATCGTGACATTGTTATACAATGTGTTCTCATTTTTTATTAAATAAAATTTAAGAACTGATTTAAACCGCTGTCATTTTTATGGGAAAAGCTTTTTAAAGAGACAGTAGTACTTTTATAAATATTGCGGTCATGGTGACGCTGGACTTTGAGGTGTCGGTGTTATAGAAATCTGACTTGTTGCCTGTTTTTTTTTTTTTTTTCCCCCTGTAGCTCAACTACTGTGTTTTCCGGATTATAAGACGCATCCCAACCCCAATCCCAAGAGGTGCGTCTTATAATCCGGATATGGCTTACCGGGGTGGCGGTGGTGGAGCGGGATCCCAGGACGGAGGGTCGTCGATACTGAGGGCTTGGAGGAGAGGGTGTCACTGCAATGGAGTGGCTCAGGAGGGTCACAGGGCGGGGTATCGTGGCCGCCGTACCATTGATCCGACTTAAGGCTCCATTGAATCGCCCGCGGTTGATGTGATGGACTTCATGAAAATGGCAGCGGAGTCCTAATTGCGCATGCGCCCTATTCTTGAGGTCCATCTCGTCAACCTCAGGCGATTCAATGGAGCCCGCAGTCAGATCAATGGCATCGGCCGCCACGATACCCCACCCTGTGACCCTCCTGAGTCGCTCCACTGCAGGGACACCCCCACAGTCATATCAATGGCGCCCACCGCCGGGACACCACCAAGCCCGCAGTATTGCCGACCTCCCACTGAGCCTGCAGCATCACCGTCCCGTTCTCCTGAGCCTCTCCACCACCGCTGCTTCCCCCCCCGGTGAGCTGATTAAATGTTAAAATGAGGGTCCGTCTTATAAAGATTATTTTTAACTATTTTCCTGCTCTAAATTTGGGGTGCGTCTTATAATCAGGGCCGAATAAAACGAAAAAATATGGTATATGGCCATGTGTGCTTATACCAGTCCCAAGCCACCGCTATATACCAGACTCTACTTCCAATTCTGCACCTTCTTCAGTTTCTCTTCCAAAAAAGTAGAAAATTTACTTTAGAGAATATTAAAGCTGATTTCTAGAGATAAAGAAATCCATAAAACACTGAAGAAACTGTACAGATAGTTTGTGACTACATAAAAAGAAGACTGCAGACGTAATTGATAGGATGAGAAATAAGAGCCACATTATAATTTTGCTGCTGCTGCCAATCACATTTTATTTATGCAGGAGCAAGCCCCCAATATTACAGAAAAAAAAATTAGATTTGCAACAGCCACATAGTGTGTTGCCCACAATATTGGCCATTTGCCCTCTTTGGTGTGTGTATTCGCAGTGTCAATGCTGCAGCTCAATGCTCCGTTGATTCCTTTTGGTGCTTATGTAACTTTTTTAGTTGCTGTTTTTAGTAAGTGGGGAATAAAGTTTAACGCCTTTGCGACCAAGGATGTACCAGTACGTCCTAAATCATAAAGGTGTAATGGCTGCTGCGGTGAGCCCGGCAGTGATCCCTGCACACGTCTGCTGTTGAAATCAGCAGACATGTGTGGCTATCAGGTGCAGGTGGATCCGTGATCCACCTGCGCCTGTTAACTCCCTTAGATCGTGGTTTCAAAATGTGACAATGCAATTTAAAAAAAAAAAAAAAATCGCAGCGAGGAACGCGCCTTACCCTGCCACTATTTGAGGCCTGTGCCGTGATCACTGGGAGCCAATGGTTGCCATTGTAGTGACAGGTCATGTGATTACTCTTGTTGCTATCATGATGTAGTTCCTGTAACAGCTGACAGTGGCTGTAACAGAAATGCAGCATTTCTGCTGATCAGAGCTGTGCTGCTCTGATCAACAGAAATGAATGAGTGATCAGACGGGTGATCCTTATAGTACCCTAGGGGAACTAGTAAAATAAAATAGAAAAAAAAGTTAAACCTAAGTTCACATCACCCCCCTTTCACCCCATTGAAAATTAAAGGGTTACAAATATATACACACATTTGGTATCGCCGTGTTCAGAAACGCTCGATTTATCAAAATATATAATCAATTTGATCAGTACACGCCAAAATTACGTTTTTTGGTTGTCACAAATAAAATTTTTTATTAATTATATAATTAAAAATGTCAGCTCAAGACGCAAAAAATAAGCAGTCACTGAGCCATAGATCACGAAAAAAGAACGCTATGGGTCGTGGAAAATAGCACAAAGTGCGCCACTTTTTTTTTTTTTTTTTTTTTTTTTTTTGACGAACTTCTGCATTTTTTTTTTTTAACTGCTTAGATAAAGCTATATATGTTTGGTGTCTGCGAACTCGCACCGACCTGAGGAATCACACCAACACATCAGTTTTACCATATAGTGAACATGGTGAATAAAATATCCCAAAAACAATCATGCAATCATAACTGGATATTATTTTTTTTTGCTGTTTTCCAGTACACTATGTGGTAAAACTTATGGTTTCATTTAAAAGTACAACTCTTCCTGCAAAAATAACAAGCCCTCACATGTCAAGATTGACGGAAAAAAAACCCGTTACGACTCCTGCAAGAAGGGGAGCAAAAATATAAAGATTGAAAAATAACTATTGTATCTCTCTGTCTACATACAGTGTGTCCACCCATATCCTATCCACCGCCATTAACTTGAGAACGGCGGCAGCTATAGGCATACAATTGGTGTCTAGGTATAGTAAAGTAGCCATGCGCTACGCAATGAAACCACCTATAGCGCCACCTGGTGGAAAACAATGGAGTTAGCATTTTTATCTCGAAAACGGAACGAGATAAAGTGAATTACAAAGTTGTAGGGCATCATCAATTCAATACGAATCGAAAGGGCCAAATAACCATGGCCTTTCCCACCCTAATATCAGCCCCAGTTGTCTGCTGTAGCTTGGCTAGTTTAGAAAAACGAGGGGGGACCCCACATCATGTAAAACAAATAATTTAAGAAGTGTGGGATCCCCTCTATTTTTCATAACCAGCCAAGGTACAGCAGAGAGCCTGCAGCTGCTGCTGTTCATGTGTTAGATAGGAAAAATGGGGGGTACCCCACATCATTCCCCTCCCCCCCAAAAAAAAAAGCTGGCCAATCTAGCTATCCCTCTATCAAGCTATTATGTAGCTATCTATCAATTATCCTATCATATTTTGTTTCTACGCTAAAAAATGCTGTGACAGGGTCCTTCTCCAATATCACATAATCAACAGAGCGAGAGCTGGGTGAACAATCCAGAGATCCTTCATTCTAAGCAAAATCAGACTGTCCATGAAATAATCCACCACCCAGAGGGTAAAATAGTCCAGAAACACGTATATATTCCAGTAAGCGATAAATGTCCAGGTATATGGGGAGCCCCGGCTTCTCCCACAGAGGATGAAACTTCCTGCTTCTGTCTTGAAGTTCTCAGACAGACTGAGTAATCTCTCAGGTAAGCAGAGTGTTTCGTAAATCTCAAGGCCCCCTCCGCCAGACTTGGGGACAAAGCCTGGCAAGGGGTGATAACCTTGCAAACAGGACAATGTACATAGAATGGACAGAGCACCACACCTAAAATGCAAACCTACACAAAATTATACACAACCCCCCCCCCCCCCCATATCACACCATCACAACCTCTCCCTAATAAGTGAGTACGCCATGAGGTCTACACAGACCTCTGGCCACCCCACTTAAGTCCATGTTGCTCAGCTGTGGATAGTCTTTTGTACAGCGGTAGGGTTGGAAGGACAAGCTTCCCTTTGTGTCCTCTTTCACTCAAACTGTGTTTCCTGCACCCACAAATTGGCATTGTAGATCTCCCACATCATTTGCTAGCAGAAAATCTGCAGGCAGGCCGCTCATCACCCCAACCACACATTGCTTGATCCCAAAGTCAAAGACCAGATGTACAGTCGCCTTTGGGATATTCCTCCTTTGTCCTCCTGCCAATTCAATAACCAT
Organism: Anomaloglossus baeobatrachus; assembly: GCF_048569485.1. Lineage (NCBI taxonomy): Eukaryota > Metazoa > Chordata > Amphibia > Anura > Aromobatidae > Anomaloglossus > Anomaloglossus baeobatrachus. Next base: position 671,716,798 of record NC_134355.1, on the reverse strand, counting down.
CCCTGGTCCATGATGTATCGCCTCTGGCCGAACTACTCTGGGATCAGCTATTGTGATAAATGCCCCGGAGTCACAAAATCCAATGACTCTCAGTTAGGGCTGAGCGGATCCGCCAAAAACTGGGACTGGCGGATCACAGCCAGATTTTACAAAGAGTGATTCGCTCTGGAATCCGGTGCCCATATAAGTCAATGGGGACCGGAATCTGGAGATTAAAAATGTTTGTGGAGGTGATGGGGGTAGGAGCCAGCGTGGCAGTCACCGGGCCAGTGTTATGGAGGCACACTCCTTCCGGGTCACGCTTTTACTTTACGGAGCCGACAATTCAATATTCATTGTTTTGCCCGCCCACCGGTGCGTGTCATTGGTTTTAGTTAGATGAGCCCACACCGAGTGGCAGCGTGTCAGCTGACTGCAACCAATCACAGGCGGCAGGACGGCCGTTTGGCGGGGAAAGCAGTGTATCCCTCGCAAGTGTGACTCAGTTTTTTTTTTTTGTTTATTTAAATAAATAATTAAAGGGAACCAAACATCAGGTTTTTCGTGTATAAGCTGCAGCCAGTGCAGTACTGGCACTATCAGGCACAGTGTGTACATACCATCAGGGGGCAGCTCGGGTGTTTAGGCAGCGAAATCCAACTTTATAAAGTTTGAAAATTCGTGCACTTTTTGATTGACGTGTGCACCTCTCTCCTAATGTCCGGGCATGTTATGCACTTGTATCCCCGTCGCCTGTTCCTCCCTCTCTCCTGATGTCCGGGCGTGTTATGCACGTGTATCTCCGCCCCCCCCCCCGCCTGTTCCTCCCTCTCTCCTGATGTCCGGGCGTGTTATGCACGTGTATCTCCTCCCCCCCCCCGCCTGTTCCTCACTCTCTCCTGATGTCCGGGCGTGTTATGCACGTGTATCCCCGCCCCCCGCCGCCTGTTCCTCCCTCTCTCCTAATGTCCGGGCGGGTTATGCACTTGTATCCCCGCCGCCTGTTCCTCCCTCTCTCCTGATGTCCGGGCGTGTTATGCATGTGTATCCCCGCCCCCCCGCCTGTTCCTCCCTCTCTCTGGCTGTATTTAAATTTCCCTCTTCAGTGACATGACGTCGGAGTTGGCGCCTGCGCATAGCGCTTATCTCTGGCGCCATGTTACTGAAGCCCGCTGTACCGTGCAGCCGGGTGCACGAGAGGGCGGCGCATGCGCCCTCGCTTCTTCAGATCCCGTTGTGACCGCGGGAGCGTGCGCGGTTACAACAGGACTGGAGATGAGCTGACGCGATTGCTACGCTACCAGCACAGCAGCCGCCTAGGACACCGGGGCTCAGGTGAGTTCACAATGCTGTGCGTGCGCCCCTGTGTTGACCTGAGCTCACCTTCTGAATGCCAGGTCACCGCAGGAAAGACCTGGCATTCAGTGTGTCTGTGCTATGTATGTGTGTGATTCTGTGCAGTGTGTGTGCGCGCATGGTGCGTGTGTGTGTGCGCACGCTGTGTGTGTGTGTGCGCACGCTGTGTGTGTGCGCCGCGCGCGCACGCTGTGTGTGGTGTGTGTGTGCGCACGCTGTGTGTGGTGTGTGTGTGTGCACGCACGCGCACACTGTGTGTGTGTGTGTGTGTGTGTGTGTGTGTGTGTGTGTGTGTGTGTGTGTGTGTGTGTGTGTGTGTGTGTCCTGAATCCAGGCCTGGCATTACTGGAGTTTCCTCCGGTACGGTACCCAGTCCGACGCTGCACTGAACTGTGTAGTTTTTTTTTTTTGCCCCAGATGATATTGGATCCGGATTGGACGGCGCGGGACTCTTGACCCAGGATTACTGCGGAGGGGGGTTCTTTATTTCAATAAAGATGGAGTCACTAATTGTGTTGTTTTATTTCTAATAAAAATATTTTTCTGTGTGTTGTGTATTTTTTATGTTTACTAGAAATTCATGGTGGCCATGTCTAATATTGGCGTGACGTCCATGAATTTCGGGCTTAGGGCCAGTTGATAATATACACCTAGCCCTAACCCCATTATTACCCAGTGAGCCACCCGGCATCAGGGCAGCTGGAAGATTTGGATACAGCGCCAGAAGATGACGCTTCAATGAAAGCGCCATTTTCTGGGGTGGCTGCGGACTGCAATTCGCATCTGGGGTGCCCAGAAAGCTTGGGCACTCTGCATTGCGGATTCCAATCACCAGCTGCCTAGTTGTACCTGGATGGACTCAAAAATTGGGCGAAGCCCATGTCATTTTTTTTCTATAATTATTTCATGAAATTTAAAAAAAAAAAAGGGCTTCCCTATATTTTTTAGTTCCCAGCCGGTTACATGGAAGAATGGGAAGAAATCCTGCATACAGTCCTAGATGGAGGATGATACTAAGTGTCTGAAAACTACTACATGGGGGCAACAGAACCTATTCCCAAAAAACAAAACAATTAATTATTTTAAAATGTTTGTTTTTTAATTTAAACAAAGGTATTGAAATATTGAGAAATAAGAATTATTCTTACCGTTAATTCGGTTTCTAGGACCTTCCACGACAGCATAGGAGGTTGTCTCTCCACGCCCTAATTGAGACAGGAAGCACAAAGAGGTTAAAAGGACCCTCCCACCTCCCATAGCCAGTGTCTTACAAAGAACCCATAGCATATGAGAAGTGCAACACATCCAGGAACATCGAGGATAAGGGAGGGAATTACCTGCTGTCGTGGAAGGTCCTAGAAACCGAATTAACGGTAAGAATAATTCTTATTTCTCTAGTCCCTTCCACGACAGCATAGGAGGAATACCAACGAATTGATACCTAGGGGGGACCACAGCCTGCAGGACTTTCCTGCCAAACGCCAAATCCCTGTAGGAATCCAGATCCAATGATAATGCTTCGCGAAAGTATGGAGGGAAGACCACGTAGCTGCCTTGCAGAGCTGCTCAGGAGAAGCCCCTGCCCGTTCAGCCCAGGAGACAGAGGTAGCCCTGGTGGAGTGCGCCGTAAATCCGGTAGGTGGAGACAGACGCTGAGCGATGTAGGCTTCACCAATGGCCCGCACAATCCAGTTGGCAACAATACTCTTATCCACCCACCTGCCCTTATTGTGACCAAAGGGCTGAATAAATAAGGTATGATCAATACTCCAAGGTGCAGGAAGATCCAGGTAGCGGAACACCGTCCGACGAACGGCCAAAGAATGGAACACTTCCATCCCCGGAGTCTGAGGATGCAGACAGAAGGAAGGCAGGACGATGGACTGGGAACGGTGAAATCTGAAACCACCTTGGGAAGGAAGGAAGGGTCCAGCTGAAAGACAATGATGTCATCTCTGACGGTCAGGTAAGGCTCCCGGATGGATAATGCCTGAAGTTCCCAGACTCTCCGAGCAGACGGAATAGCCACGAGAAAAACAGTCTTGTGAGAGAGAGAACGGATGCCACAGGAGGACAGAGGCTCAAAGGGCGACTGAGAGAGTCCGGTAAGGACCACCTTGAGATCCCAGCAAGGTGTCAGGATCCTCCGCCGCAGACAGAGCCTACTAGCGAACACCCTGAAACGGCGGATCCAGCGACGATCTGCCAGAGCCGTGACAAGACTGCACTGAGTGCCGAGATCTGCACCTTCAGGGTGCTGGGCCGAAGGCCTAAGTCCAATCCACTCTGGAGGAAGTTGAGAATCTGCGCAATGGTAGGCCGGAGCGGGTCAGGAGGCCGAGAACCACACCAGGAGGAAAATCTCATCCAGATTTTAGTGGAAATACTATTAGTCACTGGTTTACGGTTCTTCTGTAGAGGAGCCATGACCTTGTCAGAAAGTCCTTGGGCCTTCAGTGCCCGGGCCTCAGAAGCCAGGCAGCCAACTGGAGCTTCTGGGGGACCGGATGGAATATCGGTTCCTGAGACAGGAAACTGGGGTCTGAACCCAGGAGGACCGGTCCGTCGAGTCTGAGAGTCAGGATCAGGCAGTACCAACTCCGCCGCGGCCACAGAGGAGCTACCCGGATGGTCGTGGCTCCGTCGTCCCTCATCGTCCTCAGGGTTCGTGCGAGAAGAGGAGTAGGCGGGAAGGCGTAGGCGAGGCAAAAAGGACCAATTGTAGCAGAAGGCGTTCACCCCCAACGCGTTGCCCCGAGGGTTCAGGGAGAAAAATGTTGCGACCCTGCGATTTCCTGCTGAAGCAAAGAGGTCTACCTCTGGAGTACCCCACCTTGCCACTAGAGAGCAGAACACCGCTTGGGCCAGACTCCACTCCCCTGGGTGAACAACCTGATGACTCAGGAAGTCAGCTTGAAGGTTTAGGGATCCTTGTAGATGGACTGCGGAAAGGGATAGCAGGGACTGTCCTGTCCAGCGGAAGATCCGGGAGGACACGGACTTCAGGGCGCCTGACCTAGTACTGCCCTGATGGCGGAGATGTGCCACTGTGGAGACATTGTCCCAGTAGACCAGGACGTGAGTGTCCCGGATGGGATCCTGGGCAGCGAGGAGGGCTTCTCCGACCGCGCTGAGTTCCCGGTAGTTGGATGACTGGGTGCCGACATAAGGGCTCCAGCCCCCCTGAAACTGAGAGTTTGCCACCATAGCCCCCCAGCCCCTCTGGCTGGCATCGGATGCCAGTGTAACCAGGGGTGACCGGGTCCAGGCAACCCCAACCATCAGGTTGTAGGGACACACCAGAGAAGGGACGAGGAGACGGGTGCCGAGAGAGGCGAACCCGGTGTTCAGGGAGGAAGGGAGTCCGACCCAATGAACCAGGATACGATCCCGTAGACAACGAGAGTGGGCCGGAGCCCACAAGACTGAGGGAATGCAGGACGTCATAGAACCCAGGGCCGATATAGCGCCTCGAAGGGTCGGGCGCGCATGTCTGTGAAATGTCGAGAGTTTGGCCAACAGCGTCAATCTGTGATCCTCTGGGGGAAGGATGCCAGTGAGGTTGAGGCGAACCCTGCAACGGAGGAAGGTGACCACCTCAGCCCTGATCTTTGAAAAGAGTCTTGGAGCCGAGGAGAACCCGAAGGGAAGTACCTGTAATTGGAAATGAAGCATGGCCCCTCCGTGCAGAACCACAATTTTGAGGTACTGCCTGAGACAAGGATGGACGGGCACATGGAACTAGGCGTCCCTCAGGGCAATCGAGGCCAACAGGTGGCGGAGACCGAGCAGGGGAACAACAGATTTCACAGACTCCATTCTTGAAACGTCGGTATCTGACCCACTGGTTTGAGACGCTTCAGATAGATGATAATCCGGACGTCTCCAGATGGTGTTTTGACAAGGAAGAGACGGAGTAGCGACCTACTCCTACTTCCTGACTCGGGACTGAGGAAACGACCCCCGAATGGATTAACTCCCGAATCATCGAGCACAGGAGATCCTGTGAACCCTGTGACGACAGGGCAGTGACTCGGAGGCCTGGGGGGGGGGGAGGAGTCTACCAATAGACCCTCTGAGACGAGCTTGTAGGACCCATGGGCAGGCGGAGAAGGCCCGCCACTGGGGAAGAAAGGCAGAGAGCCGTCCCCCCACCCGAGCCGACTCACTGTTCGTCATGCTGAGGACTTTGTGGATGGGAAGGGATGAGATAATTACTCCCCCCACCCTAAGGATAGCTCCCATGGTCAGACTCCCCTCTCCCCTTGGGCTGGGAGGCCCGAGGTATCGAGGGACGAAAGGACCGTTGCCTGGAGGGTGTCGGATCCGGCAGGCCTGACGATCAGTCGCCCTGTCCAGAATATCATCCAGGGCAGGCCCAACCCTAAGTACCCCTTAAACGGAAGGGAGCAAGCCTCAGTGTGGAAGTAGAGTCCCCACTCCAAGCCTTTAGCCTAGAGCTCGTCTGTCCGAGTTAGACAAGACTGAGGTCCTGGCAGCCAGGCAGACCGACTACACAGAGGTACCTGTCAAACTAGTAGCCTTCCTAAGTAAGGGAAGGGATTCCAGTAACTCATCCCTAGGAGTTACCCCAGGAATATGAGCCTCCACTGGTCGAGCCTCCGAAGGAGGGACAGGGGGACCTAAGAGGAGGGCAGTATGGGCCCGAATGGGAGACGACGAAGCCTCCCAGGACTTCTTCATGACTCTTGACCTACCTATTAGATTCCTAAGCTGGTAATCGGCCGCAAGGGGGAGCGCTGTTTGTATAGCGACCTTGGCCACCTGCATGGGAATCTCCAAAGCAACCCAGAACTCTCCAGGGGAATCTGTGTCAGAGGACACTCCGGAAAGCTCCTCAAGGAAATCCCATTCAGAGAGAAGATCCAGGACAGTAGCATGGACAAGAAACCCCCTTGCCCAGTGGTTTTCAGGTCCGCGAACATTTCGCCCTGAACGGAGGGGAGGACCTACTCATCCTCCAATCCCCTAGTGCCCCAACTGCTCCATTAAGATCCTCCAATCATCTGAGGGGAAAAAGAAAAGACTGGTCAGGCCTCCCGGAGGAAAACCTTTATCGGGAGCCACCGAGGCGGAATCAGCCTCAGGATCAGACGACTGGAGGTCACTTTTTTGTGGCAGAAGGGTCAGCAGCAGGGAGGGAGGCTAGTGAGGCCTGAAGCTCCTGTATCATCATGGACCGCAGCTTGGCATAAGGGACGGTGTTCAGCCCTAAGCAGCTATACACACGATGCCTGTCCTCTCCACTCAATTGAAACAGAGAGGCGTCATCAGACCAGGCAGCCAGCCCATGCCGTGATACAGCAATATCCAGGAGTGTCCACTGGGATGCAACTCCCAAGCTCACACACCCAAGGCCATCAGCTACCAGTAGCCCATGGAAGGGACAGACGTACCTGCTGGCAAAGTTTCCCTGAGTCTTGCACACTTGTCAGACTTGACACATATACCAGCAGGCACATCCTCCTGGAAACCACAGACCAGAATTGAGCCACCATGTCAGCCTGAAACCAGGCATAAGGGACCGGTCCCTCAGCCTCTTACTGAGGCAGGGGGAAACGCTGGGCTCTGCAGAAGCAGAGGAAGACCTGGCAGTGCACACAGAAGAATGCCTTACTGTGGTTCTGATGCCTTCAGGGCAGCCTTCCTGTGGAAAGGCCTGCCCCCCCCAGCGACCGGTGACGTTCCCCGCCTCCCGCATCAGGTCCCTGACAGGCCGTGGAAGCGACGGCGTGTCCGTCACGATGCCTCCGCTGACCGGAAGCGCCCATTACCGGAAGGACTCGAGACCGGAAGTCCCGCCCGCGGCAGCACCTTCCGGGTCGCACTGCAGCGTGCATACAGGAGGCGGCCGGCGGCTCAGGGAGGACGCCGGCCGGGGAGCTACACAGCCTGCATCACCCCAGAGGAGCTCTGGAAGGCTGGAGCAGCGGTCCCCCACAGAGTGAGGGAACAGTAAGGGAGGAGCGGCGAAGGCCCGACCGATACTGCCCGGCTAAGGTAGGGAAGAAAAAAAATGCATACTGCAGTTCGCCGGCCACCACAGTATAGGAGAAAAAACAAAAACCTCTCCATGCCCCATGGGGACAGGAAAGACACTGGCTATGGAGGTGGGAGGGTCCTTTTAACCTCTTTGTGCTTCCTGTCCCAATTAGGGCGTGGAGAGACAACCTCCTATGCTGTCGTGGAAGGGACTAGAGAATATGTACAAGAACTTGAGCAGCTTTGCAGACAACTCAATGGCTATGACCGCACGCTGCATCTTTTTTACCTGTGGTCACAAAACACAGCTTCTGACCAAAAAAAATACGAAAGATCAAGATTTTGGCAACGTTTTTGTTAATGCATTTATCAACTCCTTAACAAATCCGTTTAATTTTTTACGCCCCTGCACTCATTTTGGTAATCCAAACTGGCAGCCGCAGATAGCCAGCAGCGATCAGCGCAAATGTCAGCTGATTTGTGCAGCTGACGTGTGCCTTGCAGGCGCGAGTGGATTCGCTATCCACCTGTACCTGTCAACCCCTTAAATAGCACTGTAAAAATTCTTACAGCGCCATTTTAATGGCGATCACTTTATTCGCATAATCACCAGCCTCCACAGGAAGTCACGTGATGGGATCACGTGGATCCGATGGTTGTCGTGTTAGCACTGGGTCTTGTGATTACTCCTGTAGCTCACGTGACGCAGGTCCTATAACCAGCAGCCGAGTACTGCAGGTTACAGGAGATGAGCATTTCTCCTGATCTGAGCGGTTCTGCTCTGATAGGGAGAAAAGAATGAGTGAGCAGACAAAAACGCACCCGTGGAAAAAAAAGCATGCGTTTTTACCGCATTTTGGTGCTTTTTTGCTCACTGCATTTTTATGCGTTTTTTAACAGTGAACAATTCCATTAAAGATTGTTAAAAAAAAAAGAAAAAAGGTCTGATGTAATTTCCTTCAATATGTTCTTCATTCTCCACTAGTCTATGCAGGAGAGCAGACAGCTGCAGAACTACAAGGCCTCAGCATGCTCCATCCAGGACTGTATGCAGGAGGGAGAGGCAGGGGGAGCAGAACTACAAGGCTCAGCATACTTCATCCAATAGTGTATGCAGGAGAGCAGACAGCAGCTACCAAAGTACAAGGCTCAGCATCCTCCATCTAGGACTTGTATGCAGGATTTTTTGCACCGCACCGCCCCCCCCCCCCCCCCCAAAAAAAAAAAAAAAAAAAAAATGACATGGGCTTCACCATGTTTTTGTAAGCTAGCCAGGTACAGCAGGCAGCTACGGGCTGCCCCCAACCCCCCAGCTGCCTATTTGTACCCGGCTGGGAACCAAAAATATAGAGAAGCCCCTTTTTTTTTATTTCACGAATTTCATGAAATAATTAAAAGAAAAAATGACATGGCTTCGCCCAATTTTTGAGTCCAGCCAGGTACAACTAGGCAGCTGGGGATTGGAATCCGCAGTGCAGAGTGCCCAAGCTTTCTGGGCACCGTGCAAATTTTTAGGCCACGCCCCCTAACCACACCCATTTCACAGTCACGCCCATATCCACTCCCCATCCACACCCATTCAGCATGGACACGCAGGCAGCCGGCGGGCCTCCAGCATGGACACGCAGGCAGCCGGCGGGCCTCCAGCTATGGACACGCAGGCAGCCGGCGGGCCTCCAGCATGGACACGCAGGCAGCCGGCGAGCCTCCAGCATGGACACGCAGGCAGCCGGCGGGCCTCCAGCATGGACACGCAGACAGCCGGCGGGCCTCCAGCATGGACACGCAGGCAGCCGGCGGGCCTCCAGCATGGACACGCAGGCAGCCGGCGGGCCTGCAGCATGGACACGCAGGCAGCCGGCGGGCCTCCAGCATGGACACGCAGGGCAGCCGGCGGGGCAAATTTTTAGGCCACGCCCCCTAACCACACCCATTTCACAGTCACGCCTATATCCACTCCCCATCCACACCCATTCAGCATGGACACGCAGGCAGCCGGCGGGCCTCCAGCATGGGCACGCAGGCAGCCGGCGGGCCTCCAGCATGGACACGCAGGCAGCCGGCGGGCCTCCAGCATGGACACGCAGGCAGCCAGGGGGGCAAATTTTTAGGCCACGCCCCCTAACCACACCCATTTCACAGTCACGCCCATATCCACTCCCCATCCACACCCATTCAGCAGGACACGCAGGCAGCCGGCGGGCCTCCAGCACGGACACACAGGCAGCCGGCGGCCTCCAGCACGGACACACAGGCAGCCGGCGGGCCTCCAGCACGGACACGCAGGCAGCCGGCGGGCCTCCAGCACGGACACGCAGGCAGCCGGCGGGCCTCCAGCAAGGACAACGCAGGCAGCCGGCGGGCCTCCAGCACGGACACGCAGGCAGCCGGCGGGCCTACAGCACGGACACGCAGGCAGCCGGCGGGCCTCCAGCACGGACACGCAGGCAGCCGGCGGGCCTCCAGCACGGTACACGCAGGCAGCCGGCGGGCCTCCAGCACGGACACGCAGGCAGCCGGCGGGCCTCCAGCATGGACACGCAGGCAGCCGGCGGGCCTCCAGCATGGACACGCAGGCAGCCGGCGGGCCTCCAGCATGGACACGCAGGCAGCCGGCGGGAGCAAAATTTTTAGGCCACGCCCCCCTAACCACACCCATTTCACAGTCACGCCCATATCCACTCCCCATGCCACACCCATTCAGCATGGACACGCAGGCAGCCGGCGGGCCTCCAGCACGGGCACGCAGGCAGCCGGCGGGCCTCCAGCACGGACACGCAGGCAGCCGGCGGGCCTCCAGCACGGACACGCAGGCAGCCGGCGGGCCTCCAGCACGGACACGCAGGCAGCCGGCGGGCCTCCAGCACGGACACGCAGGCAGCCGGCGGGCCTCCAGCACGGACACGCAGGCAGCCGGCGGGCCTCCAGCACGGACACGCAGGCAGCCGGCGGGCCTCCAGCACGGACACGCAGGCAGCCGGCGGGGCAAATTTTTAGGCCACGCCCCCTAACCACAGCCATTTCACAGTCACGCCCATATCCACTCCCCATCCACACCATTCAGCATGGACACGCAGGCAGCCGGCGGGCCTCCAGCACGGACACGCAGGCAGCCGGCGGGCCTCCAGAACGGACACGCAGGCAGCCGGCGGGCCTCCAGCACGGACACGCAGGCAGCCGGCGGGCCTCCAGCATGGACACGCAGGCAGCCGGCGGGGCAAATTTTTAGGCCACGCCCCTAACCACACCCATTTCACAGTCACGCCCATATCCACTCCCCATCCACACCCATTCAGCATGGACACGCAGGCAGCCGGCGGGCCTCCAGCACGGACACGCAGGCAGCCGGCTGGCCTCCAGCACGGACACGCAGGCAGCCGGCGGGCCTCCAGCACGGACACGCAGGCAGCCGGCGGGCCTCCAGCACGGACACGCAGGCAGCCGGCGGGCCTCCAGCACGGACACGCAGGCAGCCGGCGGGCCTCCAGCACGGACACGCAGGCAGCCGGCGGGCCTCCAGCACGGACACGCAGGCAGCCGGCGGGCCTCCAGCAAGGACACGCAGGCAGCCGGCGGGCCTCCAGCACGAACACGCAGGCAGCCGGCGGGCCTCCAGCACGGACACGCAGGCAGCCGGCGGGCCTCCAGCACGGACACGCAGGCAGCCGGCGGGCCTCCAGCACGGGCACGCAGGCAGCCGGCGGGCCTCCAGCACGGACACGCAGGCAGCCGGCGGGCCTCCAGCACGGACACGCAGGCAGCCGGCGGGCCTCCAGCACGGACACGCAGGCAGCCGGCGGGCCTCCAGCACGGACACGCAGGCAGCCGGCGGGCCTCCAGCACGGACACGCAGGCAGCCGGCGGGCCTCCAGCACGGACACGCAGGCAGCCGGCAGGCCTCCAGCACGGACACGCAGGCAGCCGGCGGGGGCAAATTTTTAGGCCACGCCCCCTAACCACAGCCATTTCACAGTCACGCCCATATCCACTCCCCATCCACACCCATTCAGCATGGACACGCAGGCAGCCGGCGGGCCTCCAGCACGGACACGCAGGCAGCCGGCGGGCCTCCAGCACGGACACGCAGGCAGCCGGCGGGCCTCCAGCACGGACACGCAGGCAGCCGGCGGGCCTCCAGCATGGACACGCAGGCAGCCGGCGGGGCAAATTTTTAGGCCACGCCCCTAACCACACCCATTTCACAGTCACGCCCATATCCACTCCCCATCCACACCCATTCAGCATGGACACGCAGGCAGCCGGCGGGCCTCCAGCACGGACACGCAGGCAGCCGGCTGGCCTCCAGCACGGACACGCAGGCAGCCGGCGGGCCTCCAGCACGGACACGCAGGCAGCCGGCGGGCCTCCAGCACGGACACGCAGGCAGCCGGCGGGCCTCCAGCACGGACAGCAGGCAGCCGGCGGGCCTCCAGCACGGGACACGCAGGCAGCCGGCGGGCCTCCAGCACGGACACGCAGGCAGCCGGCGGGCCTCCAGCAAGGACAACGCAGGCAGCCGGCAAGCCTCCAGCACGAACACGCAGGCAGCCGGCGGGCCTCCAGCACGGGACACGCAGGGCAGCCGGCGGGCCTCCAGCACGGACACGCAGGCAGCCGGCGGGCCTCCAGCACGGACACGCAGGCAGCCGCAGGGCCTCCAGCACGGACACGCAGGCAGAGACGGCGGGCCTCCAGCACGGACACGCAGGCAGCCCGCGGGCCTCCAGCACGGACACGCAGGCAGACGGCGGGCCTCCAGCATGGACACGCAGACAGCCGGCGGGCCTCCAGCATGGACACGCAGGCAGCCGGCGGAGGCAAATTTTTAAGGCCACGCCCCCTAACCACACCCATTTCACAGTCACGCCCATATCCACTCCCCATCCACACCCATTCAGCATGGACACGCCGGCAGCCGGCGGGCCTCCAGCACGGACACGCAGGCAGCCGCGGGCCTCCAGCACGGACACGCAGGCAGCCGGCGGGCCTCCAGCACGGACACGCAGGCAGCCGGCGGGCCTCCAGCAAGGACACGCAGGCAGCCTGCGGGCCTCCAGCACGGACACGCAGGCAGCCGGCGGGCCTCCAGCACGGACACGCAGGCAGCCGGCGGGCCTCCAGCACGGACACGCAGGCAGCCGGCGGGCCTCCAGCATGGACACGCAGGCAGCCGGCGGGCCTCCAGCATGGACACGCAGGCAGCCGGCGGGCCTCCAGCATGGACACGCAGGCAGCCGGCGAGGCAAATTTTTAGGCCACGCCCCCTAACCAAACCCATTTCACAGTCACGCCCATATCCACTCCCCATCCACACCCATTCAGCATGGACACGCAGGCAGCCGGCGGGCCTCCAGCATGGACACGCAGGCAGCCGCGGGCCTCCAGCACGGACACGCAGGCAGCCGGCGGGCCCTCCAGCACGGACACGCAGGCAGCCGGCGGGCCTCCAGCACGGACACGCAGGCAGCCGGCGGGCCTCCAGCACGGACACGCAGGCAGCCGGCGGGCCTCCAGCACGGACACGCAGGCAGCCGGAGGGCCTCCCAGCACGGACACGCAGGCAGCCGGCGGGCCTCCAGCACGGACACGCAGGCAGCCGGCGGGCCTCCAGCATGGACACGCAGGCAGACGGCGGGCCTCCAGCATGGACACGCAGGCAGCCGGCGGGGCAAATTTTTAGGCCATGCCCCCTAACCACACCCATTTCACAGTCACGCCCATATCCACTCCCCATCCACACCCATTCAGCATGGACACGCAGGCAGCCGGCGGGCCTCCAGCACGGACACGCAGGCAGACGGCGGGCCTCCAGCATGGACACGCAGGCAGACGGCGGGCATCCAGCATGGACACGCAGGCAGACGGCGGGCCTCCAGCATGGACACGCAGGCAGCCGTCGGGCCTCCAGCGTGGACACGCAGACAGCCGGCGGGCCTCCAGCGTGGACACGCAGACAGCCGGCGGGCCTCCAGCATGGACACGCAGGCAGCCGGCGGGGCAAATTTTTAGGCCACGCCCCCTAACCACACCCATTTCACAGTCACGCCCATATCCACTCCCCATCCACACCCATTCAGCATGGACACGCAGGCAGCCGGCGGGCCTCCAGCACGGACACGCAGGCAGCCGGCGGGCCTCCAGCACGGACACGCAGGCAGCCGGCGGGCCTCCAGCACGGACACGCAGGCAGCCGGCGGGCCTCCAGCAAGGACACGCAGGCAGCCGGCGGGCCTCCAGCAGGGACACGCAGGCAGCCGGCGGGCCTCCAGCATGGACACGCAGGCAGCCGGTGGGCCTCCAGCATGGACACGCAGGCAGCCGGCGGGCCTCCAGCATGGACACGCAGGCAGCCGGCGGGCCTCCAGCATGGACACGCAGGCAGCCGGCGGGGGAAATTTTTAGGCCACGCCCCCTAACCACACCCATTTCACAGTCACGCCCATATCCACTCCCCATCCACACCCATTCAGCATGGACACGCAGGCAGCCGGCGGGCCTCCAGCACGGACACGCAGGCAGCCAGCGGGCCTCCAGCACGGACACGCAGGCAGCCGGTGGGCCTCCAGCACGGACACGCAGGCAGCCGGCGGGCCTCCAGCACGGACACGCAGGCAGCCGGCGGGCCTCCAGCACAGACACGCAGGCAGCCGCCGGGCCTCCAGCACGGACACGCAGGCAGCCGGCGGGGCAAATTTTTAGGCCACGCCCCCTAGCCACACCCATTTCACAGTCACGCCCATATCCACTCCCCATCCACACCCATTCAGCATGGACACGCAGGCAGCCGGCGGGCCTCCAGCATGGACACGCAGGCAGCCGGCGGGCCTCCAGCATGGACACACAGGCAGACGGCGGGCCTCCAGCATGGACACGCAGACAGCCGGCGGGCCTCCAGCATGGACACGCAGGCAGCCGGCGGGCCTCCAGCACGGAGACGCAGGCAGCCACAGTGAGGCGGCCGGTCGCCCGCAGAGACAGGCGGCCGTCCGCCCGCAGAGACAGGCGGGCGTCCGCCCGCAGAGACAGGCGGCCGTCCACCTGCAGAGACAGGCGGCCGGCCGCCCGCAGAGACAGGCGGCCGGCCGACCGCACAGAGAGGCGGCCGGCCGGGGGGGGGGAGAGGGAGGGGAATCAGTGCTGGGGAGATTATGTTTACATACCTTAGCAGCAGCACAGAGCAGTTTCGGGCAGCTCGCTCCTCTCTGTTATGCACGTCACGTGTTAGGATGGTAGCAGGGAAAAGCAGGGAGGCGGGGAGAGAGTGGGTGGGCGGAGCCCGGGAGACGGCCGTCCCGCCCGTGGCAACGGGACAAACAATGCAAAGCGTGATAGTCCCGCTGTATCCGGGACGGTTGGGAGGTATGAAAATGCACACACACACACCGTGCGCGCGCACACACACACACACATAGCACAGACACATAGCACAGACACATAGCACAGACACACAGCTGTGAGTGCTTTCCTGCGGTGACCTGGCATTCAGAAGGTGAGCTCAGGTCAACGCAGGGGCGCACACACAGCATTGTGAACTCACCTGAGCCCCGGTGTCCTAGGTGGCTGCTGTGCTGGTAGCGTAGCAATCGCGTCCTCCTGTCAGCTGATCTCCAGTCCTGTTGTAACCGCGCGCGGTCCCGCGGTCACAACGTGATCTGAAGAAGCGAGGGCGCATGCGCCGCCCTCTCGTGCACCCGGCTGCACGGTACAGCGGGCTTCAGTAACATGGCGCCGGAGATAAGCGCTATGCGCAGGCGCCAACTCCGACGTCATGTCACTGAAGAGGGAAAGTATACAGCCAGAGAGAGGGAGGAACAGGCAGCGGGGCAGGAGGGAGGGGGGGCGGAGATACACGTGCATAACACGCCCGGACATCAGGAGAGAGGGAGGAACAGGCGGCGGGGATACAAGTGCATAACCCGCCCGGACATCAGGAGAGAGGGAGGAACAGGCGGGGGGGGAGGAGATACACGTGCATAATACGCCCGGACATCAGGAGAGAGGGAGGAACAGGCGGGGAGTGGGGGTTTGGGGGGGTGAGGGTTTGGCGGAGATACACGTGCATAACACGCCCGGACATCAGGAGAGAGGGAGGAACAGGCGGGGGGGGGGGGGGGGGCGGGGGGGGGGGGGGGTTTGGCGGAGATACACGTGCATAACACGCCCGGACATCAGGAGAGAGGGAGGAACAGGCGGGGGGGGGGCGGGGATACACGTGCATAACACGCCCGGACATCAGGAGAGAGGGAGGAACAGGCGGGGGGGGGGGGCGGAGATACACGTGCATAACACGCCCGGACATTATCTGCAGAGGTGCACACGTCAATCAATAAGTCAATAAGTGCACGAAATTTCAAACTTTATAAAGCTCGATTTCGCTGCCTAAACACCCGAGCTGCCCCCTGATGGTATGTACACAATGTGCCTGATAGTGCCAGCACTGCACTGGCTGCAGCTTATACACGAAAATCCTGATGTTTGGTTCCCATTAAAGAAAATACGACGTGCGGTCCTCCCCAATTTTCATCCCGAGCCATGATAATGCCGGCTGGGGTCTGGTAGTCTCAGCCTGCAGCCGCTCGGTATTGCCACATCTGTTAGATACTGGCCCTTCCTGTTGACCTGATGCGGTGTCAATCGGGGTAATCGCAGGGGTTAATAGCGGCGCACGACTGCTACTAAGCCCTAGATTTGTGATGGCACAGGCGTCTATCAGATACCTGCATCACACAAACCTGTAAATAAACAAGACATAGAAAAATTCTTTATTTGGAACTAAGCACAAAACGCCCCCCTCCACCTTTTTATTAACCCCCAACACCCTGCAGCTCCGGCGTAATCCACACGAGGTCCCACGATGACACATCCCGCTGTGCTACATCTCAGAGCGAGCAGCCATAGAGAAGACTGCCCGCTCTGAGTGTAGCCTATGACTGAGCCGCGATACTGCAGCAGACACTGTGACAGGCTGGGGGCGTGTCTTTCTGCAACCAATCACAGATGACAGGTCGGCCGGTGGGCGGGGAAAGCAGTCCAAATATCTAGGGGTCAGTATGGTGAGCGTGCATGTACCTAGAAACACATGCACGCTCCTGTCAGAAGTGTGCGGCTGTGCCGGTGATGCAATGTCAGAATCGTGCGGGTCTGACATGACATCACCCGGCACAGCCTGCCGCTGTCTGAGCATGAGCGTTGCTGTACCTAGAAATACATGCACGCTCCTGTCAGAAGTGTGCGGCTGTGCGGGTCTGACATGACATCAACCGGCACAGCCTGCTGCTGTCTGAGCATGTGTTTCTGTCTACATGCACGCTCCTGTCAGAAGTGTGCGGCTGTGCTGCGATGTCAGACTCGTGGGAGTCCCTCGCAAGTGTGACTGCGGCCTAAGAAAAACCGCATGTGCACCGCCCCGGTGTTGGTCGGGATGCTCGGATCCGGGATCATGGCTCCAGTGGGGTTCTGGACCCGGCTTGGTGGAATCTTTTTAAAGGGGAATATTTACAGGAGAGAAGTTCGTGATGCCACCTGTGGGTTGCGGTAATAGGAGTACCACCGCTGCTGTAAGGAGTACCGGGGCAGATGGTGGGGAGCAGCCTGAAGTTAGTCCCTCCACAGGTAGGGAAGGCCCCGGGCTCAGGGGTTTGGTGGTTATTTGGGAGGACAGGGGGCAGGATCAGGGTACTCACTGCGGTAGTTGTGGTGTTGGATGAGGTTTATAAAGCAGACGCACACACTGTGGTAAACTAAAGTCTCTGTGCACCGCTGCCACTGCGGGGAGCCCGTCCAGGTGTCCGCTCCCACCGGTGTCACTTGGTAATCCGGACTCTGCCTATGTGCACAATTGTAGTTGTTTGTTGTAGCCCCTTGGCTTGAAGCTGTTAGGATCCCGCTACCTATGTGTAGTGTAGCTGTGCTCTTGATGGCTGGCACTTGGGACCTCAGTGGGTTGCTTTATCTGGAGAACCCTATCCCCTGCGGTGTGTTGTCGCCTTCAATCTCTGAGCACCTCCAGGGAAGTTCATGAAGATACTCTGCCTCCCAGGTTAATTATCAGGACGTTGAATCGGTACCTGACCTAGGGTCCTGTACCCCGTCGTGCTCAGTACCGGTCCGGTTATTGGGCTTTCTGGTGCCAACAGTCCTCCAAGACTATGTCTGTCGCACCCGTTTCCAATGTCACTGCTTCCAGTCTCTTCTACCAGTCTCCGACTCCTGTGGTCCCGGACCACCGTTTGCGGCCCAACCAAGGTCTCGCTCCCCGGGAGCTACAACTCCCAGGTCCTCACTCTTTGAGGGCTGCCACTTAACTGCCTACTTCCTCCCTCTTACTAGTCTGCCTGCCCCCTAGGTGGGTGGTCCTGCTCCAGCTTGGCCATCCCACTGGTGTGTCTGAAAGGTTTGATGTGAGGTGTGGCTGGGATTTGTGGTGCTGATGGTGTGACACCGGTTATTGGGAACCTGGAACCATGGGGGGGTAGGTCCTGCACCCTTGGGGACAGAATGTGGTTTCCTGTAGCACCCTGATATAGTCAGGGGCGCTACACATGCATTTTTGTTTGTTTTTTTTTATTTATATAATTAAAAAAAAATATTTCCCAGACTTAGGGACAAAAGCCTGGCAGGGGGTGATAAACCTGCAAACAGGACAATGTACACAGAATGGACAGAGCACCACGCCTGAAATTCGAACCTACACAAAATTATACACAGCCCCCCATATTCCACGATCAGAAACTCATTTCACAAAAACGCGGCAAAAACGTCTCATTTTACTGTCGTTTTTTGGTATCAAACGCAGTGTTTACAGTTGTAAAAGTCTGCCAGAGGGTGCAGTTTTATTCTCAAACCAAAAACGCAGTATGTGCACGTACCCTTACTGTTCTCATTTCTTGTGTACTGTTTATTATAAGTGCAAAGTAGTGAAATTGCTCTTTTATATTTATCATTCTTTTATTTTTGTTAGATCAGTTGTGAAATCCTCTGTTATGTGCACACGCCAAGTTCCCATATTTTCTTCTATCTATTTTATGCAAACTGCTATCTTTGCTGTGTAGTTTATGATATTTATGTGATTTTCGGATGGTGTGATTTTCGGATGGTGTGATTTTCGGATGGTGTGATTTTCGGGTGGTGTGATTTTCGGGTGGTGTGATTGGTGAATGCAGTGATTGATGGATGCAGTGATTGGTGGATGCAGAGATGGGCGGGACATATAACATTATAAATGGGGGCTGGTGCAATGCAGATGTTCTTTGCGGCAGTCGGCATCGTACTGGAAGGTTGTGTATAACAATGAGTTTCTGTCCGAGGAAAATTAATTCTATCCTAATGTGGATTAAAAGATTTATCGTCCAAGAATCTGGAGAAGATGATAACTTAGAAGAAATAGCGGAAGAAATACACGTGACTGAACCCAGTACCAACCCGGTATGCTGCCATGTACCGGGAATATCTAATAGTATGACATATATGAATAATATTATAGATTTCATCTCATTGTCCCGTACAAATGATTTTCTACGTTGGGCCTATCACACGGCTGATAATATCGCATGGCGGGCCGGCAGAATACGTGATTTTCTACGTTGGGCCTATAACACGGCTGATAATATCGCACGGCGGGCCGGCAGAATACATGATTTTCTACATTGGGCCTATCACACGGCTGATAATATCGCACGGCGGGCCGACAGAATACATGATTTTCTACATTGGGCCTATCACACGGCTGATAATATCGCACGGCGGGCCGGCAGAATACATGATTTTCTACGTTGGGCCTATAACACGGCTGATAATATCGCATGGCGGGCCGGCAGAATACGTGATTTTCTACGTTGGGCCTATAACACGGCTGATAATATCGCACGGCGGGCCGGCAGAATACGTGATTTTCTACGTTGGGCCTATCACACGGCTGATAATATCGCACGGCGGGCCGGCAGAATACGTGATTTTATGCGGTGGGCCGGAAGCTTTAATATCCTCCCACTGTGGGTTCGTCGTGGAGTCGATCGTATCACACACATCGCTGATAGAGTGGTTTGTGTAGCTGGATGGACTAAAATAAGCATTATTGTATTGAGTATTGTCGTGATAATAATATGGCTGCGTTTCCATATCTGGCAATCGCAGTAAATCCATAAAACAAGAATAAGTCCGATGTTTTTGTTGTTTTCTCTGCTTTTTTTGTACATGTATTTGTTGCATTAGATATTTTGTTATTCCGGGCCTGATTAAGGAAACCTTATGTTCTCTCATATGCTTGTATTATTCATGTTATCTTTGTTTGAGAATAAAATTACTCAAATCTACAAGACTATTGTTTTCTGTCTCTCACTAGCGGGGGGGGGCATACACATACTGGGGAGCATATACACTACTTTACATTACTGGGGGGCATACATATTACTGGCGGCATACACATACTGAGGAGCATACACACATACTGGGGAGCATATACACCACATTAATGGGGGCATACATATTACTGGGGGGCATATCTGGGGGCATGCACATAATGGGGAGCATACACACTACATTTATGGGGAGCATACATATTACTGGGGATGATATATACATACTGGGGAGAATATACACATACTGGGGGGCATACACATACTGGGGGGCATACACACTACATTTATGGGGAGCATACATATTACTGGGGAGCATATGCACATACTGAAGAGCATATACACTACATTAATTGGGGGGCATACATATTACTGAGGAGCATACACATACTGGGGAGCATATACACTACATTAATGGGGGCATACATATTACTGGGGGGCATACACATACTGGGGAGCATATACACATTACGGGGAGCATTCACATAATGGGGAGCATATACATTACATTACTGGGGGCATACACATTACTGGGTGAATATGAAGAGGGGAGTCAGGTGATGGCGGACAGTTCGGTGCCCTGCTTCAGACAATATGTATGTGTGTATGCGGCTCCCATCTGGACTGTAGACATCAGCCGTTACCTTCGAGATCGCCCCCATTTCTCTTCTGTGTCTCCTCGTCTTGGACGGGGGATGATCGGCAATAATCACACGTCAGTCTCTGGTAAAACAACTGGAACTCCTTTATTATGGCACTCTTCAAAAAAAACTATGGTCTATAGGCCCGCTCGTGCTGCTTCCAACTAAGCTCGAGGGAAAACATTGTTTCCGGTCCACTTGCCCTGGGTACTGTGCTCCAGCAGCTACGTCCCTTGTAACTTTTCCCCCTTGAATCCCTTGTGTTTGGCTACAGTGTGTCACTCATGCCCCTGTCCGGGCACACAGCCGCTCCTGGCCAGTACAAGATCCTGCTGGGGTCTCCGAGTCCCAACGTCCCACCGGTCCGAGATCAGCCTGCCACCCATTCACCGAGTGAGGTCTTGACACCTGGGGGTACCCCCTTGCTGGGCAGGCCCTGACACTGGGCCCGGCCCTATCCTTTAGCTCACTAATTTCCATCTGCAGACATGCTGTACCCCTCAGCTTCTCCTCCCCTCCTGGCTCAGTTTCCTTGACAACCCTCTGTCTGCTCCATCCTGTGTTCCTACTCAATCTGCCCATTCTCCCTCCCCTGCTGCTGGATCCCTAGTCACCATTTATATCATCCATCCATCCATCCATCCATCCAATCTTATTACTAATACTACACTTATCCTTAACCCTAGAACGCATCCCTGGGGCCGCGCAGGCCTGCTAGGTTACTTGTTTTCTATTTTCTGCAAGATTGGTTGCGCGTTCTAGGGTTAACCCTTAATCTGCATCTATACTACATCCCCTGCGTAACGCAGCACGAGGGGTCAGTATTCTCTATACATGTTACACAGTATTTACAGTACAGTAACATACATATTTTCCTACTACATGGCCTATACCAGCAGTGACCGCCAGGTGGAGCCGAACGGCGCGACAGTTCAGCTCTGCTACATTCTCATACACTTTACAATAGACAATATACTTTCAAACACATAATTTACCCTAATACTGTTTTTGCAGGAGAGGGCACTGTTTGCCCCCCTCCTACACATACATATTACTGGGGGGCATACACATTACTGGGGACGCTAGGGGCCATACACATTCCTGAGGACGCTGGGGGGCATAAACATTCCTGGGGACACTGGGTGGCATACACCTTACTGGGGACACTGGGGGGTCATACACCTTACTGGGGACACTGGGGGGTCATACACCTTACTGGGGACACTGGGGGGTCATACACCTTACTGGGGACACTGGGGGGGGGCTATACACCTTACTGGGGACACTGGGGGGGCCATACACCTTACTGGGGACACTGGGGGGCCATACACCTTACTGGGGACACTGGGTGGGGGCCATACACCTTACTGGGAACACTGGGGGGGCATACACCTTACTGGGGACACTGGGGGGGCATACACCTTACTGGGGACACTGGGGGGCCATACACCTTACTGGGGACACTGGGGGGGGCCATACACCTTACTGGGGACACTGGGGGGGCTATACACCTTATTGGGGACACTGGGGGGGCCATACACCTTACTGGGGACACTGGGGGGGCATACACCTTACTGGGACACTGGGGGGCCATACACCTTACTGGGGACACTGGGGGGCATACACCTTACTGAGAACACTGTGGGGGCATACACCTTACTGGGGACGCTGGGGGGCATACACCTTTATACACCTTACTGGGGACGCTGGGGGGGTATACACATTACTGGGGACGCCGGGCGGCATACACATTACTGGGATTCAATGAGTGGGAAGTGTCAGTGGGGATGTTGAAGTTACCCATGATTATAGTGTAGATGACAGCAGAAAGGAAATGAAGTAGCCAGGTGGGGCAGTGGTCAAAAAAGGTGGTGGTTGGTCCTGGGGTCCGTAAATGATAGCCAGTTGGATGGGGAGTAGATGAAAGCTGGCAGTGGAATTGGGGTGAAGGAGCGGTTATCAGACATGAGAAAACCAACTCCTCCACCATGCTTGTTCCTGCTGCGGGGTGTGTGAGAAAGATGGAGACCACCATAAGAAAGTGCAGTGTCAGAGGGGGTGCACCCTGTTTTGGTGATGCTGAGGAAGAAGAATTAATTAGTGATGAGAAGGTTATGGATGTATAAACGTTTGTTGCAGACAGAGCAAGCGTTCCATAGAGCTTCTGTTAGAGGGACTGGGTAAGCCAGGAGCTACGGGAATGGGTATAAGGTTACCGAGGTTGTGGAAATTCATGGTAGATTGTGGATGTGGTGAAGAGGGCCAGGATTGGGGGAGATATCTCCAGAAATGAGGAGCAGCAGCAAGAGTGTTAGAAGGTGGGAGCAGGAGAGGCCATGAGGTGGTCTGAGACACAGGGTGAAATGTTGAGTAACAGATATAAGGAGGAGGTGAGATGGGTGGGGAGGATGGAGGGGGAGATGACCAGGTCATTATTAGGTGTATTCATTGGAGGGTTAGTAGGAAGTAAAGATCTATAGGAGAGATAGTGGAAAGAACAGAAACATTGCTTACAGTGCCTATGTATCCAGTTACCTTCATTTTCCTTTTGGTTCAGTTCTTGTCTAATTCATTGCAGTACACTTGTAAGATACTTCCATGATGCACATAGTTCATTAAAAATGGACAAAAAAAAGCTGTGTCTGCAGAAACCTTTTGCCAACAGATTGCTGCTGACGGATAATCACTAGACATGTGAAATAAGCCTTACATAGATCTGCAAAGGTTGGAAAGACATTTATTAGGAATAATGTAAGTACAATATTCTATGTAAGTAAGCTAACATGTCTATGTTTCTCTGCTAGGTAATGTGAGCTGGGGCGAGTAACTAATTTGTATGGTAACAGAACAGATGGGTTATTATCCTACAATTATGGTACGTTCAGCGAAAGGTTTTGTACTGTACCCCCCTTCAACTACCCCAGCAATAAATGGTGACCCTAAGATCCCCAACTGTGACCTCCACACAGCTCTCCATGCAGTATAATGCGCCCACATATAGTATAATGACCCCTACTATCCCTCTAAATCATATAATGGCCTCCACAGTCATCAACCTCACACAAACCTTCACACTGAATATATGCTTGCAAACAGTATAATGACCTTCAAATAATTCTAGATAAAGTATAAATGCTCCCTTACAGCCCTACATATATTATAATAATCCCACAAAGCCTTACATATAGTATAATGGCTCACACATAGTCCTCCATATAGTATAATGCCCCCTATAGTCCTCCATAAAGTATAATGGTCCCACATAGTCCTACATATAATATAATGCTCCCCCAGTCCTCCATAAATTATAATGCACCATACAGTCCTCCATATATTATAATGCACCACACAGTCCTCCACATAGTAATGGGCCCCACATAGTCCTCCATACAGAATAATGGGCCCCAAATAGCCCTCTATACAGAATAATGGGCCCCACATAGCCCTCCATACAGAATAATGGGCCCCACATAGCCCTCCATACAGAATAATGGGCCCCAAATAGCCCTCCATACAGAATAATGGGCCCCACATAGCCCTTCATACAGAATAATGGGCCCCACATAGCCCTCCATACAGAATAATGGGCCCCACATAGCCCTCCATATATTATAATGGTCCCACAAAGCCTTCCATATAGTATAATGCCCCCTATAGTATATATAACTATTCACCTCTCCTTGGTTCCCCTGCTGCTCCTTATTCCCCAGCAGCACTCTGCACATCTCAGCACAGTGGCGCACAGTAGTGACATCATTGCATTCCTCTGTGCTGAGCTGTCAGAGCGCCAAAGACACAGCGAATGATGACTGCTCATCCCCTCTCTCATCATTGCTTTCAATTGTATCGCCATCTGTGATGCCAATACAATTGAAAGTGCGATGCTGGGTGAAGGGGCCAATGCCGGTGCTGACACTGGGACTCATGGGCCCCATAGCAGCCACCTGGTTTGCCGCCATTCGTGGCTTGCCACTGCAGCTGCAAGCCAATGGTGCAGGCTGGCAGGAGTACAAGGCCAGTAAAAGAAGATGTCGGGACTTTAACAATAATGGCCTATCTTTAGTGTCCAGTGCATCTTATAAGAGTGTACTATAATGAATTAGACCAGAATTTAATATGAGTCACTTGGTCATCTTTCATCGCTGCTCTTTATTCATCGTGTCTACTCTTTCCACAGGTATGCATCAACTAATACCCAGCTTTCCCAACATCTGATCTCCTTTTCCGCTGATGCTTGTGTCAAGGGAGGAATTTGCGTTGAAGACTGCTATTGGAGCCTTCGTTTGGGATATGCAGAGACGGTGCCGTATTAGCTGTATATCAGTGCCTACATATCAATGTATATAAGACAAAGAACATAGACATGCTCTCCCCGAGTCAGCATCAGCAACTGAGCTCGTTATTATATTGAAAGAAACTTAATTATTACAGAAGGCACTTTCGGCCTTGAAAATGATACACAGAGTTTATGGGAGTATCACTCCCCTATTTCTCCACGCATATTGTACAATACATCTGTTCATTAAAACATTCTTTCTGTGTGGACACTACTGATAAGAGTTTGTAGCTTCACATTTTGGCTTCATTATCTTTGGTTAACCCCTTCATGACTACACAACTTTGAATTATACTATGGGTCTATGCGATGGCTACTTAGACAGACAGATAATTATGCATCTACATCTACATTATTTATATACACAGATATTCTTATTACGTTTGAACAAACAAGCTATAGCTCAGTCGACCTCCACAGTCCCCCCTTAATAAAATAACTGTGAATATCATGAACATGAACCTTAAATTTTTAAATTTTCCCCATTTAGATATATTTTATTATTTGGGACTTATTTGTGACCTACTGCCTTTGGGACTTTAATCATATCCATATCTATATATGTGGGCTTTCTATGGGATTGTTGGTTAATTTAACACTACAGACTTTAACTCCCCCCTTAAGTACTTTTTTTTATTTATTAAACATAACTCTATGGTTTATAGGGACTATTAGGATTGGCGTTATTCCTCTCATTGGGGCACATTATCCTGATTAAGAAAGATTGAATCTAGACCTTATTTAAAAATTAGCACATAATTAAAAAACAAAAAAACAAAAGAACATTTGCTACAAATTGTCTATGGTTCTTCTTTCCGGATATAAAACAAAAAGAAAATGCTTGGTTAGCACTAGTCCACTTAGGGCCACTTTATGAACCTGGATAATCTGCTATTGATAAAATAAAAACAAAACATGATGAGGCTTCATGTATACAGTTTATGGTGCAGACTTGGAAAAACCTTCTGGGATAATGGGTAGAATAGTGGCCACTTTCTGCTTCGGTTGTGTCGGGTCCATCGGTTTCTGAGACGTGACGTCAACTCGCGTATCACTGACAGTGCTCAGCAGACTAGGCTGGAGAGACATCAGCCTGATGGGATAGGCTCTTCCAAAACTTTTCCCGAGATGAGAGAATCCATAGCTAGCATTTTATATTAAGGAAAATCACTGAATATATTCATATGAGCTAGTAGGAGACAAAAACAATTGTAAATGGTTAGCTTACATTAACCAAACCACATTTTTGGGTCTATGAAAAGGCTGAATTAAGTATTTTAGATTACTCAATTCGTACCCTCAACAGTCCCCCCTTGACTTACTTCTGCCATTTCCAAATACTAAGGGTACTGTGTTCCCTTAGGAAAAGAGGAAGAAAGATCTGTTGGGAAATCCTGCCTGACTGAACGTTGAGGCATGGGTGGAGAGGGGAAAGGGGTTTCTTCACCGGTTTGAGACCAAGGACTCCTAGGCGAGTCCTCACCCTTTGTAGTTGGACTTTCACATGTCTCAAGGTTCTCTAAGTCCTCTCTTCTAACTGTTTCGACAATGACGGTTTGGGACTGTACAGGTTTTTTGTAAAGGATAAAGATGAGCAGGACGCTCAGTGCAGCTCCGGTGGATCGACGCTTCTGCAATGCGGGGCGTGAATCCATGTTGTCCTGCCGTTGAGCTTTATAGAAAATTCTGTGTCCTTTTAGGATTAATCAGTCTCCTGACTGAAAACCATATATTACTAACTCTGATTTAGGATCTGGAATTAGAAAATACACTTGTTTATTTCTCTAATTAGTCAATCATATAAAAATTATACATGCTTTGCACTAGACCAAAAAAACATTTTACATTGGAACCTGTTTATTACTAAAGAGAAACACAACACACACTAAAGAGAAACAAAACACGCATTGGTTTACAACTTATTAGTTTGTTTTTTACATACCACTTGCATTATGTGGATTTTCAGCAATGACATCGTTTTCTGCACTGGAAAGCCTCTGACTAGACCTGGAAAGAAATCTACACAACACGCACAGACTTGCATACATGATAACCATCTATAATCAGTTTGCAGTCTCTAAGAATGGGTACAGCAGGTGCAGGGTGTTTCTACGGACTCTTTACAGTTTTTCCTCATTATTTTAAGAACGTGCTTCACAAGACCGGGTGAGTTTGCCTACCTGGGTACTGAACCCTGGCATCACCAAAGCGCACACTGATATCCAACTTTCACAGATGTTAGTTCATGTTACTTGGGCCATCATTAAGAAGAGATCTCATGGCAGAGAAAGCTTACCGCCCTTCATCCACAGACCTTCCTTAGTCAGCCGGCTCCCTGCGTCTCGCACTCCACTCCTTATTGGTTCGCTTGATCCTGTAGGGATTTAAGAACATAAGGAGTGACAGAAGTCACTGACGTGACAGATGTCACCGAGGCATGGTCTCTATGCATGGTAAAGGACTCCTCAACTCTAGGCCCGTTCACTGCTTCTTGGTCAGCTGCACCTGTGCCCCCGCACTCCATCTCCATCCGATTCCATCAGCTCAAATGTAGACTTTTTTTCTGGCATACCTAGCTTATTTGACAACAGGAAAGATCTACATCCTACATACATTTTGACTATCTTACCTACCTCTGCTCCACCCATCTAGAGAGGCACTTACATCACTTCCTCCTGTACCGATAGGAGGGGAGGGAGTGGCCCAAATTTAGACTACCTCATGTTGTGGAAACCATAGCATATCCAGTACAGAATCGACCACCATCTGATTCCATCTATAAAAACAAAAACTAAAAGAAATATGCATTAGATCATTCTTATAACAGACATGTTTCATAGTAGTCTAATAAAGATGACACAACTGTTGCAAAAGAAAGGCCAGCTTTAAAGCCTATCCAATATGTCTGCTGCGCCTTATACTGCTGGAAAAATATAATAGATATCTACTTTTCCCCCCTTTTTATGTTTTGTTTTATATACTATTTTGGCAAAATTTATAGGTTTATAACAGCAGACAATATAATTAAACAACCGATAAATATAACCTATACTTCACTGGGGAATTTTGAAACCTTACAACACGGTTTATAGATATTCTGTATCTACAAAAGAAAGGAAAGTAATCAATATTGGCAGTTTGTATGCAAAAATAATACAAAACAAAAACATAACCATAAAAACAAAAAAAAACTAATTTGTATATTTTAAGAAATATACTTTTCCCTGCAAAATTAATTTAATTATTTAGGTATTAGCAGAATACTATTGATAATTTCTTGTCAAATTTTGAACTCTAAGGATTAAATAAAATTTACTTCACCAGCCAGAAAAAGTACATTAGTATATAAAACACATATAGTCCTGCAAATCTCTGCAGAAGCCATTTTTTTTTTCTCATTCTACTTCATCAGTTTTTTTTTTTACAACTTGTGATAAGTACACCCTCCCACATATCTCTGCTGGCTTAGCAGGCTTATGGCCCCCTTGTCCTTCAGAGTACACGATGTTAGAATGGCTGGTGGGAAAAACAGATACAAGAAAAAAAACATGGGCAGAACTTTCATTACAGAAATATATAAAATATATTTTTGTACCATGTCAGCCAGCAGAGACAAAAGTACTACAGAAACATATATTACAGAAGCCTTAAGATTGATTGAGTGGAATGGAGAGCAACATTAGAGCGGGTAGCTTGGGACTGGAAATCACTGCAGCAAAAGGGCAAACAGTCCGGGGCTCCCCCCTGTATCACTAGGGAAGGTTGGGGCAGACTCGTGGGTGCAGCCGGACTGTGGGCAGTATCTTGGGAAATCTCCTGGGACTGATTTAAAGGGATACTGTGATACTCTGGGAAAAGGCACACCTGGCTTCAGGTAGATCATTACTGAATCTACAAGGAACACCTTTATTGTGGATTTGTGTGCTGCAAGTTTTGGTTACGGTTTCGAGGGTACCTGGCCAAACACTGAGATTTGCGGGTGTGACACTTTCTTTGATAGTGACCGGGCTGACCACAACGCCAACAATTCTGTTGCTGGCTCTGCTGGTTTTGTTGATTGGGAGCTACGTATACGGGGTTTGGGCCCTGTCGGGGCATGGGCTGTGGTGGGGGCTGAACCGGCGCGGTTGTATACACAAATTGATCTTGAGCCCATCTTTTTAAAGCGGCACAATACTGTTGTCCACTTTGGAAAGTGGTATCATCAGTGCCTGGGGGCATTGTGAGATGGGGTTTCATTAAGGGCCAAAAACTGTCTCCTGCTTTTACTTTGGTGAGATTAACTAGGTCCTTCCGAGCAGCTGAATATAACTGGTGGACCTGTAGCATCTTCCTATAAAATCGCATAGGGTTAATGTCGGGATCTGGCAGGCAGGGGATTAATGCCGCTGACTGGATGGGGTTGAAAGGGACATATTTAAATGAGGGCTGTTCCTCGTCAGGTTCGGGGTAAGGCTCACTATGTGTCCTAGGGGAAAAAGGGGGATCCAAGGGGAGGGGATTGGTAACTGGGGAGTGTGACGGCAGACTGGCCCGGTGAGGGGAGAGACGGGATTGCAGGTATGGGAGGGACCAGGGGTATGGGTGTGGAAAGGGTTAAGGGATGCTGTCTAGTGACTGCAGCATCTGTGAATAATTCCGGAGCTTGTCCAGAATTAGGCTGCGAAGTGGCAGCAAAACAACCTTCCTGAGTGCCCCTAAAACCATCCTCAGACCTGGGTGACCTATAGGAAAACACAACATCTCCTCGCTCATCCTCTTCTTTGACCTCAATATATCCTTTCGATAGCAATATCTGCATTATTCTGTTAAACAATTCAGCATCAATCAACAATCTCTTGTTACCTTCAGGCCTCTCAGCTTTCTGTCTAAACATTTTTGCTATCTTGGTGGTGTCTGGATTACACTAATATATGACTATGCGGCGTGCGTTAGAGCCCGGCCGGAACTTAAGTCTACACCTCTAAACTAGCTGGCAACTCCTCAGCTATATAGTAATAAGGGTATCCGGCGCTTGGAGGAGGGGTACAAAATGTATTCCCTCCGGACTTGATCAGCTGCACCAATATTTTTTATTGTCCTAATCCCTATCTTCTTTCATTGAGGATCTGTCTCATGAAAGGAGGAGGACATACAAAAATGTACATGTATATACAAGAATGTCCCGACCTCCGGACTTGGTCAACTGTATCAAATTTAATGTCCTAATCCCTATCTTCAGTCACGGGAACCCCCCCGCGTCTTTAATTACAGACTGGGTCAGTCTAACTAGCTATATTCAGCCACCACCGTCTTTCCTGCCCTAACAACCGTCCTCTGGATCCCGTGTGACACTCGATCCACACCTCAGGGCTGGGATCGTGCTCTGAGCCCCAGCGGGCATCACCCCTGAGTCACAATCAGGAACCTTTTAACACCGATAAGGACACACAGCCTGTCACTCCCTCCTCTCCAAGAACAACCACAACGGTAGTGAATACAAAATATGTAACACTCACCGAGGGTTTAAGGGGATCAGCCTGGTTGGAACGGAGGGAGGTCTCAGTCCGTGACATCCAAACGATCGGTATTTGCAGGTCGGCAATGCGTCCTTGAAGGGGCTCAACATTGAGTGCGCCAAACTGTCAAGGGAGGAATTTGCGTTGAAGACTGCTAATGGGGCCTTAGTTTGGGATATCCAGAGACGGTGCCGTATTAGCTGTATATCAGTGCCTACATATCAATGTATATAAGACAAAGAACACAGACATGCTCTCCCCAAGTCAGCATCAGCAACTGAGCTCGTTATTATATTGAAAGAAACTTAATTATTACAGAAGGCACCTTCGGCCTTGAAAATGATACACAGAGTTTATGGGAGTATCACTCCCCTATTTCTCCCAGCATATTTGTCAGGGCCAGGCGGTCGGGCAGACCCAGGAGGTGGATCCACTGGGCCGAACTCTAAGATGGTGGTAAGGAGTCCGGTAGCTGAAGCACTATGGGCAGTAGAACAGTCCGTGCAAGTGAGTGTAACGAAGAAGTCCCTGGGACCACGGAGTCACAGATGGTAGTCCGGGTGACGTAGCTCAGGTTCGGAAGCCGAGATGATGTCAGGCGGGGTCCGGAACCTTTGGAGCGAGATGACGGGTCACCACAGGGATCCGAGATGGTACGGACTGTCAGATGGCAGACGGACAGCGTGCGGGGTTCGGGAATCAGCAGGACCGGATGGCGAGGCAGGATCAGCTCTAGAAGAGAGATACGTGAGTATGGCAAGACGACACAAGGAGACCTGACTCCTAGCTTGGAAAACACGAAGATCAGGCCCCGCCTCCTTGGACAATACACCCCTTTATACCCTGTACCTGTTTAGCCTCATTTCCTGTTAATGGACGCTGGCCCTTTAAGAAAGGGTCAGTGACCGCGCGCGCGCCCTAATGCGCATGCGCGCAGCCCGGGTGCCAGAAGCCAGGGAAGGAGGCTGAGAAGAGGACGCAGGGGAGCCGGCCAGGACCTGGGAAGCCGTCGGGCGCCGCGATCGGAGACCAGGGGGCCTGGGAAGGACGGGCACCGGGGGCTGGAGAGCGGGGAGCGTGGCAGGTGAGCCGGGGAGCGGGGCTGAGGACCCGGGGAGCGGAGCAGAGGACCCGGGGAGGGGAGCCAAGGACCCGGGGAGCGTGACAGTACCCCCCCCCCACGCCCCCCTCCCCGCAACCGGGACATGAAGGCACGGATCAGAGGAGTGCCCACGTTCTCCCTGGGCTCCCAGGACCTATCCTCAGGACCATACCCTTCCCAGTCCACCAGGAAGAACTGTCGACCTCGTACGGTCTTCATGGCCACGATATCCCTTACCGCATAGATGTCGTCATCGGCAATAGGTGGAGGAGCCGGACTGGCAGCAGCGGAGAAGGGACCAAGGACAACCGGCTTGAGCAGGGAGACGTGGAACGAGTTGGGTATCCTCATCGTGGCCGGGAGCTGCAGCTTGTAGGAGACCTCATTGATCTTGCTGAGGACCTTAAACGGCCCGATGTAGCGAGGACCCAGCTTGTAGGATGGAATCTTCAATCGGATGTACTGGGAAGCAAGCCAGACTAGGTCTCCAGGAGAGAAACACGGAGGGTCCAGACGCCTCTTGTCAGCGTGTTTCTTCATCCGCTGGGAAGCGCGTCCAAGGGACGCCTTGACAGAGTCCCAAATGGTAGCGAAGTCACGGGCTACAGTATCAGCCGCAGGGACGTCCGAAGAAGGGGATATAGGCAATGGGACGGAGGGTTGAAGTCCGTAAACGACATGGAAGGGAGATTTGGAGGACGACTCACTGATGTGGTGGTTATGTGAGAATTCAGCCCAAGGCAGAAGCGTGGACCAGTCGTCATGATGGGCGTTGACATAGTGACGTAAGAAGGAGGTCAAGATTTGATTGACCCTCTCCACTTGGCCATTAGACTGAGGATGGTAAGCAGAAGAAAAGTCCAGAGTCACTCCCAGATGTTTGCAGAGCGCCCTCCAGAAGCGGGAGGTGAACTGAGTTCCTCTGTCGGACACGATGTGGGATGGAAAGCCATGCAAGCGGAAGATGTGATGTATATAGGCTTCCGCGAGTTCCTGAGCAGAGGGCAGTCCAGCCATAGGGACGAAGTGAGCCATTTTGGAGAACCGGTCCACCACGACCCATATAACTGTGTGTCCGGAGGATAATGGTAAGTCCGTAATGAAATCCATCGCTATGTGTTGCCACGGAACTGTGGGTATCGGCAGAGGCAGAAGACGGCCATAGGGCAGGTGTTTGGGCGTCTTGTTCCTGGCACAAGAGGAGCAGGCAGAGACAAAAGCAGCGACGTCCGTGCGAAGGGATGGCCACCAGTAATGGCGTACAATCGCACCCCATGTTCTCTTCTGGCCTGCATGACCGGCTGTTTTTGAGGCATGACCCCAGTGTAACACTTTTTGCCTGTCAGTCTCAGAGACATAGGTCTTTCCGGGCGGTATCTGGGCCAGGGTGACAGGGGCCACCGGAATAATCTTGCTAGGAGAGATGATAGGTTGGGTAGTCTCTTCCTCCTGCTCCATGGGCATGAAAGACCTAGACAAGGCATCAGCGCGTACATTCTTGTCCGCGGGTCGGAAATGGAGCTGGAAGTCAAACCTGGCAAAGAATAAGGACCACCTGGCTTGCCGTGGGTTCAGTCGCTGAGCGGACCGCAGGTATTCCAGGTTCTTGTGGTCCGTGTAGATAATCACGGGGTACACTGCTCCTTCCAGGAGGTAGCGCCACTCCTCCAGAGCCAGTTTGACCGCCAATAGTTCTCGGTCACCGATGGTGTAATTACGTTCAGGCGCTGAGAAGCTCTTGGAGAAGAAACCGCAAGTCACCATCTTGCCGGAGGAGGACTTCTGCATGAGCACTGCTCCGGCTCCCGAGGAGGAGGCATCCACCTCCAAGGTGAACTGGCGGTTTAACTCCGGACGGTGGAGTACAGGAGCGGAGGCAAATGCTCGCTTCAGTGAGCAAAACGCGGCGTCGGCCGCAGGTGACCAGTCCTTTGGATTAGCCTCCTTTTTGGTCAAAGCGGAGAGAGGAGCAGTCAGGGCAGAGAAGTGAGGGATAAACTGGCGGTAGTAGTTGGCGAATCCCAGGAACCGTTGGATTGCCTTCAGTCCAGAAGGGGGAGGCCAGTTGAGTATGGAGGAGACCTTCTTTGGATCCATTTGCAGTCCAGTACCCGAGATGATGTATCCCAGGAAAGGGAGAGAAGACTGCTCAAAGACACACTTCTCATATTTGGCGTAGAGACGATTCTCTCTCAGTCTTTGTAGAACCAGCTGTACGTTCTCTCTGTGGGTCTGGAGGTCCGGAGAGAAGATAAGGATGTCATCCAGATAAACTACTACACAGATGTAGAGGAGGTCCCGGAATATGTCGTTCACCAATTCTTGGAAGACAGCTGGTGCGTTACACAGGCCGAAGGGCATCACGCAGTATTCATAGTGCCCATCGCGAGTATTAAACGCGGTCTTCCATTCGTCCCCAGAGCGGATACGAACTAGGTTGTAGGCACCCCGAAGATCCAGCTTGGTGAACACACGGGCTCCTCTGAGCCGGTCGAACAATTCGGGGATGAGCGGCAGAGGGTACTTGTTTTTGACGGTGATCTGATTCAGACCCCGGTAGTCGATGCATGGGCGTAGGTCACCCTCTTTTTTCTTAACGAAGAAGAAGCCTGCTCCCGCAGGAGAGGAGGATCTCCGGATGAATCCCCTTGCCAGGCTCTCTGTGATGTAGGTAGACATGGCCCTGGTTTCGGCTGGAGACAACGGATATATCCGTCCTCGAGGTGGTGTTGTTCCTGGGAGCAGGTCGATGGCACAATCGTAGGGACGGTGTGGCGGAAGTACCTCAGACTCCTTCTTGTCAAAAACGTCTGCGAAGGACCAATAGGCCGGGGGCAGTTCCGGTAGGTTCTCTGGAACCGGAGGTCGTCGGATGGGTTGTATGGACTTCAGACACTTCTCATGACAAGCCGGGCCCCATCGGGTGATTTCGCCAGTACCCCAGCTGACTGATGGTTCGTGTGTCCGCAACCAGGGAAGTCCCAGCAGGATTTGATGGGACATGTGTGGAAGGACGTAGAGAGCGATGTTCTCGGTGTGCAGGGCACCGATACGCAGTTCGACCGGTCTGGTGACCCAGGAGATGGTATCAGAGAGGGGTCTCCCATCCACAGAGGCAATCACTAGGGGCTTCTCGAGTAGGGTAACAGGCAACTGGTGCTTGTCCACCGTGGCCTGCTGGATGAAATTGCCTGCTGCTCCAGAGTCGAGGTATGCCTCAGCCGTGAAGCGCGTCTCTCCCGTTGACACTTGCACAGTCCACATAACCGGGTCTGAGGGTGGCCTCTCCTACCAACCCTAGGCTTTGGAGTTTCCCGGCCTTTCCGGACAGGAGCGTAGGAGGTGTGTGCCCTCTCCGCAGTAAAAGCAGAGACCTTTGGCAAGCCGCTCTGCTCGACGTTGTTCAGACTGCCGTACTCGGTCGATCTGCATGGGCTCGTGGACGGGAATCCCAGCTGTTGATGACTGAGGTACGGAGGGCTTCTGTGGAGGAGAGGAATGCCGTACCGGACGTCTCTCACGAGACAGCTCTTTGGAGCGCTCCTGAAAACGAATGTCCACTCGAGTTGCTAGGGCAATCAGGGCATCTAGGGTGGAGGGCACGTCACGACCCGCCAACTCATCTTTGATGCGACTCGAGAGTCCTTCCCAGAAGGCGGCTGTTAGGGCCTCATTATTCCACCCGAGTTCTGAAGCCAAAGTGCGGAAACGGATGGCGTATTGGCCCACCGTCAGTGTTCCTTGACGTAAGCGGAGAAGGGATGAAGCAGACGCAGAGGCGCGTCCCGGCTCGTCAAAGGTGCTGCGAAAGGCCTGCAGGAACTCTTGAAGATCCTTGGTCATAGGGTCCTCCTTCTCCCACAACGGGTTCATCCACGCCAGTGCCTCGCCCTCCAGGTGAGACATGATGAAGGCGACCTTGGCTTGGTCGGAGGCAAACAGATGTGGCAGCTGTGTGAAATGGAGGGAGCATTGGTTTATAAACCCCCTGCAGGTCTTGGGATCTCCGGCGTACCGGGGTGGTGAGGCCAAACGCAGTCTGGAAGCATCCGAAGAGGCAGCCACGGGAGCGGGGGACGTGGCTTGACTAGTGGCGGCTCGGGATGTTGAAGACGTGACTGCCGCTTGTAGCGTGGTCAGGCGGGTGTCCACGGAAGTCATAAAGTTCAGCATGCGGGTCTGGACTTCACGCTGGCGTTGGAGTTCCTCTTGCAAGGCCGCTAGTGCTGCAGCGGGATCCATGGCCTGATCTTACTGTCAGGGCCAGGCGGTCGGGCAGACCCAGGAGGTGGATCCACTGGGCCGAACTCTAAGATGGTGGTAAGGAGTCCGGTAGCTGAAGCACTATGGGCAGTAGAACAGTCCGTGCAAGTGAGTGTAACGAAGAAGTCCCTGGGACCACGGAGTCACAGATGGTAGTCCGGGTGACGTAGCTCAGGTTCGGAAGCCGAGATGATGTCAGGCGGGGTCCGGAACCTTTGGAGCGAGATGACGGGTCACCGCAGGGATCCGAGATGGTACGGACTGTCAGATGGCAGACGGACAGCGTGCGGGGTTCGGGAATCAGCAGGACCGGATGGCGAGGCAGGATCAGCTCTAGAAGAGAGATACGTGAGTATGGCAAGACGACACAAGGAGACCTGACTCCTAGCTTGGAAAACACGAAGATCAGGCCCCGCCTCCTTGGACAATACACCCCTTTATACCCTGTACCTGTTTAGCCTCATTTCCTGTTAATGGACGCTGGCCCTTTAAGAAAGGGTCAGTGACCGCACGCGCGCCCTAATGCGCATGCGCGCAGCCCGGGTGCCAGAAGCCAGGGAAGGAGGCTGAGAAGAGGACGCAGGGGAGCCGGCCAGGACCTGGGAAGCCGTCGGGCGCCGCGATCGGAGACCAGGGGGCCTGGGAAGGACGGGCACCGGGGGCTGGAGAGCGGGGAGCGTGGCAGGTGAGCCGGGGAGCGGGGCTGAGGACCCGGGGAGCGGAGCAGAGGACCCGGGGAGGGGAGCCAAGGACCCGGGGAGCGTGACAATATTGTACAATACATCTGTTCATTAAAACATTCTTTCTGTGTGGACACTACTGATAAGAGTTTGTAGCTTCACATTTTGGCTTCATTATCTTTGGTTAACCCCTTCATGACTATACAACTTTGAATTATACTATGGGTCTATGCGATGGCTACATAGACAGACAGATAATTATGCATCTACATCTACATTTTGATTATTTATATACACAGATATTCTTATTACGTTTGAACAAACAAGCTATAGCTCAGTCGACCTCCACACTTGTATTCATCTGGTTTTCTTGTAACTGAGAATTAGAGGACTCCTCACTTTTCTTTATGACCCGCCTGTTTACTCTGCCAATGGTATCCCATATCTGGGGATTAGCTGAGCAAGATGAGCCCAGGTTCTTCCTTCTGTTTTACAACTAAATGCACTTGTAAGTATATATACAGTACAGACCAAAGGTTTGGACACACCTTCTCATTCAAAGAGTTTTCTTTATTTTCAGGACTCTGAAACTTGTACATTCATATTGAAGGCATCAAAACTATGAATTAAAACATGTGGAATGAAATACTTTAAAATGTGTGAAACAACTGAAAATATGTCTTATATTCTAGGTTCTTCACAGTAGCCACCGTTTGCTTTGATTATTGCTTTGCACACTCTTGGCATTCTCTTGATGAGCTTCAAGAGGTAGTCACCGGAAATGGTTTTCCAACAGTCTTGAAGGAGTTCCCAGAGATGCTTAGCACTTGTTGGCCCTTTTGCCTTCACTCTGCGGTCCAGCTCACCCCAAACCATCTCGATTGGGTTCAGGTCTGGTGACTGTGGAGGCCAGGTCATCTGGCGTAGCACCCCATCACTCTCCTTAGTCAAATAGCCCTTACACAGCCTTGAGGTGCGTTTGGGGTCATTGTCCTGTTGAAAAATAAATGATGGTCCAACTAAACGCAAACCGGATGGAATAGCACACCGCTGCAAGATGCTGTGGTAGCCATGCTGGTTCTGTATGCCTACAATTTTGAATAAATCCCCAACAGTGTCACCAGCAAAGCCCCCCCCACACCATCACACCTCCTCCTCCATGCTTCACGGTGGGAACCAGCCATGTAGAGTCCATCCGTTCGCCTTTTCCACAAAGACACAGTGGTTGGAGCCAAAGATCTCAAATTTGGACTCATCAGACCAAAGCACAGATTTCCACTGGTCTAATGTCCATTCCTTGTGTTCTTTAGCCCAAACAAGTCTCTTCTGCTTGTTGCCTGTCCTTAACAGTGGTTTCCTAGCAGCTATTTTACCATGAAGGCCTGCTGCACAAAGTCTCCTCTTAACAGTTATTCTAGAGATGAGAAGGTGTGTCCAAACTTTTGGTCTGTACTGTATATACATATATTATATATATATATATATATATATATATATATATACACATATACACACACACACACAGTGTCCACCGCCATTAACTTGAGAATGGCAGCAGCATTAGGCATAGAAGTGGTGTCTAGGTATAGTAAAGTAGCCATGCGCTATGCAATGAAACCACCTATAGCACC
The DNA here is from genome assembly GCF_048569485.1 of Anomaloglossus baeobatrachus. Lineage (NCBI taxonomy): Eukaryota > Metazoa > Chordata > Amphibia > Anura > Aromobatidae > Anomaloglossus > Anomaloglossus baeobatrachus. The sequence goes on along the minus strand of NC_134355.1, from coordinate 671,678,956 downwards.
ACCTGGTGGAAAACAACAGAGTTAGCATTTTTATCTCGGAAACAGAGCGAGATAGAGGGGAAAAAAAGGGAATTACAAAGTTGTAGGGCATCATCAATTCAATACGAATCGACACCTTGCATACGTCATGACCACATTTGTTTGCTTAATTTTATTTTCCTATTTTTTTCCTCCTCTAAAACCAGAGTGTGTTTTATGGTCCGAAAAATACGATATTGGAGGCAGAAACACTAACTGATCAGACTGCATTGTTAAATGAAGGGATGTTCTCCGCCTGAATTCATGGGTTAATGTATAGAAGTGGATTCTATAAGTAGCTATAATAAATGGAAATAAATAATATCTACGATATAAGATAAGATAAGGATATTGCAGTGTCTGTATCTCGCTAATATAAAGAGTGTATGTCTGCTAAAGAAATCCGCATTGTCACATTTACAAACACAAAATTTTGCACACATGCCCCATGTGACCCTGGGAACGTCATAGACTATGTTTTGAGGGTAAATTTTTCCCCCCACTTTACAGTAAGGCTATGTGCACACACTGCGTTTTTTTAGCACTAAAAACGCACAGAAAAGCAGCATCTTTTAAAATCGCATGCGTTTTTACCACGTTTTGGTGCGTTTTCTCACTGCGTTTTTCAAAAGTGGACATTGCTATTAAAGATTGTTGGAGAGAAAAAAAAAAAAAAAAAAAAAGGTCTGATGTCATTTCCTTCTTCCATATGTTCTTCATTCTCCACTAGTGTATGCAGGAGAGCAGACAGCTGCAGAACTACAAGTCTCAGCATCCTCCATCCAGGACTGTATGCTGGAGGGAGAGTCAGGGGGAGCAGACCTACAAGGCTCAGCATCCTCCATCCACTAGTGTATGCAGGAGAGCAGATAGCTGCTGTCGAACTACAAGGCTCAGCATCCTCCTTCCAGGACTGTATGCAGGATTTAATTTGTCCCCCCTTCCCTCCCCCCCACCCCCACCCCCACCCCAAAAAAAAACCAAACATGTGCTTCGCCATATTTTTCTAGCCGGGTACAGCAGGCAGGTATGGGCTGCCCCCAACCACCAGCTGCCTATTTGTACCTGGCTGGGAACCAAAAATATGGGCAAGCCCTTTTTTTTTTTTTTTTTTTTTTTTTAAATTATTTCATGAAAATTATAAAAAAAAAACTGTGGGCTTCGCCTAATTTTTGTGTCCAGCCGGGTACAACTAGGCAGCTGGGGATTGGTATTTGCAGTGCAGGGTGCCCAAGCTTTCTGGGCACCCCTGCTGCGAATTGCAGTCCGCAGCCACCCCAGAAAATGGCGCTTTCATAGAAGCGCCATCTTCTGGCGCTGTATCCAACTCTTCCAACTACCCTGATGCCGGGTGGCTTGCTAGGTAATAATGGGGTTAGGGCTAGCTGTGTATTATCAGCTGGCCCTAAGCCCGAAATTCATGGTGTCCCGCCAATATTAGACATGGCCACCATGAATTTCTAGTAAAGATGAAATTAAAAAAAAACAAAAAAAAAAACAAACACAGAAAAATATTTTTCTTAGAAATAAAACACAACACAATTCGTGACTCCATCTTTATTGAAATAAAGAACCCCCCATCCGCAGTAATCCTGGGTCAAGGGTGCCGCGCCGTCCAATATCATCTGATCGGTTTGCTGGAAGGCAAAGCGATCACATGATGGGTCAGGTTCAAGGGCCTGAAGTAGCCGATTGTATAAACGGCTTTTATACAATTAGCTGATGCATCAGTGCAAAAAAAAAACAAAAACCACACACACACACACACACACACACACACACAGTCGGACTGGCTACCAGAGGAATCTCCAATAATGTCAGGCCTGGAGTCAGGTACCTGCACTGCACTCCGGAGCTCTCACCTGAGCTCCAGACTGCAGCCGAGACTGTACAGCGAGCGAGCGCCGAGTGACTGATTCCCCGGCACTTGCGATTCCGTTCATGACAGCTGCAGACATCCCGGGCTAATCTCCGGTGCTCTCACCTGAACTCTGGAGATCACCCCGCCCTGTCTGCAGCTGTCATGAACTGACTGCAAGCGCCAGGGAATCAGTCACTCGGCGGTAAAATCCGGCATCACCGCAAGACTTACGATCAGCTGATGCGTCAGGTGACCGCATCAGGTGATCACCGCCAGGTCCTCACAGCCAGGTCATGCAGCTATCGGATGTGCCTCGGAGCAAGCACACAGCCGGAGCGGGGGATGGTGGTACCGGGAAGAGGAGCTGGGAGCGGACATGGCACCGGGAGTCTGCAGGCAGGTGAGTATGACATTTTTCTACTGTTCCCTTTTGATTTAGCAGCCGCTTCCACCTCCTGCACGGGAGCAGACATGGCACCAGGCGGGAAATGGAAGCAGTGGCGACGGTACCGGGAGGATTCACGCTTCTGTGTTTACTGACAGAAGGAATCCTCTTTCTGTACATGTCACTTACTACCCACCCCTTGCGTTTATAGCAGTCATGCAGTTTTCTGAGCAAAAACGCACCCGAAAACACGCAAAAGAGCCGTGAAAAATGCAGTGTGAACTTTCCCTAAGGCTACAAGTCGCACACTGCAGTTTTTTTTCTGCACACAAACTGCAACCAAAACTGCACCTTGTCAGAGAGAGCCTGGGAATGTAAAAACAAAAAAAACACTCCAAAAACGTTTGTAACGTAGGTGCGTTTTTGGTGCCGAAAACGCACCAATTTGCTAGCATGCATTTTTCCTTGCATTTTCATGACAAATGTTGACAAAAACGCAAGGTAGAATGAACCTGCTGCTTCTTTTGTTGTCACAAACTTTTGTAAAAAAAAAAAAATGCAGCATGCGCATTTGCCATAAAAAAAAACCTGCCTCCATTAAAGTCAATGGAGCTTGGAGCCACAATGCAGCCAGAACTTCAGAAGAATCTTAGCTTGTCACAATGCAGCCAGGGAAAGACAGGTAAAGGGATCGGCATAGACAGACACAAAGGGAAAAGGGACGGACAGAGAGAGGGACAGACAGAGGGAAAGGGACACAGAGGTTCAGAGAGTGGGAAAGGGGCAGCCAGAAATTATCCTCCTGCCTTGTATATGATCCCAATCAAAAAAAAAAAAATAATAAATAAAATTATATTTATATAAATCCGGCCTCGCTGGTGGGTGGCTCGAACGTCTCCGGACCCGGGGGCCCCTGTGGTCACTCCGATCTGAAAAGGGCTGGCGGTTTAGGGGACGTAGGTGTACGGCCGGAGCCGTGTTTAAGTTCGTGACGCCACCCACGGGATGTGGTGAAGGTGGACACCACCGCTGCAGTTGCGGGACACCCGGGGGAGATGTTGCGCAGCAAGATGTTAACCCCTCCGTGAGTAGGGATAGTGGCCCCGGGACCCATTGGGTTCTGTGTGATGGGCGGTGCAGGGAGGTGCGCAGCCAGGGGTTACTGTTTACTCACGATTCGTAAAAAACACACACACCTCTGGTAAACCAAGGTGATGGTGGTGGTGGCTGCAGTCTGGTTCCCCACCCGGTTGGTGGTCTCTGCCTTTCCCCTGCACCTGTTGTGTGATGGACTACCTAAACTTGCAATACAGGAGTCCGCTCCCCGACTTGTGTATGTCGGAGGAGCCCTTTGCTCGCAGACGCTGGCCTGTGGGATCTCTCTGCGGTGGCTTTCTATCCCCCTTGTTTGGCTGTTGTCTTCAGTCGGGACTTTGGGTGGGAAAGGGCCTATTGTCCTGGCCGCAATCAGTTAAATAGCTAGCCCCCAGTAGCTTCTGGGCCTAGCTTCAGGGTCTGAGTTCCCCCACTTGTGCTCCGGTTTCCGAGTTGGTTCCCCAGGTCGGTACCGGTGGGCCACTACCCTGTCCCAGTCCACCTCGGTTCCACCGAGCAGTCTTCCCAACTCCTGCAAACAGAGGCCCCCGTATGCCTCCTAGTCAAAGGTGCCCAGGCTCCTACCCTGGCACCTGTCAGTTAGCTGCAGACCTGACACAGGCCTGCCTCCACTCAGACTCAACTCACTAGTGTTTTTCCACACACACACACACACACACACACACACACACACACACCTTTATAGAATTTATTATAGGAACAGAAAGTGTTGGCTAATGGGCAACAAGGTCCCTAAATTAATGCATGCCTCCCGCCAAGCCACAAAATTACTTAGTGACTATAGGAACCCTAACAAAACTAAAAAAAAAAAAACCAGCTAAAAAGACATATTAAAAAGGAAGACAAGGCATTTTATTGGCAAATAAAATTACAGGTTTTTTTGTTTTTTAAAACAGATAAAATCTGGAAATCAAGTGGTTCATTGTGCAATCAGCGCATCACTGTAAAAATCACAACAGGCGGCCATTGTACAAGGCCGAACAACTACACAGGAGCCAACACGTCAGCTGATAGAGGATATATAGGCTCAGTGGTTAAAATGTAAGTTGTTGTCTAGCAATTAAGCACCCCGACTGCTGTGGCTTTTTAATATTTTTTGTAATATATGTGACACGGGTGGCGCCATATGTAGAAGAAAGCAGTTAAATTTGTCACAATGAGCAAAACCTACACTCAAATAACTCCTCCAAATGCAGAATAAACTGATAAGAATTAGTTTTACAACGGATTTATAGTTTCACAAAAGGTCACCTAAAACCCAAAATTATTTTGCCAATTCTGTTACTTTCTAGAAGCATGGCAGTTGTTGGGATCAGTTTTCTTGTGAATTAAAGCTCAATTTTCTGAAAAGACAATAAACTTCCTGCAGCCACCACTAGAGGGAGCTCACTGTATACTTTTGGCTTCAATGTCTTCACATATTGCTCTTCAGCTCCCTCTAGTGGCAGCTTAAGGCTGACAAAATCTAGGTTTTAGAAAGGGTCAATGCTGAGGGATGAGGACAGAAAAGGCAAAATAGAATCTAGTATGAAGTTTGAAATCCTTTTAGATAACAAAATGCAGTTTAAAATTTAGCTTTTCCATGGCATCATCTGACAACACAACCCGTCACATTCCAGTTTCTTTAATAAAAACCTTCGCAAGTCATAAAAGTCAATTGAAAAAAAAAAGTCCATCTGGCACTAAAAGTTTCTTTTAAGATGATCCCGCAGCTACTGAGAATTATTTTGGAACTCCTGCAACAATCTCAGACTCTATCCCGCAGTGATCCTCTCCACGAAGAATCTTGAAATAACCTGGATGTAAAAAAGGAAAATAAAAATCCCAATTACTATAAAAGAAAAAGATGTATGTTGAAGGGGGTTGAGCATGAAGGGGAGGGGGAACCCCTGCTGGTATGGTGTGTAGCCAGAGTTGTAATATTAGACAACCGATTGACTCCGAGTCCTTTCGAAAGGAGCAGCCGCCTTCCAGTAGGTTGAAGAACCCAAATAAGCCATGTGCCCAGTAACACCATGCACCATTTTGCAGTCCAGCCACTGAAGGTTCATGCTCGTCAAGAACTGGGTGCAGGACATGCTCCCAACTTCCATGGACAAGCTATAGGTTACCAATCCAACCGTGGATGGTGGTCCAGACGTCCTCTGCCCTACAATGGCGTTACTGATCTACACTGAGTGGCTTTCCATCCAAATTGTTACCCATCATTCTACATACTGTAATGTTCGGTTTATAAGACACGCTGGATTATAAGACGCACCCCAAAATTAAGAGAAAAAAATAAAATTAAAAATAATACGAGGGCAGTCTTATAATCCAGTAGTCTTTCCAGAGGGGTGAGTTCACAGGAGGCAGGGGCGGTTGTGGAGCAGGGTGATGCTGCGGGTGGTGCGGTGGTTGTTCTAGAAATTGTCAGTGGTGGCGGCTGTGCTGGGGCTGCAAATAAATGGTGCCCGGAGTGGGTGCGTACGAAGATTGAGCTCTCAGCTCAATGACAAGCCGAGATCTCATCTGCGCATGCGCCACCTCCAGGCTCCATTTTCCTTAAGTTTGCTGCTGGGAGATCAATGGGCCAGAGGCGGCGCATGCATAGATGAGATCTTGAGCCGAGAGCTCCATCTGTGCATGTTCTGGCTCCGGGTGATATTATTTGAAGCCCGCGCCGCCCGGAACCCCAGCCCCGTTGCCGAAGCCCGTGCACAGTTGCTGCAGCATTATCTCTTCCTCCTGCTACCCCTCTCCACCCCACCTCCCCCCGGTAAGCTACATTCAGATTATAACACTCACCCCTCACTTTCCTTGAGTTTGTCTTAAAATCCGAAAAATACAGTAACTAGTAAAAAACTATGGCCAGAACCAAAAGTCAAAATTCCTTATGGCTCCATATGTGGTCCCAGGACTATTTTGAAGGGATTGTTTCAGAGTATAAAAGGCAGAATATGTCCATAATATAGCAAAAAAAGTGGAGAATAGAGGTATTCTGAGCTAGAATTTGGGCTCTGAGCCTTTTGTGCCATATTAAAAGGTTTTTTACTACTTGTATAGGGCTTTTATGGGGACCCTGTATGGTCCCCATTAATAATGGGAGACGTGAATGGCCTTGTGCTTGTTTGTTGAGGGCCTGCTCCTCACAGGCAGTCTTATTCTTAGGCCATACCATAATATTCTGATCTGTGGGGGGAACCAACTCACAAATCCAATTTTAAACTGAGAAACAAGTAGGCCACCTAACACTAGTTTGGTGTCCAGCCATGACTAGGTGGTCAGAGAGGTGGAACCAATCAGAATATTAAAAGCATATCCTCGTGACATGTCCCACCCTCCAAGATGGGGAACCCAATGGAACCTCCAGGTGAGTTTGGGCCCCTTAGTACAGTGTTATGCCCAAAAAGTATCAGGTTTCTGAGATATGAATAACACAAAAAAGCTCAGCCGTACCCTTATCACCCCAGTCAGTATTCCATGAGTTGGCACAGAGCCAGTAGGGAGTACCGTCCTCCACACCCCATCCCAGGATCTTAATGGCGTGACCTCCGATCTCCTCACCAGTCACGTGACGGTACACTCCTAAGGGAAAAAAATTATATAATAAATAATAATAATAATAATAATAATAATAATAATAATAATAATAATAATAATAATAATAATAATAATAATAATAATAAAATATTGTTTGGAGGAAGAACTACTTTTCAATTTTGTGGACTCTAAAACAAATGGCCCACACAGATGCCCACCTGACTTGTATGTAGGGAAGTCCTCATATACCAAGAAAGCGCCCTCTACTGGGCCGTTCTTATAGATCTCCGCCATAATCTCATCTTGGCTGCTTGGAACATTGTAGGAATCAGAACCTAAGAAGGTCAAAAACAAGAGAAAAGGTCATCACCATCTTCCACTAACTTCTCAGTTGCAGATAAAAGTCGGAGGATGGCACAACTATCTAACGGAAAGTCAGGAATCAACCGATCATATATTCCTCCCAGAATGGCTCCATCCCTCGTGGGCTATTCCCACGGCTTAACCATTGCTTACCCTACCTGTAAGACACCAAAAGGACAAACACACATACAAAACACCACTTCTTATATTTACACATTGGAGTCTCTGGTACTTTCCTCCCAGGTTTAGAGACAATTTCAAAGACTTTACTCACCCAAGTGCTTGTCGGAGCTGTAGTCCGGCCCGTAGCCATCCTCGCACTTTTTCACACACTTCGGAGTTTCTCCTTCCTCCCCTTTACAAGCGGGTCGGGAGCCATTGACATGGTGCTCGCAGGGTGGGATGGAGTATGGTCTGCAGCCTGGGAAAGAGCAAGAAGTACGTGAGCTCACCAGAAGGGGGTGCTCTATTATGCAGTGTAAGCATCAAGCTGATTTCATACGAGTCCATGTTTGCACATATATTGCATCTGTTCATACAGGTCTTGTTGGGGGATGATTAAAAGTTACTTGGGACCCATGACGCTGTGCCACCCCCTGATGTGACAGGTTGGTGCACGGCCTGACCGGGTGGGTGTGTGTGTGTGTGTGTGTGTGTGTGTGTGTCAATCTTTTTGTGGGGATAATAATGCTCTTCCTGGGAAAAGGTTTCGTGGACTCCAGGGACGCCAAGACACAAAAAAATACCGACCCCATTATCCCCCCCAGCAATCAGGCAACTTTAATCCTATTGGAACACTTCTTTTCTTACAGCAGTTTCCAGATTCTATGCAGCTGCTGAGCTCCTGGGCAAAACACTTTACTGCTCCTTATAATAAGGATCCAAGAAGTCAGTTTACCACAGACCCTGAAAGTGTTGGTGGCCTAGGGACTGATACCCCACCTCATTTCAGATAGGCCCTTCAGAGGGCTCACAGCACAGCTTTCATGCAGTCTCCATTTTCCACCCTTTACATTCTCACTTCCCCAGCACCTGCCCTCCCCCCCCAGGGACCATATACAAGCCCTAATATTATCATGCATGGATGTACGTAAATAACGTGTGACACGCGCTATGAGACCAAACAGGAGTCTGACGCACTAAAAAAAAAAAAAATGTTCTTTGGGGGTTCATGATACAATGGAGGTCCCTACCGCTAGGGAGAGGGGTGAGGGGTACTCCTGCACTCACCTCAAGCAGACTCCTGAGCTCCCTGGCGTCCCTATACAGGTTCTTTCAACCTGTCGGCAAGCAGGATACCTGGGTCCCTCAGCTGTCCCTAAACTCACCCTGACTAGTGAGTAGGCCGACGAGTACACTAGACTCACCATTACACTAAAAACACGGAGGATAAGGAAAGACATTAGAGGGGAATAAACGAAGGATACAAAACACCAAACTTCACCGTAGCAGACAGACTCAATAGTATCAGGTGGATGGGCACAGGAGAAAACCTCAGCAGTTCCTTCCACCAGGCTGGCCAAAGTAGAAATGAGAAGGTCTGCTGGGAAGGCTTCAGTATTTAAACCTAAATGGGCCCAAAAGCAGCAACAGCAGCTGACCGGCCCTGCCAGAGCTGCCAGCAACAAAACCTGAAATTAACTCATGAGATGCCAAAGGAAAGGAAACCTCACTTAAATAAGGAGTCAAGATGGCAATGGGAGGCTCCAGTCCTAAGGAAGTCACTAGTCTCAAAACAGCAGGGAGACAACTGACATATCAGGCAAGGTGCACAATCCCCAGTAAGGGATTGGAGGACATGTGTATGCAGTTAATGGTAGAGGAACCAATCCTCACCAAAGCTGGCAATACATACTGAAATATCACATGTTCAGTTATTGTTTGTGGCACCACAATGTTGTTTATTAACACTTACAAGCTCGATTTGCAACTAATACAGATGTCAAAATATAGTCTCATTTCAGTAGTCTAAGTGGCCAGACTGATCATATCTAATGGGGTTTTTTTAGCACTGGTTTCGTGATTTTTTCCTTTCAACAATGATTCATTTTAAAAAATGTTTGCAATGTAGAACCAAACTGAAATACGATGCAGATGAGACTGATCCAAATCCCTCAGCTCTGCCAAAGCCTATACAGTAAAGCCTTCACCACCACATAATGTACTCACCAACGTGTGAATCATACAGGCCCCCGGATACAAGACCCTTCTCAGTCCAGAAACGCCATGCACCAGCTGGGTATCCTCCATTACAGCTGGAAAAAAAAAAAATAATTATATTTCTGGGCTTAAAAATACACCACAAAAAACACAAACTACCTCAGCCGACACCTCCCAAAAGGTGGCTAATTAAGTAGATAACTTCCTTGTAATAGGCAAATAAATGAGGAAAATTCCAACAAGGCAACTCCCAAATGTAACAACATCTGATTAATTGGAGACTTAGAGCTTAAAAAAACATCCACCCAAAAAAAGTGCCAGTTTCTCTGAGCTCTGCCAAAGCTGTCCAATTCCTGACGAGCTCTGGCGTATCTCATGCCGGAAAGCTTACTCCAGTCATTGACTGGAGTAATATTTCTGAAGGGATCCTCACTACTCAAGACACTCCTGATGTGCGCCTCTTCGAGAATCAGGAGTTTGACTATTACACACTTCCTTATCAAGAGCAGCGAGAAGAGAGCTGATCTATAAGATTCGGGGCCTTAGAATCACCAAAGTTCATAAACAACTAAATGGTAACTACAGGAAGAAAAGTAAAAAAGGAGGGAGTTTATAATGACTATGTACACCCGCCATTAATTTTATTCCCAAAGGCAAAAAGTTGAGCAACTTTCTAAATAGTCTTCCTTACAAGTGCTCTACTGTGGTGTTTGTACAGCCTCTGTCAAGAGTGATCTACAAAAATGTTACAAATCAGAGCTTCTGCCTATTCTATAGGATCTCCCCTGCCTTCTCTCAGGGTTAGGTACAACAAAAAGCGGGTGGGGTCCATTTCGGCACAACAAAAAGCGGGAGAGTCTGAGGAAGTTTTCACGAAACATACGTTGGGGCGGAGGCCTTGCATGGAATTCACTGGATCTTAACCTAGTAAGTACTATTTCAATGGCCTGAATGTTCAGTTACATAGGTTCATCATTTTATTATACTATATGCGGATTGCAGGGCTCTGTCTACTCCCTGCTTGGGCATTACTATTTAGGCTCACAAAAGCTTTTTCTGTTAGACATTGAAAGCAAAGGCACTTGGTTAACACATCAGCCTTGTACGATATAAAGGCATTTGTCTTGCACTTTGGCATCAGACACCTTATTTACAGTGCCATGTTTACTAAACTGGGCTTAAGATTTTTTTTTTTTTTTAAGAAACAGTACCAATTTCTATTGCATGTACAGATATTTATATTTGCACTTTGGCTTAAAGGAACAATATAATATATAATATGTATTCATTTATATAGCGCTATTAATTCCACAGCGCTTTACATACACTGGCAACACTGTCCCCATTGAGGCTCCCAATCTAAACTGCTAGCTATAGATTTTTCTATATTTGCACCTGGTAAGTGCAACTTTGGCATATCTTCCTTTTCAAAATACCTAATCTATTCTTATTTATTTCCCTTAAAGGAACAGTGACATTTATTACATGCAGCCACTTTAAATTGGATGCAGCAATCTTTTGTATTTGAGATTGAATCCTTTTCAGATGCGGTATCTGTCTATTCCCTATACCTGTATCACCATTTTATAAGTCATATGTAAGGTTTTTATTTGGTAAATAAAAATTATTTTTAGGCCTTATACTTTTTTGGTTGGTTGTATATATTGAGTTTAGTTCATGGCCTTTTGTAGAGATAGATATATCTATCTATATCAAGGGGTATGCAGTGTTGACTAGAAAGGGGAGGGGTATATTTCTATACCACGTGGATAAAGCATGTACAGTCTCTGGGAGGGGGGAGAAACCCGCACATGAGAAGCATTACATGATCTACTATAGTACGTTACGTTGTGTGGCCGGTTTTGATGCCCAATTACCCTTCCTTAGGACAGTCTTGAATTCAACAGGCTTTCTCACTTTAGACTGTCTTCTCAGGGCCAAGTAGTAGGCCATAAAACGTGGGACCACGGGCAAAACCCTCTCACTAAGGTAAAGTTGGTAATTTACATGCTTCGACGATCGTGGACAACGTACCCCATTCCACACTCAGATCCGCAACAAGACAGAAGATCTTCTGCAGAAACCTCCACGTTCACCTTGCCATTAGAGTGTACACAGACACGGTCTGAAATGGCCTCCACCGCACCAAAAGCCTATGGAAGACAAAGCTGGTTAAAACCCACCGAGAGATGCAGAGTAGTCCTCATACACCGTTGCTTTCCACTAACCCAGCAGGATCCACAGGAGCCCTGATCTCTAATCTCCTTGATTGTGGGACAGTTCGGCCAAGCCACCCTGGAATCAAAGTTATCCGGCAGGTCCATTTTTCCAGCAAATGAATACCTAAAGGATGAAGGTACATTGGTATTGTGAGCGAAATACACTCTTCCTATGCCATTACATCATGTGACCAGTTTATATAGTATCCCAAACAAAGAAATAACTTCTGAGAACTATGCACCAATAAGAGCCGCAGGGGTGTGTAGAAATGTGAAATGTTGCTGCCCATAAGAGGTCCTGGTACATTTAGCCCCTTCTTCATGACAAGTTATTGGTTTTGCGGTTGGGATGTACAGTTCCAAAAAAAAAAAAAAAAAAAATTAATTAATTTCAGGTCTATTTTTAAATGGAATGAACAGGTTTTTTGGTTCTACTAAAAGCACAAGTTCAGTCATACCAAGGGTTTAGGTTTTCATTACTTCTACAAAAAAGAAACTCAAGTTTCAAGAAAGCATCCAAGCTACTTTGAAAGTAATCAATCATCCAAGACCACCGAGCTCCCACCGACCACCATTATCATAGAGGACATTATTTTGCCTCTGAAGTGACCCCAGGGTGTAAAGAATTAGTTTTGAATGGACCATTTAACAAATATATGGTCATTGTTTCCCCACAGATGAACCCTTGGGAAGAGGCGGTCAAAGATTTTCCAAATTCCAAGTCTCTCGATGCCCTTTTACTCAAGGACCTTTTTCTCATATGGGCACATTTGCAATCCAATGACAATATATCCAAACTCCCTAATGACTGTCATGTTACAATAGCAAGTACTTTGGAATAACTGTACCAAGCTCCTTGAATGCTCCTGGGTGAAATCCATCCCATGTGCTGTGGATTATAAAGTCTGATTTCAACTGTATATACACTGTAAAATAGCCATAGACTTGTCATACTAAGCCAATTTAAAGGGGCTTTTCTGTGGGCTTGTCCAGAATGCACAAAGAAGCCACTGGTCTCAACACTAGAGCATGAGCCTCATAGAAGTCACCACTCTTGGGTCAGGGGAGGAGCCGCCAGTCATCTAAACGAGCCCTCAGAAGGTTGTGCTTCCGGCTGCACATACAGGCACCTGTCCTAACATTCTAGGATAAACGTCGGACTTTCTATCAAGGAGGCGGCCATCTTCGTTATATAGTGATCATCTCCATAGATAAAAAAAGGCTTGAGATTTGCTAATTAAAAGTAATTAGGAATTTATTTATAATGATCATTTCATTTAGGTTGGTTCTTTTTTTCTATTCCTGGAAAACCCCTTAAAGTGGCCTGTCTGGGGCAGAGCATGGTGGGAGTTTTGGTTCTGCAAGACATTGGAAATCGCTGCCCAAAAGAATGAGCTTTTGATGTCAAACACCTCACTAATGTTTTGCAAGTTGGAACGGAACGGTAAGTCATGTCCTACCTGACCGGCAAAATCTTCCTACTTGCTCCTAGAATTGTCCCACAGAGGTTTCTCACATAACTAAGGTCAGCATTGGGGAAGTTATGTCCAGCCTAAAAGAGAGAAAGAGGGGGAGTGGAGGATGAAAAGTTAAGAGCTTAGCTTTAATTTTTCATAATTCAGTTTTCCAGTTAGGAGGTAGATTCCGAACTGGACTTCACTGCATTCTCCAACACTGGCTTCAAAATTTTGCAATGAGCCCCTCCCCTCCGACTACATAACAGCAACCAAATTGTAGTCCCCAGCAGCTAGTAGTGCTCGGTTTTTCTAGAAAAAGCCAAATATTGTGTGGTCAAAAATTTGAAGTTGAACCAATTAGTAAAAGTAAATATTACACACATATATTTATATAATATATACACATACATATATATGTATATACATATATTCTGTAGAAATATCAAATCAATCATTTTATGGGTCAGATTTCTGTTGATGAATGGAAATATTTTAGTTTCTTCCAGAAATTGAAAGCTCATCTTGATCATTCCATATTTTTTTGTGGTTCATTACAAGAGATCTGATTGACATGGAGCAGTTTTAAAGCTTCTACGATTCCATTCACTGACAGCAAGCAGACCTTAAAAATGTTGGAAGATCCCCACAAGATTTTCGGACTTCACTCTCTACAACGATCCCTCAATTATTTAGTCCAGTTTGTATTATATTGATGTATACAGTTAAAGACCAGCAATAGGAATTTCTATAGACCCAAAAGCTATATGTCCCCTCCCAGAACAAAACCACCCACTCGTCACGGACCCTCACTCACCTTCCATGTGGTATTTAACTTATTAATGTAATTGACCAGGTCACTGGACAGAGGCTTGAAATGGGGGACATTACGGGCGCTGGAGACGGAGGCCAAAACACAGAGGATGGCTACAGATTGCCACATTGTTGCAGGATTTCCCCCTGTGGAAAGATACAAATGTATCAAGTTAGATAAAATCATTCTCAGTTTGAAATTGAGTAGTACAAATACATACAGTTTATTACTCCCCGTTATCAGCCATTCAGACAAATTGAGACCATCCTTCAGCCCATTGAAGAACTTTGTAGTCAAAGTGCAGATACTCCATATACGGCCTTTAGTCAGTGCAATATATCCGAAGTGCTGGGAAGCGCTACAATCACCATCATACTTTACAGTAGAAATGTCAGTTAAAGCAGATTTTAAGCTTTAGTAAGGTCGTAAGTGCAGTGTACCCCCAACTCAGGATTACCCCCCCCCTTAGCCATAGAAAGGTAGTAAGTGCGATGCACCCCAAGCACAGGACTACCCCTTCCTGGCCATAGGAAGGTAGTAAGCGTCGTGCACCCCCAGCTCAGGGCTACCCTTTTTAGCCATAGATATTGCCTCTATTTCTGGCAAGACTCAATTTGACAGTGTATTTATATGGTCAACTATGCTCAATAGATGATTTGTTACATTACATGTAATTTATGGCAAAAATCCCTTTAATTTGCCATCATAGAACGATTAGTATATACAGTTGATATTTAGGACAACTTTTGATTCACCCAATCTATATACTGGAATTAAAGTCAGGACCCACCCAAATAGTTTGGCCGATGACAAACATTCGCCCCTTTAGTATGGGAAGCAAACACTCAGAAGTCATGATAAAACGTCAGTCAAATAAAATTGCATCTATTCAAATAATGACAAAAATCCTCCCATTCCCTTTTCCTAGGAGTTTTGTTTTATGGACACAGCTCAGTGCATGCAGGTCACCCACTTACTGTGCCGAGAGATTATTCCATCCACACTAACTAGTGGTCTCTCTAGTATCTTCCAAATGGACAATGACCTGAAGCTACTGCCAAACTGGTTACAAAGTGGCTTAAGGATCACAAAGTCAATGATTTGGAGTGGCCATCACAAAGCCCTGATTTCAATCCTATTGAAAATGTATGGGCAAAGCTGAAAAGGTTGGTGCGAGCGGCGACCTACAAACATGGCTCAGTTACACCAGATTTGTCAGGAGGAATCTGCCCAAATTCCACCAACTATTGTGAGAAGCTTCTGAAAGGAGATCCAAAACGTTTCAACCAAGTCATACACAGTGTAAGGGTAATGGTACCAAATACTAATGACATGGAGGGAACTTAACTGTGCAGAAAGGAATAGAAATGCCTTAAAACATTCTCTTTCATTATTTTGGCATTTGGCAAATAGAAATAGTTTTGGTTGCTAATTGCCCTAAAATTGGACTGACGGTCATGTGCACTATGAGCCGGGTGTACGAGTCCCAGCTTCAAACTCATGTAGTGTGCATGATCGAACGTCCGGGGTAATGTGCGCTTAGCCGAAGTCTTAGTGCGATGGCAGCAGAGAGGTGAGCGCGACCATCCATTAGCATGTAAGCACGCCCCTGTGGGTGTGTTTACATGCTAAGGGGGCCAACTAGCCAAGGAACTAAACACCCTTGGGACTAGTCCCTGCGCTCATTAGCATATCATATGGGATCTTTAGAAATACCTTTTTTAAAGATCTCCTACTCTATGCTAGTGTATACAGGGATTATGAATATACACCAAGAACTGCTCGTGGTCCGGGTGCATATTGCACCTGCCAGATTCCCTTTAATTCCAGATGGTATTTCCCCAGAGCAGTGCGTTCATATTAACCTCCAATGCCGGATCCCCGGTAGTAGGATACATTTCCATCTGGTGCCCACCATTAGATAATTTGCATTTCCACACCCTCACGTCATACCTATATACTTATGTGCACAATTAGTCCATATTCCAGTGCGTCACCTGTGATATGTGCAGGCCTGACCTCTCATGAATTATTATTTCTGTATACATTTATATAGAAGTCACAATTGTATATAACTAATTAGTTATTGTATCTAGTGTGTACTAATCTTTATATAAATTGTGATTGCGTTTTGTTTATCCTCAGTGACTGTGCGAGTAAAGACCATTGAAGAGTCGAAATGTCACACTTCAGTCACCAGTTCAGGCAATTGAAGCGCTGACATTCACTCGATTAAAGAAACACCATTTCAAAATCCATACAGTGTGCAGCAATCTACAGTATTTTTCGTTTTACAAGTCATACCCCAAATATGGAGATTAAAATAAAAAGGGGTTCCATCTTATGCTCCGGTGGTCTTACTGCGGGGAGGAGGGAGGGGTTGAGGAGGCGGCAGTGGAGCAGAGTCAAAGGAGGCAGGGGCTGTGCAGCAGCAGTAGGGGCTGTGCAGCAGCAGTAGGGGCTGTGCAGCAGCAGTAGGGGCTGTGCAGCAGCAGTAGGGGCTGTGCAGCAGCAGTAGGGGCTGTGCAGCAGCAGTAGGGGCTGTGCAGCAGCAGTAGGGGCTGTGCAGCAGCAGTAGGGGCTGTGCAGCAGCAGTAGGGGCTGTGCAGCAGCAGTAGGGGCTGTGCAGCAGCAGTAGGGGCTGTGCAGCCTGTGCAGCAGCAGTAGGGGCTGTGCAGCCTGTGCAGCAGCAGTAGGGGCTGTGCAGCCTGTGCAGCAGCAGTAGGGGCTGTGCAGCAGCAGTAGGGGCTGTGCAGCAGCAGTAGGGGCTGTGCAGCAGCAGTAGGGGCTGTGCAGCAGCAGTAGGGGCTGTGCAGCAGCAGTAGGGGCTGTGCAGCAGCAGTAGGGGCTGTGCAGCAGCAGTAGGGGCTGTGCAGCCTGTGCAGCAGCAGTAGGGGCTGTGCAGCCTGTGCAGCAGCAGTAGGGGCTGTGCAGCAGCAGTAGGGGCTGTGCAGCAGCAGTAGGGGCTGTGCAGCAGCAGTAGGGGCTGTGCAGCAGCAGTAGGGGCTGTGCAGCAGCAGTAGGGGCTGTGCAGCCTGTGCAGCAGCAGTAGGGGCTGTGCAGCCTGTGCAGCAGCAGTAGGGGCTGTGCAGCCTGTGCAGCAGCAGTAGGGGCTGTGCAGCCTGTGCAGCAGCAGTAGGGGCTGTGCAGCCTGTGCAGCAGCAGTAGGGGCTGTGCAGCCTGTGCAGCAGCAGTAGGGGCTGTGCAGCCTGTGCAGCAGCAGTAGGGGCTGTGCAGCCTGTGCAGCAGCAGTAGGGGCTGTGCAGCCTGTGCAGCAGCAGTAGGGGCTGTGCAGCCTGTGCAGCAGCAGTAGGGGCTGTGCAGCCTGTGCAGCAGCAGTAGGGGCTGTGCAGCCTGTGCAGCAGCAGTAGGGGCTGTGCAGCCTGTGCAGCAGCAGTAGGGGCTGTGCAGCCTGTGCAGCAGCAGTAGGGGCTGTGCAGCCTGTGCAGCAGCAGTAGGGGCTGTGCAGCAGCAGTAGGGGCTGTGCAGCAGCAGTAGGGGCTGTGCAGCAGCAGTAGGGGCTGTGCAGCAGCAGTAGGGGCTGTGCAGCAGCAGTAGGGGCTGTGCAGCCTGTGCAGCAGCAGTAGGGGCTGTGCAGCCTGTGCAGCAGCAGTAGGGGCTGTGCAGCCTGTGCAGCAGCAGTAGGGGCTGTGCAGCCTGTGCAGCAGCAGTAGGGGCTGTGCAGCCTGTGCAGCAGCAGTAGGGGCTGTGCAGCCTGTGCAGCAGCAGTAGGGGCTGTGCAGCCTGTGCAGCAGCAGTAGGGGCTGTGCAGCCTGTGCAGCAGCAGTAGGGGCTGTGCAGCCTGTGCAGCAGCAGTAGGGGCTGTGCAGCCTGTGCAGCAGCAGTAGGGGCTGTGCAGCCTGTGCAGCAGCAGTAGGGGCTGTGCAGGCTGTGCAGCAGCAGTAGGGGCTGTGCAGGCTGTGCAGCAGCAGTAGGGGCTGTGCAGTAGGGCAGCAGGTGTCACAGAAGCTCTGTTGGTGCTGGGGGCTTCAAAGAAATGGCGCCCGAAGTCAGCTTGTGCGCAGATTGAACTTTCGGCTCAATGACAAGCCAATATCTCATCTGTGCACGTGCCACCTCAGGGACCCATTTTGGTTAAGTCCGCTTTTGGGAGATCAATGGGCCAGAGGTGGCGCTTGTGCACAAGAGATCTTGAGCTGAAAGCTCCATCTGCGCACGTGCTGACTCCGGTCGCCATTATTTGAAGCCTGCACCTCTGACAGAGCATCTCACAAGCTGCATCGCTCTGCCCCACCGCAGCCCGCGCAGCCCCCATTCGCCACCTCCCAGTACACTACATTTGCATTATAATAAGGCACCCCTCATTTTCCTCCCAAATTTTTGGGAGGAAAAGTGCATATTATAATCTGAAAAATACGGTATATATTTCTGGATTTAGAGGGTCCTAGGACGCCCCCTTTTTGCATGTCCGAAGTCTGTGTGCACGCCATTTCTTCTTAATGTACAATTTCCCTGCATTGGGAGCAACATGGAATACTTTTTTGCAGATCAGATAATACTTTCTGGAAGGTGTTCTCCGGAGGACAGAATAAGAAATTCTATCTATCAAGGAGATATTTGCCCCCAAGTGCATTGCTTATTACCTGCTCCCCCCATAGCCTGGCCTAATCATTTTACCTTTAAGGAGGACTCTCCCTTCAGGTGTAAGCACTGATCCCGCACAGTTATGTGTTCATGTTACAAGATGTCAGACATCAGCCAAGTGTTGTATCAACAGTAACCGGAGATTCTAGCACTATATTGGATATCACGTTCCCGCAGACGCCATCCGTCCTATAGCAGAAAACTGCATGTCAGGCAATTCCCTAATCCCTGCCCGTAATGGCTCCTTATAGTCAGGAGTCCTCCTTCAGATCACAGCTCGTGGTCTCCTTTATTTGCTGTGTGAGGTCCATACAATCTGCAGATCCCATAAGACCGGAGGCAAAGTTCTCAAGAAATAAGATTTCCAGATTTCTTCTAATGGGATCAGATTTCACTTTTGGACTTTGCCCAGACAGCGAGCGAGGGAGGAAATACAAACAAAAAAATCAATGTAAGAGGACGACAACAACCCTCAAACCTGCTCTACAGGGATCCAAGTGGATGCAAGGTGTTATGGCGAAAATCAATATACAGGAATAGTTTACACCCCCCCCCCTCCCCTTCTCCGACTTTAATAAAAGCAGCCCCAGGAGTCTTGGGCCGTCTGGGGAGGGCACATGGGACAGAATGGATCTTTTTGAAGGGGTAGTGCCATTAATATTGAACAGGAGGGCACTGCTTGGTTTGCCAGGGAGCAATGTGCTCTTGATTGACAGTTCAGACCAGCAGAGCGAATTATGAGCCCAATACATTAACCTCTTCATGATCAATGACGTCCCTATAAGTCCTAGGGGGGTATCTGTCCTTTAATGCGGGCTCACGCACATGTCGGCTGACCTGATCAGTCAACATGTGCAGCTAACAGGCATGGGTGGATCAGAGATCCACCTGCGCCTGTTATCTAGTTAGATAGAGAATGTCAATCTCCAACAACATGATCCAATGTGCTCCGGAGGGAAGCGCGCCATTTCCTGCCGCCGTTGTTATGATGCAAGTGTTAAGGGGTCTCCAACGCTGCTAGGTGAGGTAGTATCCAAGAATCGTAAGGCACTGAAGCTGGCAAAATTGAGCAGGTTCAGAGCAACACTTGTAGGTTCTGTAGCAGAAAGCTTGCAATGGCTGCAAACTTTACCTAAAAGACCCAGATTCCAGCAGTGCAGCACACTTCAGTTTTGATAAAATCCCTGTTTTCTCTGCTGCAGCTATAGAAGTGCTCTGAATGCTGAGCTCTGTATAATCATAACCACATCACTGATTGACAGCTTCCTGTGTACACTCTCCACAGAAAGCTGCCAATCAGTGATGGGGTTATATGAAGCGCAGAATATGGAGTAAGTTTAAGTTTACTCTAGTGATAATCTCCTGCTGATAAAACAGATTTTTATCAAAACTACAGCAAGAAGCCCAGGAAGTGACATCACTGGAATCAGGATCTCTGCCCCCTACATCATGCTGCTTTCAGATTAGATGGCAAAAGGGCTTTCAGGTATTGTTGTCAAATATTCATCCGGGCATGTGAGCTGCGAGATGTATACAATGTGCAGCCTGTAGCCTTTTAACTGTATGTATTGTTTGCCATGTTAGTGGATGTTGACGGAGGCTCAGTTGTACTTCCGTTCCTCCCTGCAGTTATTGTATGGATGCCACAGTTTTTCCAACATTTTACAAACTTTTTGCGCTACGAAAAAAAAAGGTTAAAGACAAAACTAAAGACCATTTCTGACTTTGCACAAAATTCATGAACCATGTGCAAAATTTGTTTAAGAACAAAAAAAAAAGAAAAAAAAAAATTGACTTAAAGGATTTGTCTAGAACTTTTATATTGATGACTTTTCCTTATACTGGATTGGTGGGGGTACAACACACGCTGATCAGCTGTAACCACATAGGTAATCGGGCCGCTGGGAACAGATGATCAGTGGAAGTGCTGGTGTTACATTTCCATTGATCCACTGTTGAGCTATACTAAACACCACACACACAGATTACTTGGGGCCTTCATGCTTTTTGAAACAGGTCGCAGACTAATCGGCCCTGTACCGGTGCGGAAAGATCGCGGTTGCAGGAATCACAACCGGGCCTGGGGTGCAGGGGGCACACCGGCCTCTGCTTCAGCTGGATGTGCATCTGAGGCTGCACATCCAGCTGAAATGCATCGCGGACCAGAAACCCGTCGAGTCCCTGTGCTGCTATATATGCTGCCGGCCAATCAGAAGCCGGCAGCCTTCATCTGTGTTCCGGTGAATGGGGGCTGAGCATGGCAATGACATCATGCGTTGCAATAGCACCGACACCAATGAAAGCTGCCGGCCACTGTGCGCTGGCTACACAGGAGGACGCTGCGCAACGTGGGAGCCAGGGAGGGCGAGTACAATGTTGATTTTCAGACAGAACAGACATTTTCCAGGAAGGGGACAATAGATACCAAGTGGGGGGGCAGTATAAACTAGAAAGGGCCCAGGATGGTGACATATGTACTAGGATGAGGATATATATTATATATAGATGCACACACGCACGGGCTAGATTGGGGAACATACCTTGCATACAAGACAGAATTAATAATTAATGATGTCAAACTGCAGCTACTTATCAGGAGTATTTTAGGAAGTAGCTGATAAAGCACATGTAATATACAGGAGGCCCCAACACTGCAGTAAGAAGTCCATGATGGTCACATCAAATTATTCATGGCCTCTACAGCACGCTCAATATATATATATTTTTTTTTTTTTTTTAAAAAGGCAGCATCATGCCAGGACAAGCCCAAGAACACTCATACAACAAGGTCAATCCAAGAGGCATCAAGGGGTGTGGTGAATCACAAATATGTTCTTTTTGTTATATTAAAATGAAGCAGCTTAAAGAAATACCCATCTCTTTCTCTGTGCTCCAAATCCTGGGCATCAAGATGAGTAACTAATAAAACTTCACACCTGCAGCCACCACTAGAGGGAGCTTACTGCATACAGACTTACAATATATAATCCTCTCCAGTGAGCTCCCCCTGGTGGTGGCTGCAGGCAGAGTTTAATCATTTAGCCATGTCCATACTGGAGGTTTGAACTTCCTAGAAAGATACATTGTGAATTAACGTGGGATCCATTTATGCAAACAAATGATGATTGTGGAAGGTCAGATATGGCGTTTAAAAGGGAAACTAGTGATTTTACCAGGGCAGCCCTTTCCACTGATCCCCAGACATCCCCATCGAGTAGCCAAATTTCGGAAGAATGTAATACAGCATTATATTACAAGGAATTAATATAACAATCCCAAACTGGCCAGTGGCAATAAAGGGTCATTCATGATTGGAGCACCTATGGACCCCCTATAATGCAGATTACCAGAACCAGAATGGGTGCCATATGCATGAGAATAGTAGATGCCCCTGAATTGTATATGTCATATATATATATATATATATATATATATATATATATATATATATATATATATATATATATATATACACACACACACACATACACACACACACACACACACAACCCCTCCCCCTCTGCAGTGGTTAGATTTAATCAAGGCGGCAGTGCTAGGGTTTAGATTTGGGCATTGATGCCAAATAGTGTATTTATAGCAATTTACCAGGGCAGTATAGTATACAAAATGCAGAAAACTCAGGTCTCAGCCCAGTACACAATGCACCCATTGTAAACGGAGCAAGAGCAGAGCGCCACCATATGGGCTTTAATGAAACAGCATTGAGATTCCCACCCCCCCCCCAAAAAAAAAAAAAAAAAAAAAAAAAAGGGGGGGGGGGGAAGAGCAACTTCTTTGTTAAAATGCTTCTGTAAACTCCAGGGGGTCCAACTACTTCCTGTACAAAAGGATTAGTCCATAAAGTACCCTACAATGTGCAAGGGGCAGCCATGCAGTAAATAAGAGGACAAACATGTGCCTGGTCTGTAATCTGGATATAGCAGTATAAAGCTATAATAACTATATTAAAAGGTTATTTTAGAGGTCATGGTGGCTGCCAGTAAGAAGAATGACATCAGGGGATCTGGGGAATCCCAAGGAACAGAAACGGTGTCTTGCATTATGCAGGGGGAGGGGAATGTAGTGTAAACACTTTCCACAGCCAGATAGACCATGCATAAATTACACCAAATTCCCCTCCACCTGCACATTGTATACACATACAGAAGCTCCCTACTTCAGAAGAACCACAAATCCCAGCTTGGATAGGGCTACAAGTGCTATTCCTGGGGCGCAGTGCCGGCAGGAAGTGCTGGATACATTGTATCACTGAACATTCTATTTGTAAATAACGAACGTTCCAAACTTTGTTCACTTTGTGAATCTTTTGCGACAGAAAATAAAAGCAAAAGCCTCCACCGAGCACAAATAATGGAGAAGCCCCTCTAATAGCTGCAGTCCAAAGACCCTGTAAACAGAGGGGACAGAGCATGCGCAGTAACTAATCAGCTCTGGAATTGCTATAAAGCTAGAAGCAGTTGTTACATTGTATCCTCCTGTATATAGTGAGGGGACCATGCAGAGACCACCCTGCAGCAATATACAAGGAAAGCAGAGTATATACTGCATCAGCAGAGGCTTACCCCGGGCAGCAGCAGTCACAGAGGAGCTGGGGATGGGAGGAAGCAGCCTCCTCCTTATATAACAGCGGCCATGCACCGCCCTGCACCGCCTGACAACTCACATGACTGCACATCACCCACTGCCAGCACATGGCACAGGCTGCAGGGCACCCAACCATGGGTGTATGGATGCCCACAGACAAAAACAGGGCAGTGACTAAGCCTATTGCATGTGTGGCTAATGGCTGTGCCTTATATACAGGTTTATCCACTGTTGGCTATTTTTGGGATATACTAAAAAGAATGATGAAAAGGAATAAATAAAAAGAATGAAGATAATAACTTATTAGGTGTATAATATGTAGATGTATAAAAGGTTTCTTGGGAACATTAGACATGGAATGAACATGAAATATCTGTAGATAATAAGAAAATGAATGCATATGGCATATAACCAGGTGTATATTATGTTACCTGAGCATTATAGGTGTGGAATGATCATGAAATATCTGTAGATAATAGGAAAATGAATGCATATGGCATATAACCAGGTGTATATTACGTTACCTGAGCATTATAGGTGTGGAATGATCATGAAATATCTGTAGATAATAGGAAAATGAATGCATATGGCATATAACCAGGTGTATATTACGTTACCTGAGCATTATAGGTGTGGAATGATCATGAAATATCTGTAGATAATAGGAGAATGAACACATATTCCATATACGTAATATACACCTGGTTATATGGGATATGTGTTTATTCTCTTATTATCTACATATATTTCATGATCATTCCACACCTATAATGCTCAGGTAACATAATATACACCTGGTTATATGGCATATGCATTCATTTTCCTATTATGTACAGATATTTCATGTTCATTCCATGTATAACTTGCCAAAGAAACCTTTTATACAACTAAATAATATACACCTAATAAGTTATTATCCTCATTCTTTTTATTTATTCCTTTTCATCATTCTTTTTAGTATGTCCCGGCTTTTTTTCTGTTCTGTAGCTTCTTCCCTCCACTACTGTTTAGTTTGCTGAGTATTAACATTTCTCTCCATCAGAGCTACCTTGCTGTGTCCATACCTCCCATAAATATACAGTATATGGAACTGCAGAGCACCAGATTGGCCATTGGCTCTCTTCACTTTTCCCCATGATGTCGAGGGACAGGCGTTCTCAGTTTAAGGCTATGTGCGCACTTTGCGTCGAGGTAGTTGCAATTCAAAAAGCATCCTCTGGCAGAAAGGACAATGCTTTTGGCTTTAAAAATGCATGTAAAACGCAAAGAAAGTAGCCTATGCGCACCTTGTGGTTTTCATAAGATTTTAGTGCTTTTCCGATGCTTTTAGAAACGCTGCAGTTTTGTATTAAATTGAATGGATGGGAAACGCAGCCAAAATGGCAAAAACAATTGATATGTTGCTTCTTTGAACGTTGAGTTTTTGTCCAAATTTATGCAAATTAAACGCATCGTTTTGAACAGCAAAGTGCGCACAAGAAAGCTCAATGTCCCATAGACTGCTTGAAAAGCAGAACGCTGCAGTTGAAAAAGCAGGTAAAAAAGCAAAGTGCGCACATAGCCTAATGATTGTTAGCACCCATTTTTTTACACCTGTAAGCAAATATTTTGTATACACTTTAAATATGTAAATAAGCACCTGCACCTTGTCCCCCCATCTCATTGTAGATTGTAAGCTCTCACGAGCAGGGTTGTCTTTTTTTTCCATACTCTAATTATTGTATTTTCTATAAATTTTTTGTTTGTATATGATCTGCCTGAATTGTAAAGCGCTGCAGAATATGTTGGCGGTATAGAAATAAAGATTTTATTATTATTATTATTATTATTATTATTATTGTTGCTACTTGCAGCATGTGCATGTCTGGCTAAGGTCTTGTTCGCACGGTGCGTTTGTGATGCATTTTTTGGGTGCAGATTGTGGCCCAAATCTGCATGTCTATTCTTATGCCAGCAAAGTCAATGAAAACTTGTTAAATAACTGATTTCTGCCCGATCCGTTTTTGTTAACATTGGAGTCTATGGAGAACGGATCCGTTAAGGGATTGCTATTTATCTTCCATTTGAAACAGATCCTATAAGAAAAAATTGGATCTGGCAGAAATCAGTTTAACAACGGACAAGACAGTGCGCTACACATTTGTATGCAATATCTGATAAAGTGAGCCTGTTAGGCCCCTTTGACACAATTTTTTTTTGTGATCAGTCACAATCCGTCAAATTCTGAAAAAAACGGATCCAGTGACTGATGCCACTGGATCCGTTTTTTCTCATTGACTTTTGTATTAGCGACGGATTGTGGCGGATGGCCTCACGTTTTATCCATCGTTCGACAAATGTGTGTCCGTCGGAGGGAGACGACGTCCACAGCAATATTTTTTGTATACGTCCGGATCCGTCACCATCCGTCGTTTGGTGGAATGGAAGCCTATGGGCACAGGATCCGTCGTATCCCGTCAAATGACAGAATCCAGCGACTTTGTTATTTTTAACTGAGCATGCTCCAATATCCGTATACAACGTAGAATATACCCCACGTGTCATTCTCAGTGTTGTGATTGGTTTTCAGTAGCCTATAATGTTTGGGAGCCACCCCCTTTAAAAAAAAACAAAACGGATCCGTCAAAAAACAGAAGAAGCGGATGACAAACTGAATGCGACGGATCCGTCAAGCCGATGGATTGTGACTGATGGCAAAAAACTGATGCATGAAAGGGGCCTTTGGCTGCTTTCACACGTCAGTTTTTTGTCATCAGGCACAATTCGGTAAAAACATTCCGGCAAAAACATGAAAAAATGGATCCAGCGTCTATTGCCGCCGGATCCGTTTTTTCCCCCATAGACTTTCATTAGTGTCGGATTGTGCCTGATGGCCTTGCGTTTCCTCCGTTTTTTGCCGGATCCGGCAAAATTTACTTGTCCGGCGGCCGGATGAAACGTTGAAGTGAACGTTTTTCTGTCTGGCAAAAAAAAGGGATTGCGCCGCACGGCGTGTTTTATAATGGAAGCCTATGGACGCCGGATCCGGCGAAATGCAGCAAAAAACGGATCCGGACGCCGGATACATTTTTTTGATCTGAGCATGCTCGGTATCACACTGGATGTGTCAAAAAACTGAAGGAACTGATGGAAAAAACTGATGCAACTGATCCGTTTTTTCGCCTGATCCGTCGCATCAGTTTTTTCGCCGGATCGTGCCTGATGGCAAAAAACTGATGTGTGAAAGCAGCCTTAGGTGAAATATGCACCCAGAACCACGAGCAGTTCTGGGTGCATATGTCTAATCCCTGCCTAACCGTCCCTAGCAATCCTTTATAATATGCTAATAAGCACAGGGACTAATCGCAAGGGAATTAGTTCCTGCACTCACTCCGCCCTGTTAGCATGGTAGCAGGCCCACAGGGGCCCACAGGCATTTCCTATTTATCGGTAATGATGCGCATACCAGTATCCATTGTCACCGCCTCAGACGCTGGGTTTAGTCTCAGTGTGCCTGATTATAAGTCCCGGTACTTCCGGTCATGCGCTCTAGACCGGGATGCGTACACAGGCTTCATAGTGTGCATGACCGGAAGTGCCGGACATTCTGATCATGTGCACTGACCCTAAACCTGGCGTCTGAAGAGCTGACAATGGACACAGGTAAGCACGTCACCACCGATGACGCTGGGTAATGGGCATTGAATAGCATGTTGGCAGGCCCCTCAGAGGAAATAACGCCCTTGAGACTAGTCCCCTCGCTCATTAGCATATCATAAAGGATCTTTACAAATACTTTTTCTAAAGATCTCTTTATCTATGCTACTAGATACAGCGACGGTTAGGCAGGAATCAGCAATATGCACCTGTGGCGCCCTGGGCAAGCCAGGGGCCACAGATAACAACACACATACCCCCCCCACCCCCAGCAGTTCACAGCAGACATCCCCAAAGTGACCTGCTTTCTGCCTCGGGCTCAGACAGACACACCAGGTGGGCGGAGTCAGGAGATGGAGATGCCCACCCAGGAGTTTGGCTGGCCTGAGGCAAGAAACAAGCCCAGTCAAGTTCAGGCGGAGGAGGAGAGAGGAGGTCTGCAGAGAGGCAGACGCAGACTGGGGCCTAGGTTGGAGCCTAGGGCCCTCGTGCAGCAGAGAGTCAGGCAGACGGTAGTGGCCGTCTGCAGGGAGCCGGGGAGACAGCTGGTGGAACCGTAGGTAGCCGGGGCTGGGCGGTGGTCCACCGGTACCGAACCGGGGAGCCAGCTGGAAGCCGGAGCGCAGGAGGAGCGTGCACGGAGGTGGAAGAAAGGACTTACACCACCAAACTGGGTCAGGGGAGAAACAACAACCGCAGCCGTCTGTGGGCACCCGTCCATCCAGCCGAGTGTTTTACCAAGGACTGTGTCGTGATTACTGGCTGAGTGAGTACCCCGTGCCGTGCGGCACAGCGCTGCCCCTGTGACCCTGCACCTCACCAGGCCCCGTAACCCACCTGCTACCCATCCACCTACCTCACCGGGCCCCGGGACAACCAACCCCCCTACCCACGGAGGGGAGAACTAACATCTAGCTGCTCCATACCATCACTCCCGGGATCCCCGTCCAGAGCAGCGGTGGTGTCACAACCTCACCACAACCGTGGGTGGCGTCACGGACAATCTCCCTTACCAAATCCCCTTTTACTGTGGAGCCTGGGATCACAGACCGGGTTACGCCACCGTGATACCCGCAGAAGTGACCCCGTGGCCCGGATCTGAGTACCCCTGGTCACCGGGCGACACATTTGGCGTCACGAACAGGATCTTACCGCTCTGCCGTCTGGTAGAGGTGCGCCTTGTTACCGCCGGAGGTGTCCGGCCGAAAATTTTGCAAAGCCGCCATCTTGGGCGCGAAAAATTTCCCGCTCGAGCGTCTTCCCCGAGCAGGAAATGCGCGAAAGTGGAGCCCCGCCCCCTGAAGAAGGAAGTGCTAAAAAGAGACTAAGGGGGACGGGATGGCGTCCGGCCGCATGTGAACCGCGGCTGTGGAAGCAGGGACGCCAGGACTCTGCCAGTGTTTGGTTACTGGAACACCGCTGCACGAGATGTCCCGTCCGTCCGGCACCGCTGAAACCTCAGTGCCCGTGCCCACGGCCAACGCCCCGACCGACCCGTTACCTCTGTCACCGGTAGCGGAGCTCGCAGCGTCTGTGAGGGAGGGCCCAGGTCTTACCTTTGTCACCGCCCTGCCACTGGTCCCGGCTTCCATCCCAGCCGCACCGCCGATGACGACGGCCCTGGCAGTCCGCCCGGCCGCGACGGAGATGACGACGGCTCCGGCAGTCCGCCCGGCCGCAACGGCAGCAAAGCACCCATCCCGTTAACTGTCTGGGCAGCCTGGTTCTGGACTGGGGTCAAGGGGTGCTGCCCATTTCTTAGGGGCAGCATCAGGGCCAGGTTGTTTGGGTGGGTGACTAAAGGACCCGTTACGTTGCCATTATTAAAAGTGTTAATTGTTGTTGCAACGTTAAAGTAATGTGCATCCCGTTGTGGGAAGATTGAAAATGCATGTGTGAAAATGTTTAAAACGTTTTATTCTTTTTGCAGTTAAAAGAAAAATAAAACTGGTGATGGACGGGCAGCCCGCGGACGGTCTGCATTTTGCTAAGGGGGAATGTGGCGCCCTGGGCAAGCCAGGGGCCACAGATAACAACACACACACCCCCACCCCCAGCAGTTCACAGCAGACATCCCCAAAGTGACCTGCTTTCTGCCTCGGGCTCAGACAGACACACCAGGTGGGCGGAGTCAGGAGATGGAGACGCCCACCCAGGAGTTTGGCTGGCCTGAGGCAAGAAACAAGCCCAGTCAAGTTCAGGCGGAGGAGGAGAGAGGAGATCTGCAGAGAGGCAGACGCAGACTGGGGCCTAGCATTGGAGCCTAGGGCCCTCGTGCAGCAGAGAGTGAGGCAGACGGTAGTGGCCGTCTGCAGGGAGCCGGGGAGACAGCTGGTGGAACCGTAGGTAGCCGGGGCTGGGCGGTGGCCCACCGGTACCGAACCGGGGAGCCAGCTGGAAGCCGGAGCGCAGGAGGAGCGTGCACGGAGGTGGAAGAAAGGACTTACACCACCAAACTGGGTCAGGGGAGAAACAACAACCGCAGCTGAGTGTTTTACCAAGGACTGTGTCGTGATTACTGGCTGAGTGAGTACCCCGTGCCGTGCGGCACAGCGCTGCCCCTGCGACCCTGCACCTCACCAGGCCCCGTAACCCACCTGCTACCCGTCCACCTAACTCACCGGGCCCCGGGACAACCAACCCCCTACCCACGGAGGGGAGAACTAACATCTAGCTGCTCCATACCATCACTCCCGGGATCCCCGTCCAGAGCAGCGGTGGTGTCACAACCTCACCACAACCGTGGGTGGCGTCACGGACAATCTCCCTTACCAAATCCCCTTTTACTGTGGAGCCTGGGATCACAGACCGGGTCACGCCACCGTGATACCCGCAGAAGTGACCCCGTGGCCCAGATCTGAGTACCCCTGGTCCCCGGGCGACACCCACCCACAACTGCATATTGTCCCTGACAGTTGTATGAAAATCTCCGGTAATATTTGGCACTCCTGACATTTTAAGCTGTGGTTACATTTCCTTTGTTCCTCCTCTTCCTATTGCTAATAATGACACCTGGTAACATCAGCAATGACTAAACCACTTGTGCTCAGGAGCTATGTGCGTGATTCGGAGCAACACCTAAAAACACCGTCACCGCTGACCACTTCACTAAGTGATGCTTCATCTTTGGTGAAGGGTTCTCCGATGATGTGAAATTGTCATCTCTCCTCGGAATAGGTGATCATTTATAGATTGTGGAGATCCAATCACTGGGAACCCCCAGACTGACAGAATGGGGCACAATGATCCCCATTAGTGTGGTAGTGTTACGTTCAGTCCAGGAGTGGACCCACTGGGCCGTGCACCGGACTCCCCCAGGGAGGCCACCAGGAGCGAACCCCTATACAGGGACTGTCTGGCGACCACCCCAGAGGGCCTAGATGCACAGTGGCTGGAAACACAGGCGGGATACCAGGAACGTCCTTGGAAAGTCCGGAGGGAATACTGAGGCCAGTCCCGTGATGACTTCGAACCGGATCAGTGGGCATGGAGTGGTGCCGGGACACCGGGACCGGATCAGTGGGTATGGAGTGGCGCTGGGACACTGGGACTGGATCAGTGGGTATGGAGTGGCGCTGGGACACTGGGACTGGATCAGTGGGTATGGAGCGGCGCTGGGACACCGGGAGCGGATCAGTGGCTATGGAGCGGCGCTGGGACACTGGGACCGGATCAGTGGAGTAAGGAGCGGTTCCGGGACACCGGGGGCGTGACAGGTAGTATTAATGCTTGATTGTTTCTCCATCTATTCTATTTTGGGGGGTGCTGGAAAAGCTGAATGCTGGACTCTGAGGACCCATCGGGAATGAACGTAGCAGTACTAGAGCGAGTGCACGGCTGATCCCTTCTAACGGAGTTCTGCCGATCGGTGGTCTCAGGGGTTGGACCCTCACGGATCTATTTGGGTTGACACCTATCCTATGGATAAGTGATCACTGTGTTTCACCATACAACCCATGTATGGCACTGTGACCCTTAAAACTGGGGAACTAGAGGACTGGTCCCCACTAACCACACATTAGTCTATCCAATACACACATTATGGTGCACAGACAGAAAAGGGCCCCTGTGCAAGAACAATGTATGGGCCCTTTGGAGTCCATTAGCTCGAAATAATGCAAATTCCACCCACTTTGGAGGTTGAAATGGTCACCATCATCTCTTCAGTCCCTGTGATATGTCCGAATATGGAGGCCAACCATGTGGCTTCTATGGAGCTCTGAAGAAAGGGGGGTGATCCCACTCATTTTACTCCTGGACAATTAAGACCTTAAAAGCTCTCTCATGTTGACAATCAGCGGGGGCAGGGAATTTGTCCACAGGTCATAAAAAGGGGCCTGAGTGTAAACAAACAGCTAAATTTGGTACAATATGCTGGCCTAGTGGATCTCATCCTCTACTTCACCATTCCTGCTTGATGATGATGTTGGGGGCTGTAGTCACTTGTGCATTCCTCGGAGGAGTGTTGACCACCTGCGGCCCCTGTGATTCCTGAGCACCTCTAGAAGCCTCTTATAAAGCTGCGCACAAGGAATTCTGCTGAATAGAACAAACAGGGCTTTACTTCTGGTGAATCTCCTATCAAAGCAAAGTCTCAGTCTGAAGGACACTTGGAGACAACATGGAGCAGAAAGCTGAATCTGCCAGAAGCCTCTGCTCACTCCAAACACAGGCAGCAAAGAGGGAACTTCTGATGCAAATGTCCCCAACTTCTCTATTTATAAAGCTGCACTCACTATTCTGCTGGTGACATTACATTACTGAGCCTGAGTTACCTCCTGTATTATACTCCAGAGCTGCACTCACTATTCTGCTGGTGGAGTCACTGTGAACATACATTACATTACTGATCATGAGTTACCTCCTGTATTATACTCCAGAGCTGCAGTCACTATTCTGCTGGTGCAGTCACTGTGTACATACATTACAATACTGATCCTGAGTTACCTCCTGTATTATACTCCAGAGCTGCACTCACTATTCTGCTGGTGACATTACATTACTGAGCCTGAGTTAACTCCTGTATTATACTCCAGAGCTGCACTCACTATTCTGCTGGTGCTGTCACTGTGTACATACATTACTGATCCTGAGTTACCTCCTGTATTATACTCCAGAGCTGTACTCACTATTCTGCTGGTGCAGTCACTGTGTACATACATTACATTACTGATCCTGAGTTACATGCTGTATTATACTCCAGAGCTGCACTCACTATTCTGCTGGTGCAGTCACTGTGTACATACATTACATTACTGATCCTGAATTACCTCCTGTATTATACTCCAGAACTGCACTCACTATTCTGCTGGTGCAGTCACTGTGTACATACATTACATTACTGATCCTGAATTACATCCTGTATTATACTCCAGAGCTGCACTCACTATTCTGCTGTTGCAGTCACTGTGTACATACATTACATTACTGATCCTGTTCTGATCCTGAGTTACCTCCTATATTATACTCCAGAGCTGCACTCACTATTCTGCTGTTGCAGTCACTGTGTACATACATTACATTACTGATCCTGTACTGATCCTGAGTTAGATCATATATTATACTCCAGAGCTGCACTCACTATTCTGCTGGTGCAGTCACTGTGTACATACATTACATTACTGATCCTGAGTTACACCCTGCATTATACTCCAGAGCTGCACTCACTATTCTGCTGGTGCAGTCACTGTGTACATACATTACTGATCCTGAGTTACTTCCTGTATTATACTCCAGAGCTGCGCTCACTATTCTGCTGTTGCAGTCACTGTGTACATGCATTACATTACTGATCCTGTTCTGATCCTGAGTTACCTCCTGTATTATACCCCAGAGCTGCACTCACTATTCTGCTGTTGCAGTCACTGTGTACATACATTACATTACTGATCCTATAGTGATCCTGAGTTACCTCCTGTATTATACTCCAGAGCTGTGCTCACTATTAAACAAAAAAAGTTGCAAAATCAGTTTGCTGCATTTTTGCGTTCGAGATTATGGGGTCACGTCTTCTGACCGTGCACCCCTCCCCCATTAGCCACAGGTGATTTTATTCTCTATAGCAGGTTCCTACTCGCGCGTACACATGGAGGATTTTAAGAGAGAGGCTTCAGTTCAGTGTAGGTCTCCAGTAATATGAGATTGCCTTGACGTGGCTACTGGGCAGATATAGAACCGGCCATTTTTGTATGCTAAATATCTCATTTTTTCTTTATCAGTAGCATGTCTAGATTCTTACATTCACAATTTGCGTGCTTTACCATTTCAGAGTGCAGCTGTCTTTTTTTTGGTATTTTTTTTTTCACTTTTTCATTGCTTTCTACGGGTGAAAAAAATGCTGCACAGAAAGTTGCTAAACTCTGAAAGAATTGACAGTGCCGTTCTCAAATTCAGAAGGGAAAAAAAAAAGAGGCGTGTGCCGAAGATTTCTGAAATCTCAAAGTTTTTGGTGCTACTGAAAAACGCTGAACATACGTTAATACTTTTCACAGCTGTGGATTTGCTACAATTGTATCCAGTGTAGACAATTCTTTCTCAGACAGTTGATACAATGTATCAGTGCTGGTAAAATGTAGCAAAATCTCAAAATAAGCCTGGTTCCTGCAGTGTCTCAGACTGGCATACTGGGAGCACTGGGAGCACTGGGAGCACTGGGAGCTGCAGATATTTGCAGCTTTTCGCTTCCTGCACTTTGTACTTGATGGGAAGGTGACTCAGACAATAAAGACCTGACAGCACAACTTTGGGAGGATTGTGTAACCTGTTTGTCTGCCAGGCACATCAGCTGACCCCCCATCATGTGACCGAGAACAAGGAAGACCTATTCTCACTTCCTCCTGGGATTATGCGATCCTCTTAAAGCGATAGTCTGCAAGACACAAAATGTATTTTCTCTCCATATTCTGTACAGTTAAATGCAATCTATTGTTCTCTGTTATCCTTGGAAGAGTTTCCAAAAAGTTCTGTCCCTATAACGACTACAACCCCTGGCAAAAATTCTGGAATCACTCTTCAAATTTTCATTCCCAAAACTAACACCTGCATCAAATAAGATCTGCTCGTTAGTCTGCATCTCAAAAGGAGTGATCACACCTTGGAGAGCTGTTGTACCAAGTGAACTGACATCAATCATGGCTCCAACATGAGAGATGTCAACTGAAACAAAGGAGAGGATTATCAAACTCTTAAAAGAGGGTAAATCATCACACAATGTTGCAAAAGATGTTGGTTGTTCACAGTCAGCTGTGTCTAAAATCTGGACCAAATACAAACAACATGGGAAGGTTGTTAAAGACAAGCATACTGGTAGACCAAGGAAGACATCAAAATGTCAAGACAGGAAACTTAAAGCAAGATGTCTCCAAAACATGATTTGTTGCGCATTTCCTATGGGGAACGAATGGGAGGAAACTGGAGTCAATGTACGTGACCGAACTGTAAGAAACCGCCTAAAGCAAATGGGATTTACATACAGAAAATCTAAACAATAAAAACATGACTGCCTGAAGAGAACATGTAAATTTCCACAGTCATTGATGATATGGGGCTGAATGTCAGGTAAAGGCACTGGGCAGATGGCTGTCATTACATCTTCAATAAATGCCCAAGTTTACATTGAAATTTTGGATATTTTTCTTATCCCATCAATTGAAAGGATGTTTGGGGATGATGAAATCATGTATCAAGATGATAATACATCCTGCCATAGAGCAAAATCTGTGAAAACATTCCTTGAAAGAAGCCACATAAGGTCAATGACATGGCCTGCAAATAGTCCAGATCTCAATCCAATTGAAAATCTTTGGTTTAAGTTGAAGAAAATGGTCCATGACGAGGCTCCAACCTGCAAAGCTGATCTGGCAACAGCAATCAGAGAAAGTTGGAGCCAGATTGATGAAGAGACTGTTTGTCACTCATTAAGTCCATGCCTCAGAGACTGCAAGCTGTCATAAAAGCCAGAGGTGGTGCAACAAAATACCGTTGTACTACGGTATATGTCGCCAGTGGTGAGAGCCTCCTCCATACACACATTATATAGGACTGCTCCTCTTATAATTCTGCCGCACATTTATAAGATTGTGATTTTACTTCCCCTTTAAATGAGCACAGCACTTAAGTAATTATAATTCCTGTTCTTTAACCTCTTAGATGCTGTGGTCAATAGCAACTATAGTGCTTAAAAGGTTTGCAGGAGGGAGGGTCTCTTTTTCACCCTACTGAGGAGCTCGTGACAACATTGCCACCTTCCATGGATTATTGTCTATATGATTTCAAGGCATTGTGTAATGCAAGGCCGGATTTAAGAGGTGGGTGACCCGGGGCCCATTTTGGAGGGAGGCCCATTTTTCAAGGTGTTGTA
Organism: Anomaloglossus baeobatrachus; assembly: GCF_048569485.1. Lineage (NCBI taxonomy): Eukaryota > Metazoa > Chordata > Amphibia > Anura > Aromobatidae > Anomaloglossus > Anomaloglossus baeobatrachus. The sequence continues at coordinate 671,643,839 of NC_134355.1, read as the reverse complement.
ATATGTAACACAAAATGAAGCAAACATAAGTTTATTTACAAAAATCATTTCCGCAGAGTAATTCAGGTAAAATCATTCCTTTTTTTTACAATCCAGGAGCTTTCCTTGATTTTCGTGCTGCAAAATCACTAATGATGTCACCAAAGTCCAATTCACGCAACATATCTGACTTGATGCTCATGATAGCCAAATGTACCTTATCCTGGCATGTCCTCCCTTGCTGGTAAATGTACCCCATCATGACATGTTCCCCCATCCTGGTAAATGTACCTCATCCTGGTAAATGTACCTCATCCTGGTAAATGTACCCCATCCTGGTAAATGTACCCCATCCTGGCATGTTACCTCATCCTGGTAAAGTACTCCAACCCTAGAAAATGTACCCCCATCCTGCCATGTTTTTCCCCATCCTGCCATGTTTTCCCCCCATCCTTCCATGTTTTCCCCATCCATCCTTCCATGTTTCCCTCATCCTTCCATGTTTCCCTCATCCCTCCATGTTTCCCCCATCCTGCCATGTTTTTCCCCCATCCTGCCATGTTTTTCCCCCATCCTTCCATGTTTTTCCCCCATCCTTCCATGTTTTCCCCCATCCTTCCATGTTTTTCCCCATCCTTCCATGTTTTCCCCCATCCTTCCATGTTTTCCCCTATCCTTCCATGTTTCCCCCAACCTTCCATGTTTCCCCCAACCTTCCATGTTTCCCCCATCCTTCAATGTTTTCCTCCATCCTTCCATGCTTTCCCCCATCCTTCCATGTTTTCCCCCCATCCTTCCATGTTTTCCCCCCATCCTTCCATGTTTTCCCCATCCTTCCATGTTTTCCTCCATCCTTCCATGTTTTCCACTATCTTTCCATGTTTTCCCCTATCCTTCCATGTTTTCCCCATCCTTCCATGTTTTCCACTATCCTTCCATGCTTTCCCCCATCCTTCCATGTTTTCCCCCATCCTTCCATGTTTTCTCCCATCCTTCCATGTTTTCCCCCATCCTTCCATGTTTTCCCCCATCCTGCCATGTCCCCCCCCACCATGAGACAGCCGCTGCCGCACACAGTTTAAAAAAAACCTCACCTTCCAGCACCCGCTCCACCGCTGCGCGCCGCTGGGTCAGGTCCTCAGTTCCCGTGTTGCCACCAGTCGTCATTACGCCAGTGCCACTTACTGATGCTCCTCCGTCTCCTAGGCAACAGGCCTGCGGCCTAGGAGAGGAGGAGTGTCAGAGTGAGGAGAAATGTCTCTTTTGGCTCTGCTCCAACACAACTTTGAACTGCTGGCGCAATCACACCGGCAGTTCAAAGTGGCTGAATGAGGCGACAGCGCGCGTGCCGACAGAAAGGGCTCTGCGTGTGCCATAGGTATGCCATCACTGGCCTAGAAGCTTCTGTTGGGATCGGAGAAGGCTGCCGCATGCCATAAGCTAAGCATTAGGTACAGGTACTAAGGAAGTCCGGCTAGCCAGGTCAGTGGATGCTGACGCAGGGGCCATTGACTCTGTGACAGCCACTGAGATGTAGGTGTGACGCCCTGGACTACCAGGTCGTCACAGGGTATTGTACAATCTGCCCTTCTGTACAATATCCACCTCCTCCTTGGTTACGGGTCCCTAACCAATTGGTGTTGCCAAAGACCCACCAGACACACCAGTGGACGGACTGAGTGGAATAGGGTTGACTACTTGGGAGGTTGGTTAAGGGGAAGCCAAGAGTGTCAGGAGAGTCAGTGAGAGTTAGAGAAAGTGATGTCAGGAGCTGGGCTCCTTGGAAGTACTAGGTGGCAGATGGTGGTCTGGACCTGGTAGGAGCTGGACACAGGGGATCGTGACAAGGGGCACGGCATTGTCGTGGTGGACAGCCGGCGGCCTTGTACCATCACCGGGCTGGGACCAGGGCACGACGGGGTACGTGGACCCTAGGTCAGGGAGTAGCTTCAGGCAACCTGACAATTTACGCAACGAGAACGGAGCCTTCAAGATCTCCCCCCCTGCTCCAAAATCGGGGTACTAGCACAACGAGGGGGATAGGACTTTCCACAAATACGGTCCAAGAAATCCCAAGTGTGAACCCTGAGATCAAGCTCCCTCAGTTAGCCATACTGGGGGGCGGGACCCAACTAGTTTCAGGCTACAGGGACCAACCAGAGAGAAACAAGGTGCCAAGGGAAAGGTCACAGATCAACAGGCAACACCATCAGAAATGGGAACCAAACGTGCTCCCCCTCAGCGGCAGCGGTGTCCAGAACTTTGGTTTACTACAGTTGTCTGTGTCAGCTGTGTGGACTGAGTGAGTACGCAAGCGACCCTTACCTCCCCAACGGCATCTCCCTGTCATCGTCACCGAGCCCTGGGGCATTCCCCCCTACCCGTGGAGGGGTTGAACACTTGGCTACCCACTCCATTGCCACCGGGTACTCCCAGCCACAGCGGTGATACTCCACCTTACCACACGCCACGGTTGGCGTCACAAACTATTCCATACAATACTCCCCTGTAAGTACCCCCTCTTTCTATTCGAGTGGCTGCAAGACCCCGGGGTCCGGATCCAAGCAGCCCGGCTGCTGACACGGGGGCGGTACATAGGACCGTAGTCAGGTCCCTACACTTTCAATAGTTTCTCTTTTGTTAAATGTTCCTTATCATAAGAAACGGTTCACAGCAAAGAGACGTGTTATTTACATGTTTTGAGATATTTATCACTATATTAGTGGGAGGCCCCCGCTTGGTGGGTGGCCCAGGGCCAAATCCAGACTTGGTGTATTGTGCCGCATAAGTAACTGGAGGGCTGTGTGTATCTCCCTTGAACGGATCAGTGGCTGCACATGCTCACTACCACTCTATTCACACAGAAGGACCCCCAGAACGCCTATTCTTTAGTTTGTGTACAGTCACGGCCAAAAGTTTTGAGAATGACACCAAAATGATATTTTCACATGATCTGTTGCCCTCTGGTTTTTAATTGTGTTTGTCTGATGCTTACATCACATACAGAAATATAATTGCAATCATATTATGAGACCAGAAGGTTCTATTGACATTAGAATGAGTTAATGCAGCAAGTCAATATTTGCAGTGTTGACCCTTCTTCTTCAGGACCTCTGCAATTCTCCCTGGCAAGCTCTCAATCACCTTCTGGAGCAAATCCTGACTGATAGCTGTCCATTCTTGCATAAGCAATGCTTGCATTTTGCCAGAATTTGTTGGTTTTTGTTTGTCCACCCGTCTCTTGATGATTGCCCACAAGTTCTCAATGGGATTAAGATCTGGGGAGTTTCCAGGCCATGGACCCAAAATCTCTATGTTTTGTTCCATGAGCCATTTAGTGATCCCCTTTGCTTTATGGAAGGTGCTCCATCATGCTGGAAAAGGCATTGTTGGGCACCAAACTGCTCTTGGACGGTTGGGAGAAGTTGCTCTTGGAGGACATTCTGGTACCATTCTTTATTCATGGCTGTGTTTTTAGGCAAGACTGTGAGTGGTGCGATTCCCTTGGCTGAGAAGCAACCCCACACATGAATGGTTTCAGGATGCTTAACAGTTGGCATGAGACAAGACTGGTGGCAGCGCTCACCTCTTCTTCTCCTAATAAGCTGTTTTCCAGATGTCCCAAACAATCGAAAAGGGGATTCATCTGAGAAAATGACTTTCCCCCAGTCCTCAGCAGTCCACTCCCTGTACCTTTTGCAGAATATCAGTCGGTCCCTGATGTTTTTTCTGGAGAGAAGTGGCTTCTTTGCTGCCCTCCTTGAAACCAGGCCTTGCTCAAGCAGTCTCCGCCTCACAGTGCGTGCAGAAGCAGTCACACCAGCCTGCTGCCATTGCTGCGCTAGCTCGGCACTGCTGGTAGTCCCATCCCGCAGCTGAAACAGTTTTAAGATACGGTCCTGGCATTTACTGGTCCTTCTTGGGCGCCCTGGAGCCTTTTGGCAACAATGGAAGCTCTCTCCTTGAAGTTCTTGATGATGCGATAGATTGTTGACTGAGGTGCAATCTTTGTAGCTGCGATACTCTTCCCTGTTAGGCCATTTTTGTGCAGAGCAATGATGGCTGCACGTGTTTCTTTAGAGATAACCATGGTTAACTGAAGAGAAACAATGATACCAAGCACCAGCCTCCTTTTAAAGTGTCCAGTGGTGTCATTCTTACTTAATCATGACTGATTGATCGCCAGCCCTGTCCTCATCAACACCCACACCTGTGTTACTGGAACAATCACTAAAACAATGTTAGCTGCTCCTTTTAAGGCAGGAATGCAATGCTGTTGAAATGTGTTTTGGGGGTTAAAGTTCATTTTCTTAGCCAATATTGACTTTGCAAGTAATTGCTGTTAAGCTGATCACTCTTTATGACATTCTGGAGTATATGCAAATTGCCATTAGAAAAACCTAAGCAGTAGACTTTGTAAAAATTAATATTTGTAGCATTCTCAAAACTTTTGGCCATGACTGTACATACATGCAGATCTTCTAAATTGTAATGTATCACATCTCTGCCCTGTGTATATATGTTACTAATATATATATATATATATATATATATATATATATGGAATGTTATGCATTCCATGTTTGATGATGCAGATGATGGTTGCTGTATGTCACAGGTAATATAGTCAATTCTCCCACTATGTTCAAATGCTGAATGATTCTGTTTGAAAGCTGAAATCTGCGGAACAAGACACAGTCAAAAAAGTGTAAACAGACTGATACAAGAAATCAGCCATATGTTCATATCTCCTATAAGAACCTCAGTATGTCCGTGATGTAACTCGTGTGTAAAGAAAACATGGATCGTTGTTCATGAATGTGCCCGTTGTCACCATCTGTGATTGGAAAAAAATAAAATAAAATTACAACATTTCTCCCATCCTTCTGTCATGGCCGTCTCTGCAGCATGAGACTAGTGACAGGTTCAGGGCTAGAGTCTTTAATTGCTATGTAAAACTCTTTATATTAGGCTAGTTTCACACTTGCGTTGGGTTGAATCCGCCGGGTCCGTTGCTGCGTCGTTTTGACGCATCCGTTATTTTTGTGTTGTCAACGGACCCGTTGCATCCGTTGCATCCGTTTGGCGCCCGTCTAACGGAATGCGTCGGCTCCGTTTTTGTTGTTTTTTTCCATTTTTTTCATTCTGGGGATGCTCAGTAGAAATTAACGGAATCCAGCGGCGGATTCCGTTGTAAAGCACTTTGCAACGGAATCCACCACCATAGGGATCCATTATAACTATTGACGGATGTAATGGAATCCGCCATGGAATAATTTTAACGCAAGCAATTCACGTTACATGCTGCGTTCCTTCTGCTCGGCGGAAGCAACGCAGCATCGCCCAGCAGAAGCAACGCAGGTACTTTTGGCACAATCCGTCATCCATACAAGTCTATGGGAAAAGCGGAATCCGTTAACTGATTCCGCTGTTTTCCAAAACGGCGGATTGCAACTGAAGGAAAACAACGCAAGTGTGAAAGTACCCTAAAATGTAGTTTCCTTTCCTTTTGTAAAGCAAAGGGTTAATGTCAGTTTGTCCTTGCCGGCAGCATTCTCATTACCTCTTCTCAGGTGCTTCCAGTATGGGACCACTCCCAGTCCCTATAGATACCCTCTTCTTCCAGTAGAGGGTGCTGGTTATTCTGATTCCGTTTGGATGCTAGACCTTGAGGTGGAAGGAGCTGGGGGAGACCTTATCTCAAGTAGCTGTGTAAGCTCCAGTCCTGGTTCTGACTGCAGCCGTGAGTTGGACCTTATCATTTGTTGTGATCTCCCATTTGTCTTTCCTTTACCTGGTGTTGTATTAGTGCAGCGGTAGGGCTAGCATCCCTCACCTGCCAGTTCACTAGCCAGGGTTGTTACAGGCTCCACTAGGGTCTCGGGTATCCTGTTCCGTGACAGGTGCGGAACCTGTATAGGGACTGGCTAGACATTCAGGGTACAGCTGCAGATGAGTGCAGGAGTTGTCCCATCTTCCTCCTCACTTGCGCTAGGGTCAGGGCCATATTTACCATTAGGCACCCATGGTCCCGTGCATGTGGCGGCAGGATGCAGGGGGGCGGCACCTTCTAGCAGTAAAAAAAAAATATTTTTTTTTTTACACATTCATTAAATCCGCTGTATTTTCGGAGGGGGGAGGGGGGAGAGGCGCACCTTTATTTATTTGTATCCACGTCAATTAAGACGCGAATGCAGACAAACTGCGGCAGCCGGGCACAGAGAGCTGATTGACCCCGGAACTGTCGGCGCCTGCACTTCCGGGGTCACAGGCGCGTCAATCAGCTCCTTCCTCTGTGCTGCGTCCAATGCTGTGTGGATTTCACATGCAGAGCTCACAGCAGGACGCCGCAGAGGACGCCGCGATGGAAGCCGGTGTCAGAAGAGGATACTCACGTGATCCAGGAAGATGACGGCGGGCCCTGGAGCAGGTAAGTGCTCGCAGAGCTGAAGATTCATAATCAGCGTGGGGGTGTCTCTAATGCAAACTGGAGATCTGCGTATGGGGTGGGAGGAGAGAGGCTGATACTGGGGGAGACTTGGGGGAAGAGAAGCTGATACTGGGGGAGGCTGGGAGGAGAGAGTCTGATGCTGGGGGAGGCTGGGAGGGGGGAGGCTGATGTTGCGGAAGGCTGGGAGGGGGGAGGCTGACGCTGGGGGAGGCTGGGAGGAGGGAGGCTGATGCTGAGGGAGGTTGATGCTGGGGGAGGCTGTGAGGAAAGAGGCTGATGCTGGGGGAGGCTGATGCTGGGGGAGGCTGGGAGGAGGAAGGCTGGTGCTGGGGGAGGCTGATGCTGGGGGAGGCTGGGAGGGGGGAGGCTGATGCTGGGGGAGGCTAGGAGGGGGGAGGCTGATGCTGGGGGAGGCTGGGAGGAGAGAGGCTGATGCTGGGAGAGGCTGGGAGGAGAGAGGCTGATGCTGGGGGAGGCTGGGAGGAAAGAGGCTGATGCTGAGGGAGGCTGATGCTGGGAGAGGCTGATGCTGCGGGAGGCTCGGAGGAGAGAGGCTGATGCTGAGGGAGGCTGAGGCTGGGAGGACAGAGGCTGATGCTGGGGGAGGCTAGGAGGGGGGAGGCTGATGCTGGGGGAGGCTGGGAGGAGGGAGGCTGATGCTGAGGGAGGCTGATGCTGGGGGAGGCTGGGAGGAGAGAGGCTGATGCTGGGGAAGGCTGGTGCTGGGGGAGGCTGATGCTGGGGGAGGAGGGAGGCTGATGCTGGGGGAGGAGGGAGGAGGGAGGCTGATGCTGAGGGAGGCTGGGAGGGGGGAGGCTGGGAGGAGAGAGGCTGATGCTGAGGGAGGCTGGGAGGAGGGAGGCTGATGCTGAGGGAGGCTGATGCTGGGGGAGGCTGGGAGGAGAGAGGCTGATGCTGGGAGAGGCTGGGAGGAGAGAGGCTGATGCTGGGGGAGGCTGGGAGGAAAGAGGCTGATGCTGAGGGAGGCTGATGCTGGGAGAGGCTGATGCTGCGGGAGGCTCAGAGGAGAGAGGCTGATGCTGAGGTAGGCTGATGCTGGGGGAGGCTGGGAGGAGAGAGGCTGATGCTGGGGGAGGCTAGGAGGGGGGAGGCTGATGCTGGGGGAGGCTGGGAGGAGAGAGGCTGATGCTGAGGGAGGCTGATGCTGGGGGAGGCTGGGAGGAGAGAGGCTGATGCTGGGGGAGGCTGATGCTGGGGGAGGATGATGCTGGGGGAGGCTGGGAGGAGAGAGGCTGATGCTGGGGGAGGCTGGGAGAAGAGAGGCTGATGCTGGGGGAGGCTGATGCTGGGGGAGGCTGGGAGGAGAGAGGCTGATGCTGGGGGAGGCTGGGAGGAAAGAGGCTGATGCTGAGGGAGGCTGATGCTGGGAGAGGCTGATGCTGCGGGAGGCTGGGAGGAGAGAGGCTGATGCTGGGGGAGGCTGATACTGGGAGAGGCTGGGAGGGGGGAGGCTGGGAGGGGGGAGGCTGATGCTGGGGGAGGCTGGGAGGGTAGAGGCTGATGCTTGGGGGGCTCAGAGGAGAGAGGCTGATGCTGAGGGAGGCTGATGCTGGGGGAGGCTGGGAGGAGAGAGGCTGATGCTGGGGGAGGATGATGCTGGGGGAGGATGATGCTGGAGGAGGCTGAGAGGAGAGAGGCTGATGCTGGGGGAGGCTGGGAGAAGAGAGGCTGATGCTGGGGGAGGCTGGGAGGAGAGAGGCTGATGCTGGGGGAGGCTGGGAGGAAAGAGGCTCATGCTGAGGGAGGCTGATGCTGGGAGAGGCTGATGCTGCGGGAGGCTGGGAGGAGAGAGGCTGATACTGGGGGAGGCTGATACTGGGAGAGGCTGGGAGGGGGGAGACTGATGCTGGGGGAGGCTGGGAGGGTGGAGGCTGATGCTTGGGGGGCTGATGCTGGGGGAGGCTGGGGGCAGAGAAGCTGATGCTGGGGGCAGAGAGGCTGATGCTGCGGGAAGCTGGGGGAGAGAGGCTGATGCTGGGGGAAGCTGGGGGAGAGAGGCTGATGCTGGGGGAGAGAGGCTGATGCTGGGGGAAGCTGGGGGAGAGAGGCTGATGCTGGGGGAAGCTGGGGGGAGAGAGGCTGAAGCTGGGGGAGGCTGGGGGGAGAGAGGCTGATGCTGGGGGACGCTGGGGGGAGAGAGGTTGAAGCTGGGGGGGCTGGGGGGAGAGAGGCTGATGCTGGGGGAGAGGCTGCTGGTGAAGGCGGGGGAGAGCGGCTGCTGCTGGGGGAATGGGAGAGAGGGGCCAATCCTAGAGACAGAGGACAAGGGTTGAGGGATAGTGCAATGACAAAATCGATGGGGGGGAGTGTAAGGACTCAGAATGAGAGGGGGGCAGCATTGGGAGCTCATTATGGAGAAGGGGCAGCATGTGTGGGCTCAGTATGGAGTGGAGCAATGTAGGGGAGTCAATATCAAGAGTGGGGTAGTGTGTGTGTGTGTGGGAGGAGTGTCTCAGCATAAGCGTTAGTGTGGTGGTCTTAATATGATGAATGGGGCAGCATGGAGGTGTCATTATGGAAAAGAGGAAGGCAGCATTAGGAGCTCATGGAGAGGGGCAGCATGCATGGGACATTGTGAGGAGGGAACAGCATGCATGGGAAACTGTGAGGAGGGGCAGCATGCATGGGACATTGTGAGGGGGGACAGCATGCATGGGACATTGTGAGGAGGGGGCAGCATGCATGGGACATTGTGAGGAGGGAACAGCATGCATGGGAAACTGTGAGGAGGGGCAGCATGCATGGGACATTGTGAGGGGGGAAAGCATGCATGGGACATTGTGAGGAGAGAGCAGCATGCATGGGACACTGAGGAGGGGGCAGCATGCATGGGACACTGAGGAGGGGGCAGCATGCATGGGACACTGAGGAGGGGGCAGCATGCATGGGACATTGGGAGGAGGGGGCAGCATGCATGGGACATTGTGAAGAGGGAGCAGCATGCATGGGACATTGTGAGGGGGGACAGCATGCATGGGACATTGTGAGGAGGGGGCAGCATGCATGGGACATTGTGAGGAGGGAACAGCATGCATGGGAAACTGTGAGGAGGGGCAGCATGCATGGGACATTGTGAGGGGGGACAGCATGCATGGGACATTGTGAGGAGGGAGCAGCATGCATGGGACACTGAGGAGGGGGCAGCATGCATGGGACACTGAGGAGGGGGCAGCATGCATGGGACACTGAGGAGGGGGCAGCATGCATGGGACATTGGGAGGAGGGGGCAGCATGCATGGGACATTGTGAAGAGGGAGCAGCATGCATGGGACACTGTGAGGAGGGGGCAGCATGCATGGGACATTGGGAGGAGAGGGCAGAATACATGGGACATTGTGAGGAGGGGGCAGCATGCATGGGACATTGGGAGGAGGGGGCAGCATGCATGGGACATTGTGAAGAGGGAGCAGCATGCATGGGACACTGTGAGGAGGGGGCAGCATGCATGGGACATTGGGAGGAGGAGGCAGAATGCATGGGACATTGTAAGGAGGGGGCAGCATGCATGGGACACTGTGAGGAGGGGGCAGCATGCATGGGACATTGTGAGGAGGGGGCAGCATGCATGAGACATTGTGAGGAGGGAGCAGCATGCATGGGACACTGTGAGGATGGGGCAGCATGCATGGGACATTGGGAGGAGGGGGCAGAATGCATGGGACATTGAGAGGAGGGGGCAGCATGCATGGGACATTGTGAGGAGGAGGCAGCATGCATGGGACACTGTGAGGAGGGGGCAGCATGCATGGGACATTATGAGGAAGGGGCAGCATGCATGGGACATTGTGAGGAGGGGGCAGCATGCATGGGACATTGTGAGGAGGGGGCAGCATGCATGGGACATTGTGAGGAGGGGGCAGCATGCATGGGACATTGTGAGGAGGGGGAAGCATGCATGGGACATTGTGAGGAGTGGGCAGCATGCATGGGACATTGTGAGGAGGGGGAAGCATGCAAGGGATATTGTGAGGAGTGGGCAGCATGCATGGGACATTGTGAGGAGGGGGAAGCATGCATGGGACATTGTGAGGAGTGGGCAGCATGCATGGGACACTGTGAGGAGGGGGAAGCATGCATGGGACATTGTGAGGAGTGGGCAGCATGCATGGGACATTGTGAGGAGGGGGAAGCATGCATGGGACATTGTGAGGAGGGGGAAGCATGCATGGGACATTGTGAGGAGGGGGCAGCATACATGGGACATTGTGAGGAGGGGGCAGCATACATGGGACATTGTGAGGAGGGGGAAGCATGCATGGGACATTGTGAGGAGGGGGCAGCATGCATGGGACATTGTGAGGAGGGGGCAGCATGCATGGGACATTGTGAGGAGGGGGCAGCATGCATGGGACATTGTGAGGAGGGGGCAGCATGCATGGGACATTGTGAGAAGGGGGCAGCATGCATGGGACACTGTGAGGAGGGGGCAGCATGATGTGAGGTCAATGTGCAGATCATATTTCATAATTGAGGAAGGTGTGGTGGGTATAATTTATAAGGGAGGGCAGTGTGTAGTTTATTAGGGGCAGTGTGACAGTCACAGTATATAAGTGGGGACGGTGTGGTGGGAATATTTTATACTCCTGCTATGTTTTGATGTGCCCGTGGTGATCCCCATTGTGGGGGGGGGATTAGTGCCCTTCGTTTCTCATTGATACTTTTTCAAGTGTTTTACAGAGTAGATCTGCCTTGAACAGATGTCGTGTGCGAAAACTCAGTGTTACGTTGTCACTAAGGGGCGCGACCACTTAAAGTGCCTAGGGCAGCACGAAGGCAAAACACAGCCCTGGCTAGGGTCCACCATTGTTATAGTTTCCCCAGTGTACCCCTTGTATTGTTGTGTGTTGCGCCGTACGCCAAACTTCCCTTAGTCACTTCATGACACCTTTTTCAATGCTAATCACAGACATCATACGGCCTGCGCACTCATGACATCCGTGTGCTGTCTGACATTTTCATGACCCATAGACTTATGTGGGTGATTTTGATCCGTGACACCAATCGAAGCAGACACAGTCATGTGCGTAAATGTGCATAGCAGCACCATAGGGTTTGATGGGTTCATGTTCTATCCTGGAGAATCACAGATAACTTAAAAAGCTAACATCTAAATCAGGTCTAAAGCAGCGGAAGAAATGTGCCTAAGTGAGCAGTGATCATTCCCAGCATTAAATTTTAAAGCAGAAATGTTACTGACTGGAGATGATTTCTGGGAAGTTATTACTACAGAGAAACCACAGATTAAAAGGGTTATAATCAGGTCTTTGGATAAATTCTGCAGTCACTCCTTGTGGCACGTGCTGCGGCCGTTGTCAGTATTCTCTGGTAGCATTCAACTTGCATATACATAATGACATGCAGTTTACTGTACAAATATAGAAAACTGATGAATGCACCAAAAACAAGATCTGAGACAGATCTGACATTGGAATTTGTAGTGACCAGTAGTGATGAGCGGGCACTACCATGCTCAGGTGCTCAGTACTCGTAACTAGTGATGAGCGGGCACTACCATGCTCGGGTGCTCAGTACTCGTAACTAGTGATGAGCGGGCACTACCATGCTCGGCTGCTCAGTACTCGTAACTAGTGATGAGCGGGCACTACCATGCTCAGGTGCTCAGTACTCGTAACTAGTGATGAGCGAGCACTACCATGCTCTGGTGCTCAGTACTCGTAACTAGTGATGAGCGGGCACTACCGTGCTCAGTACTCGTAACTAGTGATGAGTGGGCACTACCATGCTCGGGTGCTCAGTACTCGTAACTAGTGATGAGCGAGCACTACCATGCTCGGGTGCTCAGTACTCGGAACTAGTGATGAGCGGGCACTACCATGCTCGGGTCCTCGGTACTGGTAACTAGTGATGAGCGGGCACTACCATGCTCGGGTGCTCTGTACTCGTAACTAGTGATAAGTTGGCACTACCATGCTCGGGTGCTTGGTACTCGTTGTGACGACATGGACACCCAATGCCTTTCATGGGTTAAAGTTTCTTAACATTCAGCCAGACTATTGTTCTTATGTGTGCTAACTCATGTTTGCTTAGCTATTGTTTCTCCAGACCCTTCCAGTAATCATTGTATTGTAGTTGTGTATTGCTAATGTAATGTTAGTAGCCATTGTCTAGTCGGTGACTTCCAGACTACATGTATACCCTCAGTCTTTCTGTAGACATCATTTGGATGAACATTGTCTATGCAGCTTGAGATTCATCCAATGGGAGAGGCGATCTTGTCCAACCAATCGATAAGGACGCAAGTGGAAGGCTGTGGCTATAAAAGGGATTTCTTTAAGCCACCAGGTGGTTGTTGATGGATGCTGATGGATCCAGTCTAAGCTCTTAGGAGCTGACTAGAGGATCAGGATATTTTATGGCTTCAATCTAGGGACTCCGGTTCCGGTTGGAGACCATATCCACAGTCTAGGGATTTCAACTCTGGCTGCCAGGATTGTATCATCATACCAGGACTACCTAAGGAGGACACTCAGGTTGGGACAGTTCAGTCACCTGTTACAGACTTTGCAGACCTCAGCCAGCTTCCTAAATCTGGCGTTATTCCAGTCACGGTGGGTGCCCGCCGAAAGCGGGGTGCTGCTGGATTGGAGTAAGTAGCCCTCGAACCTCTGAGGCATGGACATTCTAATCCCTGGTGAGCCAGTGGAAGGGTGAGACTCTGTTGCCTTTTACATTTGTGTGTTTTGCTGGTTATGTGTTATGTGCCGTTAATTATTTGGAGATCCAATAAAGTCTAATTATTGTGATTCCCTCACCCTGTGTTGTCTGAGTAGTGTTACGCTCATGGTTAAGGAGTTTGTGCGTTCAGTTGGGATGAACCCTGAGCCACGCTGTCTTTCTAAAGGCGGCTGGTTCAGTGGACAAGAGCACCCACTGAGCCCCGTGTCTCTACATTGGTGGCAGCAGTGGGATACTACTCAGCCTGGTTTACCCAGGGGAGCTGCAGCGGACTGGTGTTCGTGGACACCGTCCAGGGCTCAACAACCAGGGAGGCACATAAGCATACCCAGCAGGCCATAGGGGAGGCATTCAGGTTTCGGACGCTGCCATGTCCAACCCCACCAGCTCAGCCATGGGACAAGGATCAGACAGGAGATACGACCGCAGCAGTAAATGGATGCTACAGGATCTGTGCCAGAGGCGAAAGATTATCTACTGAAACGCTGAGTCTCGGTCGGACTTGATCCAGAAGTTAGTCCGTTGGGATGCCCAGAATGATGCAGAGGACGATGAGGATCCCGCCAATATTGACCCAGAGGATTTAAACTATGTGCCACATCATGGATCTAGTGACAATCGGGAATCAACTTTGTCCAAAATGGCCCAAGCCACAGCGTTGTTGGATGCATTGGGGCATAGATACTCAAGAGAAGAGAAGGCTTATGTTCTGGAATATGTTTATGGGATTCCAGCTGCAGTACTGCTAACACCAGCCGCTCGAGAAGGATGGTCCCGCTACCCAGCAGAAGCTGCGCCAGAACGAAGGACTACAAACAGGGCCTGTGACTTGCCCAATCGATGGCGCTGTTCTACATGTGGGCGCCATGGACATATAGATAAAGATTGTCTCCAAAACCGAGGCCGCATGCTTGGAGCCCATCTGCCAGCTCAGCCGGTCAAGAGCCAGGGACTACGAGACTCTGGCTCCTCCATTACCCTGGTAAGCCCAGTTATTGTTTCCCCAGAAGACCCTTTTACCAGATTCCCAATTATCCATCTCCCTGGCTGAGGGCCAGCGCTCAGACGTCCCTCTGGCATGTGTGCAGTTGGACCTAAGGACCGACCAGGGAGAGGTCGAGGTGGAGCTTATGGACAGCTTCCCCACAGCTGGTATTTTGGGAACTAACCAGGAAGCGATCGATGTGGGACTTGTGAACAGTCTCCCTATACCTGTCATTGTGGAGACTCACCAGAGCAAGGCTGATGTGGAGCTTATGGACACTGTCCCCACACCAGTTACTTTGCTGGTCTGACCAGGAAGAGGTCCATATGGAGTTTATGGTCAGCCTCCCTACACCTGTTGTTTCGGGGACTAGCCAGGAGGAAGTTGAAGTGGGGTTCATAGATACCACTCAGAGGGAAGTGAAAGTAACATGATTATGTGGCGCCCCTGAGGCTTCCGTCGCCACAGGAACATTGCACCCCATCCAGCTGTGTGATGTCCCACCCTGGGTAAGGAAAGGGGTGAACGCCGGTCCACAGGCAAATCTGCACTACACCATTGTTAGGTACACACAGGGACCAGGGACAGTGGCAGCAACCCTCCCATGCTGCATGCTGGGAGGGGCCATAAGACCCATCACTGCTCCCATAGGGTGGTAGCTTAGCAACTGGGGGGTGGGAGGAGCCACCCAAGAGCAGAGTAGTAAGGAAGGTCAAGTGTAGTGAGTTACCTCAGGGAGGAGGAGAGTGAGGAAGTCTGCGGGAGGCAGAGGAGAAGGAGAGACAGTAGGAAAGAGCTCTAGTCAGTCAGGAGCAAGAGAAGAAAGTGACGCTTCCTGGTGAAGACCCTGGGACCCAGTAGGTCCAGGTGACACCAAGTAGAACCGAAGGGATTCCAGGGCCACAGACAGCTTTCAGGCTAGTGGCCTGTTCCACAGAACAAACAGGTGGAGGGATCAGGCCGCATACAGGGGACGGTCCCTAGAAACTGGAGGAAGAGAAGTCAATTCCAAAGGTAAAAACCGAGGCCAAGGGTAGCTGCAAGCACCCCGGGCCACAGCCCACAGCAGAACCTCTGGAAAGGAGGTAGAATACCAACTAGGAAAGCCCCTGGCCCGGAGGCTGTAGTGGAGGCCAAGCCAGGTTCATCCATAAAAGGCGAGGCTTAGAAGACGACCGAGAAAAGGAACACAATAGAGGGGTGTACCAGCTTTTGCCCCCAGATCTACCCAGGATCGGCGGAGGTCCCTGACAGTGGGTCTCAGCAGTCCAGAGGCACCAGTGTGCACCAACCAGGAACTGTGAGTAAACACCTTGAAATTGCACCCTCTGGAGTTGCCTCAGTTATTTCGGCGGTACTGACACTTACAAGCACCAACTGTTACCCCGGGGTGCCGCTCCACCTGTAGGGAGCAGGACCAGGACCAAGCTGCCATTTCACCAGCCCCGGAGGCCCCATACAGCAGCAGCGGCTTAATAGCCGCAAACCACAGGTGGATTCACGAATATTATAAACTTTAATCACCCCCAAGTCACCAGCCATATTAATTGACCCCACCAGGGTACAGAGTTGGGCCCAGCCACCACTGACGTCCCCCGGACTAGTCCGGCCCGGCACCGGGTGTCCCATAGCCCTGGGGTGGGCGAGTCAATTATACCAATTAAATATTATTAATGTTACTTTATTATGAGTAGTTCATAGAAACCATCCATTTGATGGGACAAAGTATTATTCGGCATTTTATTAGTGCACATTAGCATTTTCCCATATTCTTCATTCCTCTTCAGAGTAGATAAATATATGGAAAGTTAATTATTATTTATTTAACATATTATTTAATTGATTATTTATTTTTTTAAAATATTTAATATCTTCTATACTTATATTTAGACCTTCCGGGGTGAGGGTGGCCAGTTTAAAAATCCAAAAACTTTCCCTACGGATTAGACTTCTGAAACACTCTGGAATCTGCTCTAGAATGGTATCCTATAGACCCACGGGGTTCTTGCTATGCTCCATTAGCCTCCACCTGCACTGGAGATACGATGACCCCCCCCTCAGACCGCAGCGCCGGATGATCCCAGCGGCACCTGCCTGCAGCACAACTTGTATGGGTGAGAGCATCACCTCCTTTCTCTGTAGCGATTTTGTAAGATTCTACACAGAAGCGCTCCTTTTGTTTTTTGTCTTTACATATTATTACAGGGTGGAGGCCAAGACAAGGGACAATATTACAGCAAGAAGACAAGGAACAGTATGCCACGCTAGGTATGGGAAAGTACCACGCATACAGTGCCAGATTTAGGGAATGGGGAGATGGTGATCCCTGACCAAAACTTCTGCAGGCCGCTGGCTCCTCTGACAACCCTAGATAGGTTCCGCACCTATGCGCCGAGCAGGATACCTGGCCCTGACTGACCCTGAACTGGGCCCTAGGTAGGGAATGGATGGGATGAGCGCTTAGTCAACCCCAATAAGCTCTAAAGAAGACACAAGGATAAGAAACAGGGGGAAGTGAACAAATAACTTATCTACAAGAAGACTCAGGGAGAGGAACTGCAACACACAACAATGTTTCCTTAGATGACTACAAGCCAACTGCTTGCATCCAAGGACTGTATAGGAATATTACTCTATCACCAGCAAACACCAAAGGGATATGTGGGTATTTAAGGACACAAGGGGAAGTGATGATTAACAGCTGAAAGGTGAGGATATCCGAAGGGTCATATTAGAAAAGGGATTAACTCCAAGCAGGGAAGATACATAGGATACCTGTAACGCCTGCCTGGATCCACAGACTCAGATGGGCTGTAATGGGGAGGCTAGAGGGTAGCCACTCACCAAGTAGGACCCCCAGAACCCTGAAACCCTTTAACCCCTATACAGGGATTTGGAATTACACAGGGCTCTGGTGATCACTACCTGTGGAAGGCTGCAGTCTGATGAGAGTAGTAGTCAGGCAGGTTCAAACCAGGAATTGCGGAACAGGGACAGAATCGGCAGGCAATGACGTAGTCAGCAAACGTTGCAGAGGTCAAATCCGGATCGGGCAGCGAGGTACAAAAACAGTAGGCAGGAGGGTAGTCAGAAAACACGCAGAAGTCAGCACACAGGAATCACAAAACAGAATAGGACGTAATAGGAGCCAGGAAAATCAGAACTATCTCTGGCAGAGGTCATGTGACAGGAGGGGAATAAGAAGGGTGTGGAGTCTTCCCATTGGCTGTAGCTGAATGCTGGCAACTTCAGCTGGAAGACACACGCCACCTACAGTCAGCCAGCGGTACTGCAGATCCCAAGATAACCCAGCCCAGTGGATGATCGGAGCCTGCGCCCACCCGTGCTGCTGGCATCGACTCCTCTCCCATCACCAGCACCATCCACGGCAGGAACACGACGTCGCCTGGCGATCAGAGCAGAAGTCGCTAGAGCAGACAGTGACGTGACAATACCATTTACACCACAGAAGGAAGAATAGAAGATCAGGGGGCAGTTTGTGCAGGGAAACGCTGTGACCTTCTACAGCCAGACACCATAGGACTGTCTGTCACCTGTGACACACCTATGACACATTGTTACAAGATGGGAGCCCAGGACAGGGGACAATATTACAAGATGAGGCAAAAATGATGGACAATATTACAGGAAGAATATGGGGGATATTATGACAGGATGGATGTTAAGCACAGGGTCCATTATTACAGAATGAAAGAAACTATTATAGGATGTGGGCCATTATTATAGAATGAGGGACCTTATTACAGGATGGTGTGCAGGACAGGGGACATTATTACAGTAAGGAGCCAGGACGGAGGACATTATTACAGGAAATTGTCAAGACTGGGGACATTATTACTGTACAAAGGAAATTACTACAGGATAGCGGCAAGGATGTGAGAGACTATAGTAAGGGCTCAGGACGGAGGACATTGTTACAGTAAGGGGCCAGGATGGAGGACATTATTATAGTTAGGAGCCAGGATGGAGAACATTATTACAGTAAGGGGCCAGGATGGAGGACATAATTACAGTAAGGGGCCAGGATGGAAGACATCATAATAGGAAGGGGCCAGGATGGAGGACATTGTTACAGTAAGGGGCCAGGACGGAGGACATTATTACAGCAAGGGGCCAGGACAGAGGACATTATTACAGTAAGGGGCCAGGATGGAGGACATTATTATAGTTAGGAGCCAGGATGGAGAACATTATTACAGTAAGGGGCCAGGATGGAGGACATAATTACAGTAAGGGGCCAGGATGGAAGACATCATAATAGGAAGGGGCCAGGATGGAGGACATTGTTACAGTAAGGGGCCAGGACGGAGGACATTATTACAGCAAGGGGCCAGGACAGAGGACATTATTACAGTAAGGGGCCAGGATGGAGGACATTATTATAGTTAGGGGCCAGGAAAGAGGACATTATTGCAGTAAGGGGCCAGGATGGAGGACATTATTACAGTAAGGGGCCAAAAAGGAGGACATTATTACAGTTAGGGGCCAGGATGGAGGATATTACAGTAAGGGGCCAGGATGGAGGATATTATTACAGTAAGGGGCCAAAAAGGAGGACATTATTACAGTTAGGGGCCAGGATGGAGGATATTACAGTAAGGGGCCAGGATGGAGGATATTATTACAGTAAGGGGCCAGGACGGAGGACATTACAGTAAAGGGTGCTTTACACGCTGCAAGATCGCTAATGATATATCGTCGGGGTCACGTCGTTAGTGACGCACATCCGGCACCGTTAGCGACATCGCAGCGTGTGACACCAAGGAGCGACGATCAACGATGGCAAAAACGTCAAAAATCGTTGATCGTTAACCCGTTGCTCCTTTTCATAATACCGTTGGTGGTGCATGCAGTTGGGTGTTCGTCATTCCTGCGGCGTCACACATCGCTATGTGTGACACCGCAAGAACGACGAACATCTCCTTACCTGCGTCCACCGGCAATGAGGAAGGAAGGAGGTGGGCGGCATGTTCCGGCCGCTCATCTCCGCCTCTCCTCTGCTATTGGGCGGCCGCTTAGTGACGCCGCAGTGACGCTGAACGCACCTCCCCCTTGAAGAAGGGATTGTTTGACAGTCACAGCGACGTCGCTGACAAGCTATGTGTGACGCTGCTGTAGCGATAATGTTCGCTACGGCAGCGATCACCAGATGTCGCACGAACGACGGAGGCGGGTGCTATCGCTAGCGATTTCGCAGCGTGTAAAGCACCCTTAAGGGGCCAGGTTGGAGGACATAATTACAGTAAGGGGCCAGGAGGGAGGACATCATTACAGTAAGGGGCCAGGAGGGAGGACATCATTACAGTAAGGGGCCAGGAGGGAGGACATAATTAGAGTAAGGGGCCAGGAGGGAGGACATTATTAGAGTAAGGGGCCAGGAGGGAGGACATTATTAGAGTAAGGGGCTAGGAGGAAGGACATTATTACAGGGACCCTTACATCTGACCAACATGCCATGCTGATAGGGTCACAGTGCAAATGATTCACTGGGGTCCACATTTTCTAGTTACACCAATGCCGATTCAGCTGTCATAGGGCAACAGTAGCATAAAACTGGCAGCAGTAACTAGTTTTAGAGGAACATTGTATTTGATCCATTGATTCAACTCTGAATGCAGACTCTGCATGAAACTGGCATGGAAGTGGGCAGGGAGGACGTCAGATCTGTGGTTTGTCATTCACTCACACTGCACTTTTTGCACATTTCTCAGTTCCTCAGTGGTCATGCGATGAAGCAGTATAATTTTTATAGTTTGTTTTTTTTCAGCCATTCAGTAGAGCATTTTTGTATTATTTATTTGTTTTATATTTTAATTACTCTACTATTTCTTTCTTCTGCAGGTAATACCACATTTCTTACCTGTTCTACAGGTTATCAAAAATAAATATTTTTACAAAAAAAAACCTTGGTTTGTGCTGCCAACACAACTTTTGTATTTGGGGATTGTTTTTGCAACTTTTATTAATATAATTTTGGCGTACATAAGACATTTTGATTGTTTTTTGTTTTGTTTTTTTATTTATCTGTAGGAGCGATGTCCAAAAAATGGCAATTCTGGTGTTTTTGAAAAAGATGTGTACCACCCCAGCAACGGTCGAACCGCTCTGATCCGAGTGTCGCTACTCGTGGCTCGAGGGTCTCCGGAATCGGGGGCTCAGGATCACTCTAAAATGTAATGGGGGATTATTTATAGGGGAATAGATATAGTTCGTGATGCCACCCGAGGTGTGCGGTAATGGGGAGTACCGCCGCTGCCGTTGGGAGTACCCTGGGTGATGGAGTGGGGTAGCCAGATGACTTTACCCTCCACGGGTAGGGAAGGCCCTGGGACTCTGGATGGTGTGATGGATTGCAGGGGGAGCGCAGGCTCGCTGGTTGCAGGGGTTAATCAGGTACTCACTCAGAAGTAAAGCAGATGCTGACAACGTAGTAAAGCAAGTCTCTGGGTGCCGCTGCCCTCTTGGGGGAGCTCGTCCAGGTTCCGTCCCCTGCAGTACTGCCTGATGGTCCGGAGCCTGCCTCCGTGCACAAATTTTTGTAGTGTCCAAGTGGCCCGTAAGCTTGCAGCTGTCCGGGCCCCGCTCCCCACTTTTTGGTGTGAAGGAGCTGTGCTCTCAGGAGCTCACACTTGGGATTTCAGTGGGCTGCTGTGAGGGCCGGGAGGACTGGTAGGCCCAGGAGGTGGATCTACTGGACCGAGCATCCCACCTGGAGGGCATGGTACACTAGCTGGAGCACTAGCGTGTCAGGAACGGGAAGAACCAGATCACCAGGGTCATGGAGCCCCATAGGACAGTACAGGAACAGGTGCAGGTATCAGGAAGCAAAGATGTCGCGGGCGGAGGAGGGGACGCCGCGCTCTCCCACTGCTCGGGTCCGGCTGCCGCGGCCTGCTGCTGCTCGGTGGCTCGAGCGATGGGTCGGATCCCGGGGACTCTAGCGGCGCTCCTCGCCCGTGAGTGAAAGGGGATTGGTTGTGGGGATAGTTTATTGTCCGTGACGCCACCCACGGTTGTGGTGATTGAGTGTACACCACCGCTGCTCTGGCTGGGGAACTCGGGAGGGATGGTGTGGAGCAGTCAGTTGTTGTTTTGCCCCTCCGTGGGTAGGGGTTGGTGGTCCCGGGGCCCAGTGATGGAATTGAAGGGTGGACAGGCGGGTATGGGGCCTGTGGAGGTGTAGGGGCGCAGGGGCAGCGCTGTGCCGCACGGCACGGAGGTAATCACTCAGCCAGTAAACACGACACAGTTCTCGGTAAACAAACGGCTGGTTGGACGGGTCCCTCAGACGGTTGCGGTGCTGATGTCCCCTGCAGTTGACGGTGACGGTCTCTTCCCTGCACCTATGTGTAGTTGTTTGGTAGCGATGGGTTCCCACCGGTAACCCGCTCCCCAGCTTGGATATGAGCCGGAGGAGCTCCACTCTTGCCCGCAGGCGCTGGCCCTGGGAAACTGGTGCCTTGGCGGTGGCGGTGTCTCCCCTTAATGGTCGGACTGTTGCCTTCAAACGGGACTTGGTTGTTGGGAGACAGTCGTCCCCTTCACTTACGGATTTGGCAAATTATGGCGACTCCTAGCCTTGCCAGGATCCGAAAGGCCCCTGCCCTGGTGCTGACTGTTCTTCGTATACCGCTCCGGTACCGCCGGGTCACCACCCGTCCACGGTCCTTTCGGCAACCTCCGAGCAGCCTCTCCTGCAGGCGGTCACCGCCGTCTGCCAACCTTGCTGTCTCAGTCCAGGGCACACACCCGGACTAACTTCAGGCTTCTTGCTGTCACTTTCTCTGTCACTTTCAACTCTCCTCTTACTGTTTACTCCTACTTCAAACTCCCTAACTGATCTGCCTGGTTTTCCCGCCTCCAGAGCTGTGAACTCTTCGGTGGGCGGAGCCAACCGCCTGGCCCACCCCCTGGTGTGGACACCAGCCCCTGGAGGAAGGCAACAAGGATTTTAGTTTTGACCTCGGTGTACCTGCAGGGAATGTGGGGTGCGTGTGGTGTTGTGACCTGTGACCCCTGGCTTGCCCAGGGCGTCACATTCCCCCTTAGCAAAACGTAGACCGTCCTCGGGCTGCCCGTCCAACACCGGTTTTATTTTCCTTTTGTTTTTCTGTGAAAAGATCAAAAACGGTGACATATTTACAATTAAAATAACTTCTTCCCACATCGGGAGGTACTCTTACTTAAACGGTTTCAAACGGTGTACGGTTACGGTCTCCGCTCTCTCCCACCCAAGCAACCTGGCCCTGATGCTGCCCCTAAAACCCAGGCAGCACCCCTTGACCCCAGTCCTGCACCAAGTCACCCGAGCGGGATATGTCCTTCCCCTCCAGAGGGTAGCCACCGGTTCCTGTGGTGGCTGGGCCCCAGCCAGCTCTACTGCGGGCCCTCCCTCCAACCTGCCTCTCCGGAGGCGGCAACTGCGGAAACGGTAACGGTAAAACAACTTATTTACATTCCACTTAACGTTTGTGGTTGCCCTGCAAGTTCACGGGCTTGTCCATAAGGAGTCCCTTATGCAACTTTTTAAACGGTCCCCACGGGGACAACGGTGCCGGCAACGGCCGGTTTTTCCAATCACGGTAGGACAATCAGGTGACTTTCACAGTAGTCATTTTGCTTATCATCATTTTTCAAGATGTTCAAACTTTTTCAAACACACTGACTTTTGGTCCCAACGGGGACAACTTTTAGGCGGAGGACCGCTAGCCCAGCAGTCCATCCTCAACCGCGGGGCTCCAGCGCCACCTTCACATGGTGCACCGCCGTGGACCCCGATGGTAGCTAGCTGCGGGTCATCTTCCTCCATATTCATGCGGGCATGCACATCCGCTCTACACCCCTCTCGGGCATCGATCTCCCTGCGCAGCTGCTGTTGCCGTCGCTCCCAGCCGGGAGCACTTTCTGTTTGCTCCGGTTCAGCGTGTGCGGGGGACGGGCCCAGCCTGAGTCCCTCCGTGTCGGCTACGACCGGCACCTTCAGTAATGAGGGACCCCGCTGTGACATGGCCTGCTCTGCCTCCCGGCAGCTGCATCCCCGCCGTGCCTCCGGTGCATCTTTGCTGACGGCTTCAGCCTTCGGCTTCTTCCATGGAAGCGGATCAGGGCTATCACGAGCTTCTG
This sequence comes from Anomaloglossus baeobatrachus, assembly GCF_048569485.1. Classification (NCBI taxonomy): domain Eukaryota; kingdom Metazoa; phylum Chordata; class Amphibia; order Anura; family Aromobatidae; genus Anomaloglossus; species Anomaloglossus baeobatrachus. The sequence goes on along the minus strand of NC_134355.1, from coordinate 671,620,563 downwards.
CTGCAGGTCGATCCGCCGAGGCGGATTGGCAGGGTACCGCTACCGGTGGTGGTGGTAGCGGGCCTAGTGGCGGGGCAGCAGCAGCCAACACGGGTAGCGGGGGAGGTAGCAGGGCGAGCGGGTATGGACCGGGTCCCTCAGCCGCGATGACCGACCCACTAGGGGCACAGGGGCGTGGGTCACTTACCCTCCCTTCCAAGACTCCCTCCACCTCGCGTCTCCATATGGCCGCCACCACTTCCGCCATGTCGGCCTCCCACTCCTCCATGAGGAGCTGCATCTTGACCTGCAGACGGCTGCTTAGCTGGACGGTCCGGACTTCCACCCACGCTGCGGGGCCAGGCGCGGGGACCACGGTGTTGTCGGTCGGACTCAGCATCTTTAGCAGCGGCCCCTTCCAGGAACCAGTCAATGGCCGCAGGGTCCTGGCGTCCCTGCTTCTATAGCCGCGGTTACATGCGACCAACCGCAATTTCGTCCCCCTTAGCTTGTTTTCGGCCCCTCCTCTATCAGGGCGGGGTTTTGGCCTTCGCGCCTCTGCTACTCGAGAAGACGCTCGAGCGGGAACTCTTCGCGCCAAGATGGCGGCTTCTGAAATTTTCAGGCCGGACACCTCCGGCGGTAACAAGGCGCACCTCTACCAGACGGCAGAGCGGTAAGATCCTGTTCGTGACGACAAGTTGTCGCGAGCGGAGGAGGGGACGCCGTGCTCTCCCACTGCTCGGGTCCGGCTGCCGCTGCTGCCGCGGCCTGCTGCTGCTCGGTGGCTCGAGCGATGGGCCGGATCCCGGGGACTCTAGCGGCGCTCCTCGCCCGTGAGTGAAAGGGGATTGGTTGTGGGGATAGTTTATTGTCCGTGACGCCACCCACGGTTGTGGTGATTGAGTGTACACCACCGCTGCTCTGGCTGGGGAACCCGGGAGGGATGGTGTGGAGCAGCCAGTTGTTGTTTTGCCCCTCCGTGGGTAGGGGTTGGTGGTCCCGGGGCCCAGTGATGGAATTGGAGGGTGGACAGGCGGGTATGGGGCCTGTGGAGGTGCAGGGGCGCAGGGGCAGCGCTGTGCCGCACGGCACGGAGGTACTCACTCAGCCAGTAAACACGACACAGTTCTCGGTAAACAAACGGCTGGTTGGACGGGTCCCTCAGATGGTTGCGGTGCTGATGTCCCCTGCAGTTGACGGTGACGGTCTCTTCCCTGCACCTATGTGTAGTTGTTTGGTAGCGATGGGTTCCCACCGGTAACCCGCTCCCCAGCTTGGATATGAGCCGGAGGAGCTCCACTCTTGCCCGCAGGCGCGGGCCCTGGGAAACTGATGTCTTGGCGGTGGCGGTGTCTCCCCTTAATGGTCGGACTGTTGCCTTCAAACGGGACTTGGTTGTCCCCTTCACTGACGGATTTGGCAAATTATGGCGACTCCTAGCCTTGCTGGGATACGAAAGGCCCCTGCCCTGGTGCTGACTGTTCTTCGTATACCGCTCCGGTACCGCCGGGTCACCACCCGTCCACGGTCCTTTCGGCAACCTCCGAGCAGCCTCTCCTGCAGACGGTCACCGCCGTCTGCCAACCTTGCTGTCTCAGTCCGGGGCACACACCCGGACTAACTTCAGGCTTCTTGCTGTCACTTTCAACTCTCCTCTTACTGTTTACTCCTTCTACTTCAAACTCCCTAACTGATCTGCCTGGTTTTCCCGCCTCCAGAGCTGTGAACTCCTCGGTGGGCGGAGCCAACCGCCTGGCCCACCCCCTGGTGTGGACACCAGCCCCTGGAGGAAGGCAACAAGGATTTTAGTTTTGACCTCGGTGTACCTGCAGGGAATGTGGGGTGCGTGTGGTGTTGTGACCTGTGACCCCTGGCTTGCCCAGGGCGTCACAAAGACAGGACCAGGTCACTAGGGTCACAGCGTACTTTAAGGCAGTAATACAGGAAACAGGAACAAAAGGACCTGAGCACCTAGCTCACAAGACAAGGTATAGAAACACAAGCGATGATCAGGCCCCGCCCACATGGAAAGGCCAGTCTTATATACCCAGCACAGCCTCAGGTCATTTCCTGTTGCAGCAGTGCTGGGGCTATAAGACCAGGTGAGTGGGCGCGGCCCGATCCTATACAGAGGCATCAGTCAGAGTCAGACTCCTGAGACCTGGAACAGGACTCTGGGGAGCATGAGCGGAAGAGGCAGGCGTGACCGGTGGACGCATGGACTGGACCAGTGAGCAAGGAGCGGTGGTGCGATGGCGAGACTGGATCAGTGAGCACGAAGCGGTGCAATGCAGGTGCAACCGGATCAGTGGGTACGCAGCGGTGCCTGGATGGTGAAACCGGCTCAGTAGGTAAGGAGCGGTGCTGGGACACCGGAAGCGTGACAGTAACCCCCCTTTATGCCCCCGCCTCCATGCAAAGTACCGCCGGGGCACCCTGGACCAAGTCTCCGGACCATAACCCAGCGCAAAGGTACAGAATGACTGCTGACCCCGGGCCACCTTCTTGACTGCACCACGCTTAGCCGAATAACCCTTGGCAGTGGCAACAGAAAGAGGAGGCGGACGGGCAGAAGCAGGACGGAATCGTGGACGACCGGATCGAGCGTCTCCGACCTGATACAGGACAGTGTCTCATCCTCAGTAGACGGTGGACTCAAAGTCTCAACTCCAGAAGACGGTGGAATCAAAGTCTCAGATGCCTGGGGCGCTGAGACGTCGCTGGATAGCGTCGGCTCTTCTTCAGGATCCTACAGCTTGACTGAGTCAAGTGCCAGGGGCTGAGGAACAGGCTGCAAGCAGGTTTCGTGGCACAAGGGACTCCAGCGGGTAATTGCGCCAGAGCGGCAACTAATAACAGCGTCATGGAGTTTCAGCCAGGGCAGGCCCAACAGGAGCTCAGGAGCCATCCTCGGCATCACATAGAAGGCGATGGTCTCTGTATGTGAAGTGCCAACCTAGAGTCTCACGGGTTCGGTGGTAAACTGGACAGGCTCGTAGAGCAGTTTGCCGTCTACGGAGGCGAACCAGAGGGGCTTCTTCAGTGGAGTGACAGGGACCTGGTATTTGTCTACCATTGCCTGGTGGATAAAGTTGCCTGCTGCCCCGGAATCGATGTGGGCCTCTGCCGAAAACCGGGTCCCCTCTGTCGTCACCTGAACCATCTGTTTAACTGGGACTGAAGGGATTCCGGTGGCAAGGGTGGCGGTTCCCACCATCCCTTGGACCTGGGGTCTGCCAGGTTTCTCAGGGCATGTTCGAAGCATATGTGACCCATCTCCACAATAGAAGCACAGGCCCTGGGCGAGCCGTTCTGCACGGCGTTGCTTGGCTTGGGTCAGACGGTCCACTTGCATGGGTTCTGGTGACGATTCGCGGAAAGGCAGGGTATGAGGGTGCAGTAGGTTTCTGCGGGGGCAAGACATGGCGAGATGGTCGCTTCTCCCGGACACACTCCAGAAAAGGGAGGTCAATCCGGGTGGCCAGGGAAATCAAAGCGTCCAAGGTGCGTGGAACGTCACGGCCGGCAAGTTCGTCTTTAATACGACCAGAGAGACCCTCCCAAAAGGCCGCCGTTAAGGCCTCATTGTTCCAGCCCAGCTCCAAAGTGAGTGTGCGGAACTGTATGGCATACTGGCCGACTGTTTGGGTCCCTTGGCGTAGCCGGAGGAGCGTAAAGGTCACTGCGGTAGTTCGTCCGGGTTCGTCGAAGGTGCCCCGGAAGGCTCGTAGGAACTCTTGGATCTCGATGGTCATCGGGTCCTCGTTCTCCCACAGGGGGTTAATCCAGGCCAGGGCTTCACCTTCCAGGTGTGACATCAGGAATGCCACCTTGGCCTGGTCTGAGGCGAACAAGTGCGAGAGCAACTGGAAGTGCAAGGAGCACTGGTTTAGGAAGCCTCGGCAGGTCTTGGAATCTCCCGCATAGCGAGGCGGTGCAGCGAGGCGAAGTTGCGAGGCCGTGGAGACAACTGGTTCTGACCTGGAGACTGGTTGCTGCGTGTACTGAGACGAGGCGGCGGTCTGCAGCGCATATAACCGGTGGTCCACGGACGTCATGAACTTCAGCATCCGGTTCAGGGTTTCGCGCTGTTGCGCCAGCTCCTGGCGCAGCTCAGCCAGCTCTGATTTCTGTGCTTCAGCGGAATCCATGGCCTGATCATACTGTGAGGGCCGGGGGGGACTGGTAGGCCCAGGAGGTGGATCCACTGGACCGAGCACCCCACCTGGAGGGCAGGGTACACGGTAGCTGGAGCACTAGCGTGGCAGGAACGGGAAGAACCAGGTCACCAGGGTCATGGAGTCCCATAGGACAGAACAGGAAAAGGTGCAGGTATCAGGAAGCAAAGACAGGACCAGGTCACTAGGGTCACAACGTACTTTAAGGCTATGTGCGCACGTGAGCGTATCACATGCAATTACGCTGCGATCTGCAGCGCAGCGTAACTGCATGCATCCTACGTCCCCTGCACAGTCTATGGAGATTGTGCAGGAGCCGTGCGCACGTGGCATATTACAACGCAGCGATTCGGCTGCTGCCCGAATCGCTGCGTTCTAAGAAGTGACATGTCACTTCTTCCGTGCGGTTTGTATGCTGTCTATAGGGAGAGGCAGCATGCAGAGCGCACGTTCTCTGCCGGCACCATGCGCTTCAGAACGCAGCTTTTCAGCTGCGCTCTGAGGCGCACCTTTTAGGTGCGGTGCAGAGCGCACACGTGCGCACATAGCCTAAGGCAGTAATACAGGAAACAGGAACAAAAGGACCTGAGCACCTAGCTCACAAGAAAAGGTATAGAAACACAAGCGATGATCAGGCCCCGCCCACATGGAAAGGCCAGTCTTATATACCCAGCACAGCCTCAGGTCTTTTCCTGTTGCAGCAGTGCTGGGCCGCCCGGTCCTATACAGAGGCATCAGTCAGAGTCAGACTCCTGACACCAGGAACAGGACTCAGGGGAGAATGAGCGGGAGAGGCAACCATGACCGGTGGACGCATGGACTGGACCAGTGAGGAAGGAGCGGTGGTGCGATGGCGAGACTGGATCAGTGAGCACGGAGCGGTGCAATGCAGGTGCAACCGGATCAGTGGGTACGGAGCGGTGCCTGGATGGTGAAACCGGCTCAGTAGGTAAGGAGCGGTGCTGGGACACCGGGAGTGTTACAGCTGCTTTGCTTGGAAAGCCCTATTCCCCCTCGTTGCGCTAGTGCCCTCGATCTCTGAGCTTTGTGGGAACAGTCCATAAAGGCCCTATCCTCCGCAGGTTAATTGCAGGGTTGCTTGAATCCCCTCCCCGACCTAGGGTCCGTGTACCCCGACGTGCTTTTGGACCCAGACCGGCTATTGCATTTGCTGCTGGCTGTCCTCCGAGACTAAGCCAGGCACCCAGTCTCAATATCCCGCGACCGGGTCTCCGACTCCTCCGGGTCCAGACCACCGTTTGCAACCCAATCTTCTCTTCCCCGGGAGCCACACACTCCCTCCTAGCTCCTCACTGCTCGAGGGCTACCACTGAACTGACTTGTCACCTTCCACCTCCCTGCCTGACCCATAGGTGGGTGGCCCTTTTCCAGCTTAGGCTAGTTTCACACTACGTCTTTTTAACATCCGCTGAAAAGGTTTTTTTAGCGGAAGTACGGATCCTGCTTTTACAGCAAATAACGTATGCAAACGCATATGTTATTTTGCAGGATCCTGCACTGGATGTTAGGGGCGGGCAAAGGAGTCATGTGATCGGGAGTGAGGGGAACAAGACTGGGAGGAGGCTTCTGACAGCTGCATACGCTGGTAACCAAGGTAAACATCGGCCTTGGATACCCGATATTTAGCTTGGTTACGAGTGTCTACAGCTGCTAGGAGCCGGGCTGCGTGCACATAGCAGAGCCGGGCTGCGTGCACATAGCAGAGCCGGGCTGCGTGCACATAGCAGAGCCGGGCTGCGTGCACATAGCAGAGCCGGGCTGCGTGCACATAGCAGAGCGAGAGAGAGAGAGAGAGAGAGAGAGAGAGAGAGAGAGAGAGAGAGAGAGAGAGAGAGAGAGAGAGAGAGAGAGAGAGAGAGAGAGAGAGAGAGAGAGAGAGAGAGAGAGAGAAAATGAAAATGCATTAAACACAAAACGGATTTGCACAGGATCCGTACTTCCGTTAAAAAAACGTTTACAACGGATGTTAAAAAGACGTAGTGTGAAACCAGCAGCCCACTGGTGTGCCTGACAGGGTGTGGTGTGAAGTGTGATTATGATTTTTGGATGCTGATGGAGGCAGTGCTGCAGGTTGGGAACCCAGAACCAAGAGGGGTTAAGTCCTGCACTAAGAATAAAGAGCGTGCAGTACCCTTTGATGCCCTGACTAATCCAGGGGCGTCACAGATGTAATTAAACAGTTTTGCTTTTTTAAAGTTTTTTTTTTTTATTTAAACTTTTTTTTGCTTTTTAATCCGCCTATGGAGCTTGAATTTGTGAACGATTGATTGCTTGAACTTCTGTATTGCACAATTTTGTAAGTGTAATGATCTCTTTTGAAGTGTGGCCTCTGGATAGGTAAATACTGACGTCCACTATCTAACCGTTTAGATGACTTGGCCGCTATTTACCGCAGCATGTAAGTGGTTTGAAGCATTGAAGCATGGCATCTGGATAAGGAAATCTATCAGTGATACTGACGTCCAGTATCTAACTGTTTAGATGACTTGCACACTATTTACTGCAGCATGTAGGCAGTTTGAAGCATGGCCTTTAGATATGGAAATCTATCAGTGATACTAACGTCCCCTATCTAACAGTTTTGATGATTTGGACGCTATTTACCACAGCATGTAAGCGGTTTGAAGCGTGGCCTCTGGATGAGGAAATCTATCAGTGATACTGACATCCACCATCTAACCGTTATGTGACTTGGCCGCTATTTACCGTACCATATAAGCGGTTTACCTGCAAATTTAGGCAAGTTTTAGAGCTGTTTCACTGTTTGAAACGCATATATAGATAAGAATGGAGATCTGTAGTGTGAAGCCATCAATGGACGGGAGTTGGGCAATCGTATTAACCCTTTCTATTCTCCCATGTGTGACATTATTATGTAATTCCTGTAATTTGGCTGCAGGAAGTGAAAGCAGATCTGGACCTGGAGGCTTCTGTGTGGTCGGAATGGATGACTTGGCGTTTATTCCTCTTCCTCTACAGATGTTATCGGCCAAACCACAGTGGCTACCGCGATCCGAAGATAAAACAAGGTCCATCTTATCTGCAGCTGAAGACGAGCTAATGCTCCCTTTTATCAGCCTGTTCAGGATGTGGCTTGATTTGCTGTAGTGTTCTTCATTGGTACAACTCTGTCCCCATGATACCTAGTATACATCATATATATCCAGAGTGGGGAGCCCCGAAATGAATAGGTTTTAATATTACAAATTTAATTTAGCACAAGGGCAAAATTGTGTTTGCTGTCAATGGGCTAGATTATAATGAAGGTTATTAGGATATATGTGGAGTAAAGAGCTGGGTTACCCTGGGAATTCACACATGCTATAAGTGCCAACGGGACCAACAGAGAATTAAACTTAGTGCCAGGAGGCAAGTCATGGATCACCAGGCAGCACCATTGGGGACGAGACCCGAAGTACGCTCCCCTCAGCGGCAGCGGCATCCAGAACATTGGTTTATCCAGTTGTCGGTGTCAGCTTAATGGACTGAGTACGCAAGTGACCCTTTTACATCCAACGGCACTCCCCCTTACCATCACCGAGTCCCGGGGTATCCCCCCTACCCGTGGAGGGTCACAACACCTGGCTGCCCCATTCCATCACCCTCGGGTACTCCCAACTACTGCGGTGGTACTCCTAATTACCACAAACCACGGGTGGCGTCACGAACTATAATACATCCCCTGTAAATACCCCTCCCCCCCTTAATTTCAGTGGCCGCACGACCCCCGGGTCTGGAGATTCTCGAGCCACCGCGGATCCGGATCCGAGCAGCTCGTCTGCTGGCACGGGGGTGGCACACTTCCAGCGTCTTCACTTCTTAGGCTTCACAAGGGAAGTCTCACCGTAGGCCAGTATGCTATCCGTTCCTGCACCCGGTCCTTCGAACTAGGCTGGAATAATTAGGTAGAAAATCAGGAGAACCGGAGTATATGGAATGCAAAGACAAATACAATGTTATTAAATAAAGGGGCTTTTTGGCGTGTGCGAGGAAATCGTAGAACCTGGAGGAACCCACCCAACACCGGGAGAACATACAAACTCCACAGAGACACATGTTGGCAAACACATCTTAACATACAGCACACAGGACTGGGACTTAACAACTAGCAACACGTTTCTAGCAATAGACCATGTTGCCCAGGCACCCATAGGTACCCATAGGGGGAAGGTGCCATAGGTATCTAGTGCCGCTCAGCCATGTGCTGTGGGAGACGGGGGCAGCAATGGAGTCAGGCGCCACCGCTGAGCGGCCAAGAGGGTGAGTGTGCTTATATTCCGGCCAGGAGAAGGGAGCAGGACAGTGTGGGGATGCCGGTAATGGAGTTACAGCAGCACAAGGACCAAAGGTGACCCTGAAGGAGCTGCAGAGTTCCCAAGCAGAGACTGGAGTATCTGTACATACGACCACAATAAACCACACATTCCACTCCACTCCTTTATGGAAGAGTGGTTAGAAATTAAGCTTTTACTTATAGCTAAAAATTTGTGAGTTTACCAAAAGACATGTGGGAGACCCCCGCCCAAATGTATGGAGGAAGTTGCTGTGTTCAGATGAGACCAAAATTGAACTTTTTGACCACCAAGGTAAACACTATGTCTGGTGTCAAAAAACACAGCTCATCTCCCCAAGAACACCATCCCCACAGTGAAATATGGTGGTGACAGCATCATGCAGTGGGGAGATTTAACAGGAAAATGGTCCGAGTCGAGAGGAAGATGGATGGTCTGAAATACAATGATATTATTGAGCAAAATCTGTTTCAGTCTGTCAGTGATTTGAGACTAGGACAAAGGTTTACCTTCCAACAAGACAAAGACCCAAAGCTACTGCTAAAGCAACACTCGAGTGGTTTCAGGGGAAATGTGTAAATGTATTGGAGCAGCCGAGTCAGTGTGGTGCCCCTGAGGCTCTGGTCGCCACAGGGTACTGCACCTCAGTTAAGGTGCAGTATCCATCTCAGGTAAGGAGGGGGTTAATCACCGATGTTCCACATTCTCACATTACATACAGCTTAGGAGCCTTCTCACAGGGGGGATGACTCAGGGTAGGCGGGGGGGGGTGCCATCACGAGGCATGGGACTTCCGCAATCACTGAAGCCAGCCACCTGGGGGGCGAGTTCCACTTTGGGATAAAGGTAGACGCAACACACTCATACAGACAGATAAGTCAGGACCATAGTTCTGACAAGACATATGCAGAATGTTTTCCAATTGCTGATAATTGTTGCCTTGAAATGTTTTGATGACCAGTGACCAGTATTGTTGAAAATTGTTTGAAATGTTTGAAGTCTTTGCTGCCTCCCATAAAGGGAAGAGCATTATTTGTTAACCCCTTACATGCTATAAAAATTGCGGTGTTAACTATATTTTGTTGCAGCCCGGGAGTGCTGTCATTTGCCGTGGAAGAATGTGGCGCCCATGACGCTCTGATTGCCACAGCATACTGCACCTCAGTTAAGGTGTGGTGCCCATCTCAGGTAAGGGGGGGTTAATCACCGGTATTCCACATTCACCCTTTACATACAGCTTAGGAGCCTTCTCACAGGTGGGGGGTGGCTCAGGTAGGCAGGGGGGTGGCCATCACGAGGCATGGGACTTTCCCGGTCACTGAAGCCAGCCACCTGGGGGGCAGGTTCTACTTGGGGAGAGAGGTAGGCACAACACACTCATACAGACAGATAAGTCAAGACCATAATTCTGACAAGACATCTCTGGAACTCTTGGATCTTCACTAGGCCCGGGGCTTGGAGCAGGAGCTCAGCCCGGGTTCCAAACTGCTGAGGAGGACATCCTAGGAAAAGGACATTCTCTTTCTCTCTTCACACACGGTGGTGGCCCCTTTACTTGGGATTGACCAGAGACCAAGACGGCAGAGACCAGCACCTGGGTGCAGCTTTAAAGCAGTGCGTAAAAGAACCTGGAACCGCAGTTGCTGCTGCAGACTCTGTTTAGCGAAGCCGTTGACCCGCACTCTGGTGCTTTCAAGGGACTGCCAACCCCCGTCATCCCACCCGGGGCCTGCTCCGCCTGTGGGGAGTGATACAATCCCGGCTGCCATAACACCTGCCCCTGCGAGGAATTCTGTAGAAGCGGCTACTCCCTGGCCGCATACCATAGGTGACATCATGACAAGCTGTCCCCAATCACCCCGCTCTCCCTTCCTTTTACTGTACTCCTCGAGGCAACAGAACCGGGCAATGCCAACCGTGACATTGCCTAACCTGACCCGCAACGGCCCGGCAACGAGTAGGTTAACCACCTGCCCCGTGACAATACAACAGCCCAGACCTTAATCCAACTGAGATTCTGTGGTCAGACGTGAAGATTACTGCTTATCGGAGGAAAGCATCTAACTGACAGGAGCTGGAACAGTTTTGCATTAATGAATGGGCAAAAGCTCATAGAAACTTATCAAAAGCAACACTTAGAGCTGTAACTGCTGAACAAGGAGACGCTACAAAGTAATGACTATAGGGGGGTTGAATACTTATGCACACTGAAATTTTCAGCTAACATACCAAAACTTGTCACTGTCCAGATAACTGTACATTATATCATTCATCCCCATTAGGTTGTTTTGTGTCTAGAATCAGAATCCAGTACATTTCTATCCATAACCGTTTCTTTTGCCATCCCCCCTCTATCGGGATGAATTTGGAAGCTCATCAGGCGGTATTGCACAGGACTTTCTCCAACGTCAGGCCGGCTTTGTGCGTTGAGGCTCCGAAGCTCCAAGTATCATCTCTGATTGCACTGGAGCAGTATAGAGGTTGGTTACAGAAGTTCTCACACCCTTTTAACCTGCAAGGAGCAGAACTTGGAGTAACGTCAGTGAGTGCAGCCATTCCCTGATGTCTGGACACATTTACGTCCACCGTGACGTCTTATAGCTCGCTACATAATACAGATCATGGATTGATTTGCATCATATGTTACATCTCATATTATTAGGGTCATGTTCCGGCATTTAACCCTTTCCACTCAACGGTTGTTAGATTAACCACGTCAAAACTCCGGACTATCTTCATTTTTCGCGCACTGAGTTTTTTTTACATTTTTGTCATCTCTGTGGGTTTAAAAGATATATATATATAATTTTTTTTCTCATTCAGTTACTTTAACCCCTTTGCCCCCGAACGATTTTTACATTTTTGTTCTTTTGCTCCCCTTCTTCCAAGAGCCATAACTTTTTTTTATTTTTCTGTCAATACAGGACTTGTTTTTTGCGGGACGAGTTGTACTTTTGAATGACACCATTCATTTTACCATATAATGTACTGGAAAACGGGAAAAAAAATTCCAAATGTGGATAGATAGTTAAAAAAGTAAAATTCCTCAATGGTTTTCGGATTTTTTGTTCACTGTGTTCACTATATGGTTGCTTTGATGCCTCAGGTCGGTACAAGTTCGTAGATACCAAACATGTGTAGATTTACTATTATCTAAGGGGTGAAAAAAAATTCAGACGTTTGTCCAAAAAAAACAATTGCGCTTTTGTTACCATTTTCGGAGACTCGTAGGTGTCTCATTTTTTGGGATCTGGGGCTCAGTGACAACTTATTTTTTGCGTTTTAAGCTGATGTTTTTAATTATACCATTTTTGCGTAGATGTGATGTTTTGATCGCTTTTTATTGCATTTTGATGCAATGTTGCGGCGACCAAGAAAAACGTAATTTTAGCATTTGTAATTTCTTTACCACCACACTGTGTACCGATCAGATTAATTGATTTTAGATTTTGATAGATTGGACATTTCTGAACGTGGTGATACCAAATATGTGTATATTTTTATTTTTTTAAATTGTTTTATTTCAATGGTGCAAAAGGGGGTGATTTTAACTTTTCTAGTCTTTTTTTTAATTTTTGATATTTTTTTAAGCTGCTTTTTTTTTTTTACTTTTTTTAATTTATTTTACTAGTCTACATAGGGAACTTTTTCACTGCACAGTCCGATCGCCTGTGCATTTCTCCAGATCAGATCAACAGACATGTGCGGGGAATATCGCCGGTTCGCCGATAACAAGAGGGAGGCGACCAAGGACGTACTAGAACATACTTGGTTGTTAAGGTATTCAAAATTATTTTTTAAAAATATAAAAATCTAATATATAAAGATGAATGTGTGTGTGTGTGTGTGTGTGTGTGTGTGTGTGTGTCCGGGATTGGCATCTGCACCGTCGCAGCTACAGCAACAAAATTTTGCATACTCACACGTATGGACCCCGAGAGCGTCATAGACTATGTTGTGAGGCGAAATTTTAACCCCGCGCGTTCCAATTTACCAATCAATTTTGCCCCTATCTACATAATGGGGAAAAAGTGAAACGAAAAGTGTATCCGCACCGTCGCATTTACAATCACGAAATTTTGCACAGACACCTCATGTGACCCAGGGAACGTCGTAGACTATGTTTTGACAGGAAAATTTAACGCTTTACAGTTACTCTCCAAAAAAACATGCCTCCATTAACCCCTTCAGGCCCCAGGCATTTTGCGTTTTTCCGTTTTGTTTTTTTCCTCTCTTTCTTCCGAGAGCCATAACGTTTTTATTTTTCCATCAATCTTGCCATATAAGGGCTTGTTTTTTGCGTGATGAGTTGTAGTTTTAAATTAAACCATAAGTTTTACCATTAAGTGTACTGGATATTTTATTCACTGTGTTCACTATATGGGAAAATTGATGTGTCAGTGTGATGCCTGAGGTCGGTGCGAGTTTGTAGACACCAAACATGTATAGGTTTACTTGTATTTAAGGGGTTAAAAAAAATTCACACGCTTGTCCAGAAAAAGTGGCGCACATTTTGCGCCATTTTCCAAAACCCGTAGCGTTCTCATTTTTCTGGATTTATGACTTATTGATGGCTTCTTTTTTGCGTCTCGAGCTGACGTTTCTAACAGTACCATTTTTGTGCAGATGCTACGTTTTGATCGCCTGTTATTGCATTTTGCGCAAAATTTGCAGCGACCAAAAAACCTAATTTTGGCGTTTGGTAAATGGTGTAGCAGCAAAAAAATTCCAATCAGATTGATTTTATATTTTGATAGATCGGGCATGTCTGAACGCGGCGATATGTGTATATTTTTTATTTTTTTAACCCTTTAATTTTCAATGGGGTGATTTGAACTTTTATTTTTTCTTATTTTTTTAAAAAATGTTAAAACTTTTTTTTTACTTTTTTTTATTTTACTAGTCCCCCTAGGGGGCTTTATGGATCAGCAATCTGATCGCTCTGCCATATCTTCAGATCACAGCTACAGAGCTGAGATCTGCAGATATGCTGCTTTACTTTCAATGCTGACACTATTCCGGCATTGAGAGGAAGTAAGTCATGTTAGCTACAGGAGTCATCACATGACCCTGTGCTACCATGGCAACCACCGAAAGTCACGTGATCATGTCACGTGACTTCCGATGGGGGCGGGGTAAGTCAGCATAATGGCAGCGTGCATATACATCTCGCTGCCAGATTTTGGCAGCGAGATGTAAGGGGTTAATAGTCGCGGGTGGAAGCGATTCCACTCGCAACTAGCAGGCACACATCAGCTGTTGGAAACCCCACACGATCCATGACGTACCCAGTACGTCATAGGTCGTTAAGGGGTTAAAGCAAATGGAGCCTGGAACTACAGGTTATTAGTAGGAGCTGTGATTGGTTGCTATAGGAACAAAAGACATTCATAGTATAAGAAGCTTATATGTGAGGTAATAAGATGTTGGTGGGAAGAAGGATAGAGGGAGACAGAGAGAGACAGACAGAGACAGACAGGGAAAGAGACAGACAGAGACAGACCGGGAAAAAGACAGACCTGGAAAGAGACAGACGGGGAAAGAGACAAACGGGGAAAGAGAAAGACGGGGAAAGAGACAAACGGGGAAAGAGACAGACGGGGAAAGAGCCAGACGGGGAAAGAGACAGACAGACATGCGGACAGAGACAGGCAGACAGGGAAGGAGGAGACAGCCAGAGAGACAAAGATAGATGGGGAAAGACACAGACCTTGATAGAGACAGACGGGGAAAGAGACAGAGAAATAGAGACAGACAAGGAAAGAGACAGACAGAGACAGGCAGACAGGGAAAGGAGCAGACAGGGAAAGACAAAGACAAAGAGACGGGGAGACAGACGGGGAAAGAGACAGACTTGGAAAGAGACAGACCTGGAAAGAGACAGACCTGGAAAGAGACAGACGGAGCACATTACTTGGCCAATTTAGTTAAATCTGTGTGGAATATCTGTGGTGTTGAAATATATGTTGTGAAATGCTTCTATTAGCTTAGTTTTTGCCTTATAATAATTACATTTCTATCTATTTGTTCTGTGGTTTTTGTGTGCAGAATACATTTTTGTTAATACGTTCTAGTTTGTTAACAGCAGTTATTAACCCGGGCGAAGCCGGGTAGTACAGCTAGTATATAAATATTAACATTTTTATTAAATGGGGTAGAATATATATATATTTTTTATTTTTTTTATTTTTTACTTTATTATTTATTTTTCAAAGGGCCTCCAAAATAGTTTTGTTTTTTTTAAATTGTATCCCCTGTTACAACATTACAACAATCAGACGAGACGTATAATTTTGGCTAGTTGGGGTTAAGGTTAAGGCTTTCTGTTTATTTTATTTTCATATTTTTATTGTATTTTTTTTTTATTTTAACCTTCCTACTGTGACTTTTTTCCCTTTTTAGTCTATTTTCTTCATGAGCCATACCTTTTATATTTTTCCATCTACATCTTGTTTTTTGCAGGACAAGTTTGAATAACACCATTCTCTTTTCCAAATAATGTACTGGAAAATGTAAAAAAAATATTTCCAGAAATACCGTAGTTAAAAAATAAAAACAGCAATTCTATAAATATTTTTTTTTTCTGTTTTTATTGTTTTTTTTTATGGTGTCTGTTGGGCATTAAAAAGGACCTGGCGACATGATTCTTAACGAAATTGTACAGGTTTTTTTTTTGTTTTTTTTTAACATTTACCGTAAGTGGTGGAAAAAAAAATCTGATATTTGTAAATAAAAAAAAGAAAAAAAGATTTATGTCGCCATTTTCTAAAACTTGCACCTTTTATATTTTTGCGTTGACGGAACTTTGTAACAGCTGAATTTTTGTGTCTTGAGCTGTAGTTTTCATTGGTATAATGTTGGGGTACACATGGACATTTTAGTTACTTTGTATTGCATATTTTAAAAACAGCAATTTTAATGTTTTGCAGATGTGCCAATACTATATTTATATTTTGGGGGAAAATTCATTTTCATTTTTTTTCTATTGCGGAATGTGGGGTGATTTAAGCCTTTATGTTTCTAAAGTTTACATTTTTTAAAAAAACTTTTTTTTTTTTTAATTTTCAGTGGACTTGATCCTGTAATTGCTCAGTCACTTATATTAAATAGTATATTTTATGTATATATTGCTGGCTCTGTTCTCTGCATCTAGGGGCAGGTGTTAGCTGTGTAACGCAGCCTGCACCTGCAGAGTATTGGGTGGGTTTATAGGAGCCACCGGGGTAACAAGTCCATTCATGACATTTCTTCCTCCTGAATCTTCCCTCATCACATGTGACTGATATTATTGAAACCTGAAAGGAACCGCAGCTGCTCAGCCACGAAGTGGAGACCCCATAACATCACAGAGCGGGGGCAGAGTGCAGAGGAGCAGAGGGCAGAAAAGTCCCCAGGAGCTGCAGCAGCCGTACATCACCAAGCACAATGCCGAACAATATATCACCAAGCACAATGCTGAGCCATACATCACCAAGCACAATGCCGAGCCGTACATCACCAAGCACAATGCCGAACAATATATCACCAAGCACAATGCTGAGCCATACATCACCAAGCACAATGCTGAGCCGTACATCACCAAGCACAATGCCGAACAATATATCACCAAGCACAATGCTGAGCCATACATCACCAAGCACAATGCCGAGCCGTACATCACCAAGCACAATGCTGAGCCGTACATCACCAAGCACAATGCTGAGCCGTACATCACCAAGCACAATGCTGAGCCATACATCACCAAGCACAATGCTGAGCCGTACATCACCAAGCACAATGCTGAGCCGTACATCACCAAGCACAATGCTGAGCCGTACATCACCAAGCACAATGCTGAGCCGTACATCACCAAGCACAATGCTGAGCCGTACATCACCAAGCACAATGCTGAGCCGTACATCACCAAGCACAATGCTGAGCCGTACATCACCAAGCACAATGCTGAGCCGTCCATCACCAAGCACAATGCTGAGCCGTACATCACCAAGCACAATGCTGAGCCGTACATCACCAAGCACAATGCTGAGCCGTACATCACCAAGCACAATGCTGAGCCGTCCATCACCAAGCACAATGCTGAGCCGTACATCACCAAGCACAATGCTGAGCCGTACATCACCAAGCACAATGCTGAGCCGTACATCACCAAGCACAATGCCAAGCCGTACATCACCAAGCACAATGCCGAGCCCTACATCACCAAGCACAATGCTGAGCCCTACATCACCAAGCACAATGCTGAGCCGTCCATCACCAAGCACAATGCTGAGCCGTACATCACCAAGCACAATGCTGAGCCGTACATCACCAAGCACAATGCTGAGCCGTACATCACCAAGCACAATGCCGAGCCCTACATCACCAAGCACAATGCTGAGCCGTACATCACCAAGCACAATGCTGAGCCCTACATCACCAAGCACAATGCTGAGCCATACATCACCAAGCACAATGCCGAGCCGTACATCACCAAGCACAATGCTGAGCCGTACATCACCAAGCACAATGCTGAGCCCTACATCACCAAGCACAATGCTGAGCCCTACATCACCAAGCACAATGCCGAGCCGTCCATCACCAAGCACAATGCCGAGCCGTACATCACCAAGCACAATGCTGAGCCATACATCACCAAGCACAATGCCGAGCCATACATCACCAAGCACAATGCCGAGCCGTACATCACCAAGCACAATGCCGAGCCCTACATCACCAAGCACAATGCTGAGCCCTACATCACCAAGCACAATGCCGAGCCGTACATCACCAAGCACAATGCCGAGCCATACATCACCAAGCACAATGCCGAGCCGTACATCACCAAGCACAATGCCGAGCCATACATCACCAAGCACAATGCCGAGCCGTACATCACCAAGCACAATGCTGAGCTGTACATCACCAAGCACAATGCCGAGCCGTACATCACCAAGCACAATGCTGAGCCATACATCACCAAGCACAATGCTGAGCCCTACATCACCAAGCACAATGCCGAGCCATACATCACCAAGCACAATGCCGAGCCGTACATCACCAAACACAATGCTGAGCCCTACATCACCAAGCACAATGCTGAGCCCTACATCACCAAGCACAATGCCGAGCCGTCCATCACCAAGCACAATGCTGAGCCGTACATCACCAAGCACAATGCCGAGCCATACATCACCAAGCACAATGCCGAGCCGTACATCACCAAGCACAATGCTGAGCCGTACATCACCAAGCACAATGCTGAGCCGTACATCACCAAGCACAATGCTGAGTTGTACGTCACCAAGCACAATGCCGAGCCGTACATCACCAAGCACAATGCTGAGCCGTACATCACCAAGCACAATGCTGAGCCGTACATCACCAAGCACAATGCCGAGTTGTACGTCACCAAGCACAATGCCGAGCCGTACATCACCAAGCACAATGCCGAGCCGTACATCACCAAGCACAATGCCGAGCTGTACATCACCAAGCACAATGCCGAGCCGTACATCACCAAGCACAATGCCGAGCCGTACATCACCAAGCACAATGCCAAGTGTAAAGCCCCCACCACTGGACTATGGAGGATGCATGTTTAGTGCAGTGATGGATCACACTGCTTTATCTGCATCTGATGGAGGAGTCTAGGATTGGTGAGTCCAGTAATGCAGAGGGTGTACATACTTTTCCCCATGTAGTGTGACCTGTTCAATGCTGTGATCTGCCGATCGGTCATAACATAACCTATCAAGTGAAGAGAAGTGAAATAATCAGTTCCCTGTGACAAGAACCACTACCCCCAGCATTCAGGTTAGTTTTATGAGCACATTGTACAGGAACCTTGTGGTGTTGCTGCAGTTTTTGGGGTCACGGTGCCTGTTGCTGTGATGAGGACAAGAAATGAAGACAACATATCTCCTTTTAGAATAACAATATTTATAATAATTGTATAAAGTATAATTTGTATCATCTAGGTATCGGGGGTGATCGGATTCCCCCTACCCTCTCTAGGCTCCTTGTACACATGGTGCGCTAGCTGTGTTATGCTGCCACCTTGTGGATTTTCTCAGAACAGCAACATTTAAAAAAAATACTTTTTTTTTTTATTCTACAAATGTATTGTCTTTTATTTATTTAAACCTGTATACTGCTCTGATATATTTTCTCTTGTAGCATAAAATAAAAGAACAAGAAAATACCTATAAAGTCAATTTATATTCTAGGAGCCTCTTTAGCAAGTATATGTGGCTAAAGTGTATTTAAAGGGTCCTTGAGATATTTTGATTTTTATTCCTATTTCTAGGATTTTTTTGGCGTAAAAAAAACAAACAAAAAAAATATATATATGAGATATTGGTTAATATTTAGTAAAAAATACGCATATTCGCAACCCACGTCAAGGGTCCTCATTGTCTTGCGAGTCCCTGCACTAAAATTAATGCAGAGCCATGAAAGAAGAATAATTTTCATTTTTTTACGGACATTTTAATTCCTCTTTCTGTGGCATTGCTTATAGAGACTTGCATGACAGTGAGGACCTTTGACGTGGGTTGCGAGTTTGCATATTTTGGTCAAAATATTATTACCACATATAATATATATTTTTTTCAGGTTATAGTTTTATGCAGGGTGATGCATAAGCTTATTAGTATTGGCCTTTTTAAATTAGTGTGTCTTTCCCGGTGGGCTGCACTTATATAGTGTAGGGAAGCCCGCCTAATCGAATAGTATAGTCGTCATCAATACATAGTTTATTATTAATAAACAGAGCTCAATGAGCACCATACACACAGGTAGGCAATAACACTTCCAGCTCATTGCTGGATAACTGTAACAATGTCCCCCATTCTGGCCCCTTCATGGAACAATATCCCCCATTCTGGCCCCTTCCTGTAACAACATCCTCCATTTTGGGTCCTTCCTGTAACAATGTCTTCCCATTCTGGCCCCTTCCTGTAACAATATCCCCCTTTCTGACCCCTTCCTGTAACAATATCCCCCATTCTGGACCCTTTCTGTAAAAATATCCCCCATTCTAGCTCCTTCCTGTAACAATATCCCCCTTTCTGGCCCTTTCCTGTAACAATGTCCCCTCCATTCTGTCAATTTCTGGCCCCTTCTTGTAACAAAGTCTCCCCATTCTGACCCCTTCATGTATCAATATTCCCCTCATTCTGGCCCTTTCCTGTAACAGTATTCCCTATTCTGGCTCCTTCCTGTAACAATATCCCCCACTCTGGCCCCTTCCTGTAACAATATCCCCCATTCTTGCCCCTTCCTGTAACAATGTCCCCCCATTCTGGGCCCCTTCATCTAACAATGTCCACCAATTCTGGTCACTTCCTGTAACAATGTCCCCATTACGGGTCCTTCCTGTAACAATGTCTTCCCATTCTAGCTCCTTCCTGTAACAATATCCCCCTTTCTGGCCCCTTCCTATAACAATGTCCCCTCCATTCTGTCAATTTCCTGTAACAATATCCCCCATTCTGCCCCCTTTCTGTAACAATGTCTCACCATTTTGGCCCCTTACTGTAACAATGACCCCCATTCTGGCCCCTTCATGTAACAATGGCCTTCATTTTGGGTCCTTCCTGTAACAATGTCTCCCCATTCTAGCTCCTTCCTGTAACAATATCCCCCTTTCTGGCCCCTTCCTGTAACAATGTCCCCTCCATTCTGTCAATTTTCTGTAACAATGTACCCCATTCTGGCCCCTTCTGTAACAAAGTCTCCCCATTTTGGCCCCTTCATGTAACAATATTCCCCTCATTCTGGCCCTTTCCTGAAACAGTATTCCCTATTCTGGCCCCTTCCTGTAACAATATCCCCCACTCTGGACTCTTCCTGTAACAATATCCCCCATTCTTGCCCCTTCCTGTAACAATGTCCCCCCATTCTGTTCATTTCCTGTAATAATGTTCCTATCCTGGCCCCTTCTTGTAACAATGTCCCCCATTCTGGGCCCCTTCATCTAACAATGTCCCCCAATTCTGGTCACTTCCTGTAACAATGTCCCCATTCTGGACCCTTTCTGTAAAAATATTCCCCATTTTGGCTTCTTCCTGTAACAATATCCCCCCATTCTGGACCCTCCCTGTAACAATGTCTCCCATTCTGTCCCTCTCCTGTAATAATGACCCCATTCTAGAACCTTCCTGAAACAACCTCCCCCATTCCGGCCCTTTGCTGAATTATATTCTGGCCCTTTGCTGGATTACATTTGTGCCACATTTTGTGACTTTTAGTAAAGTCTCAAATAATGAATCAGGTGAAAATATCTGAAAACCCTAAATGATGCTGACAGGGGTGAACTATAAAAAGCAAAACAGACAAGCATAAAAAATTGACTTTAAAAAAGGTGCAAATAGAAAGATGAATACAGCGCAAGCATAAAACAAAATGTGCAAAACAGTAAGAACTAAAAAAAAAGTGGCGCAAGTGAAATAAAGAATCAGGTCCCAAAAGTTATCATATTTTTTCACAACTATGAGCTGCAAAAACAAAAAACAGGCTGCCAGATTCCAAGCAGTTTTAAGCCATAAACCTAGAATAAAAATTGTATAATGAGTTTAGCTCGCTCTTTCTTTCTTATTTTCTTTTTTTCTTCCTTCCTTTCTTCCTTCTCTCTCTTTTGTTCCTTCTAACTTTCTTTCATTATCTCTTTCCCTTTCTCTCTTTTTCTTAATATATTTCTCTTTATAACTTTCTTTCTCTCTCTTTTTCTTTGTTTCTTTCTCTTTCTTTCTCACTCTCTCTCTCTTTTTCTCTCTCTTTGATCTAATTTCTCTTTTTTTTCTCTTTTTCTCTTTTCTCTTTTTCCCCTCTTTCTTTTTCTTCCTAACTTACTTTCATTCTCTTTCCCTTTTTCAGTTTTTTCTCTTCCTCTCGTTTTCTCTCTCTTTCTCTTCCTCTCCTCTCTTTTCTTTTTATCTTTCTCTCTCTTTTTATTTCTCTTTTTCTCTCTCTCTCTCGCTCTCTTTCTTTCTCTCTCGCTCTCTCATTCTTTTTCTCTCTCTTTCTCTTATCTCTCGCTCTCTGTCTCTCTCTCTTTTGCTCTTTATCTCTCTGGCGCGTTCTCTCTCTTTTTATCTCGCTCTCTTTCTCTCTTGCGCGTTCCTCTCTCTTTCTCTCTCGCTCTCTTTCTCTCTCGCTCTCTTTCTCTCTTGCGCGTTTGCTTTCTCTCTCGCTCTCTCTCTCTCTCTCTTTCTCTTCTCTCTCACTCTGTCTCTCTCTCTCGCTCTCTGTCTCTCTCGCTCTCTTTCTCTCTCGCTCTGTCTCTCTCTCTCTCTTTTGCTCTTTCTCTCTCTTGCGCGTTCCTCTCTCTTTCTCTCTCGCTCTCTTTCTCTCTCTTGCACGTTCGCTTTCTCTCTTTCTCTTCTCTCTCGCTCTGTCTCTCTCTCGCTCTCTGTCTCTCTCGCTCTCTTTCTCTCTCGCTCTCTCTCTCGCTCTCTTTCTCTCTTGCTCTGTCTCTCTCTCTCGCTCTCTGTCTCTCTCTCTCTCTTTTGCTCTTTCTCTCTCTTGCGCGTTCCTCTCTCTTTCTCTCTCACTCTCTTTCTCTCTCTTGCACGTTCGCTTTCTCTCTCGCTCTCTCTCTCTCGCTTTCTTTCTCTCTACTTTTCTTTGTCTCTCTCTTTTTCTCTTTTTTTTCTTTTTCTTTTTTTCTCTTTTCTCTCAAAAAAGATCACAATGCAGTGTAAAAGTGGGATGTGATGTAACAATGTGAGTGGCGATGTGTAAACCAGACACGTTTGGTTTTTCCTTACACTTTCCCAGGACATCGCCATAAAAACAAAACAAAAAAAATGAATAAGGAAAAGTTCCGTAAATGAGATCCTGATGTTTTACAGGAGAATGAAAAACTCTTGGAATAATCTAAGGAAAATTTGTATCTTTCAATCCTGCAAATGAAATGCCGATGTCCCGGCCCCTCACCGGCTGACGCCAGCACCCGGCGGTCTGAGCAGATGGCAGCGCCCATTGGGCAGAGTGAGGAGCGATCATTGGGCCCCATCTTCCTGGGCCATCCACATGGATCATTGCATGACTGTATCAGGTCACGTATGAACTCATGTCCCAATCAATCTGCTCCGAACCCATCAGCTTAATGACACCTGTGACCCGCAACCCCCTGACGGCGTCTCCTCGGAGGAGATAGCGGGATGGTGCCGGCTTGTTTTGCTGGTCCTTCATGTCCTCTGTCCTTGTCTTCTTCCGATATGGCGACACCAGCCTGTCCCTCCACGTCTGGTCAGAGAATCTCTGTCTGTGGCCATCTAGGGGGTCTGCGCTGGACCCACAGGACGAGCTCCACTCTCACCGCAGGGGGTTAGAGGGACAAGAAAACAGGAAAGTGATGGCTGATAAGAAGGAGAAGCCAAGAAGAAGGAGGAGGAAGTGGAAATCCTGGATTGTGCGGCCCAGATAGGAGAGTGCGAGGGGCCGACGGCTCCAAGACCCAAGAAAATAGGGGAGGAAATGAGAAGGGTCTGATGTGACTTCCCTGTGACTATCACAAGTGCACACTGCCTACACCATTGTGGTTGGATAGATCCAGCTTTCCCAGACCCCTGAATGGCAAAATATGTATTGACATAGGGGCAAGATGAGGCCGGATCATCCCCTGTAGTACTCCTCATGTCGCGGGCGGGGAGGAGGGTGTCAGCACACCGCGCTCACCCCTTCTGCTCGGGTCCGGCAGTTGCTCCTGGTGGCTCGAGCTGCGGGCCGGATCCCGGGGTGTCTCGAGCGACACTCCTCGCCCGTGAGTGAAAGGGGGGTGTTTGTTGGGATTATAGTTCGTGACGCCACCCACGGTTGTGGTGATGGCACCACCGCTGCTCAGTGTGAGGGTCCCGGGGATGGTGATGGGAGCAGCCAGGTGTTGTGTTGCCCCTCCGTGGGTAGGGGTTAGTGATCCCGGGGCCCGGTGAAGAGATGTGAAGTGTAGGGCCTGGAGGGCGCAAGGACGCGGGGGCAGCGCTATGCCTTGCGGCACTGTGGTACTCACTCAGCCTGAGACACGGACACAGTTTGTACGGTAAACCAACGGCTGGTAGGACGGTCCCACAGACGGTTGCACCTGCACTCCCGGTAGGTGACGGTGACGTCTCTCTTCCTTGCACCTGTTTGACTGATGGTAGCGGTGGATTCCCTCCGGTTACCCGCTCCCCGACTGCAATCTGGGCCGGAGGAGCTCTACACTTTGCCCGCAGGCGCTGGCCCTGGGGAAACTGGTGCCTTGGCGGTGGCGGTGTCTCCCCGGTAATGGTCGGGCTGTTGCCGTCAATCGGGACTTGGTTGCTGGGGGATCTGCGTCCCCTTCACTGACGGATTCGGCAAATTGGGCGACTCCTAGCCTTGCCGGGGTCCGAGAGGCCCCTGCCCTGGTGCTGACTGTCCTTTGGAACACTGCTCCAGACCACCGGGCACACAGCCAACGGGGTCCTTCCAGGAACTTCCAAACGGTCCCCCTCCGGACAGTCACCGCCGTCGCTGACCTTGCTGTTCTAGCCCTACACACAGCTGGGCTCTCAGGCTTCTCCTTCTCTCTGCTCTGTCACCACTTCTTGCTTTCCTCCTGTTCCACTTTCCTTTCCTTCACTTTCACTTCTTGTTGTTTACTCTAGCCCCTGCCTGGGCTACTCTGCTCCTCACTCCTTCATGTCCCTGACTCGACTGCCTGGTAACTTCCTGCCTCCAGAGTTGTGAGCTCCTTGGTGGGCGGAGCCAACCGCCTGGCCCACCCCCTGGTGTGCATCACAGACTCCTGGAGGGAGGCAACAAGGATTTCTGGTTAGCAGGTGTGCCTACCTGGAGTGTGGGGTGTAGTGGTGTTGTTATCTGTGTCCCCTGGCTTGCCCAGGGCGACACATTCCCCTTAGCAAAATGCAGACCGTCCGCGGGCTGCCGTCCTAC
This sequence comes from Anomaloglossus baeobatrachus, assembly GCF_048569485.1. Taxonomy (NCBI): domain Eukaryota; kingdom Metazoa; phylum Chordata; class Amphibia; order Anura; family Aromobatidae; genus Anomaloglossus; species Anomaloglossus baeobatrachus. The sequence goes on along the minus strand of NC_134355.1, from coordinate 671,596,190 downwards.
ACCGGTTTTATTTTTCTGTAAAAAGGGGATAACAGGTTAAACATAACATAAGCATTTTCAATTAACTCTTCCCAAGACGGGAGGCACATTTTACTTTTAACGTTTCAACGGTGTACGGTCACGGTTTCCGCTCTCTCCCACCCAAGCAACCTGGCCCTGATGCTGCCCCTAAAACCCAGGCAGCACCCCTTGACCCACAGTCCAGCACAAGTCACCCGAGCGGGATCTGTCCTTCCCTCCAGAGGGTAGCCACCGGTCCCTTTGGTGGCTGGGCCCTGGCCTGCTCTGCTCAGGGCCCTCCCTCCAACCTGCCTCTCCGGAGGCGGCCTGCGGAAACGGTAACGGTACCCAACATATTTACAAGCCACTAACGTTTGTGGTTGCCCTGCAGAGTTCACGGGCTTGTCCATGGCTAGTTCCCATGCATTTTTAAACTTTTAACGGTCCCCACGGGGACAACGGTGCCGGCTCCAGCCGGTTGCAAATCAACAACAAATCAGGTTACTTCTCGGGTAATCATTTTCATTATCTTTGGCAAAACTTTCCAACTTTTAACTTTTTCAAACAAACAACAAGCTTCTGGAGGTCCCAACGGGGACGGTGCTGCGGGCATCCATTGCCCTACTCCAGTTCCTCTACTAAGGTGGACCCATCCTCTGCCACCAGCACCTCAAACATGCACTGACATGCCTGCTGTGACAGGGGTACCCGGTACCCATTTCCACCGGTACGCAGAGTATGATAAACCACAGGGTCCCCCACATAGCGGGAACGCTCAATTGCTCCTTCAGCCGCAACAGCGGGCCCGGAGCTGGGGCAGGAGTCGTCATTTCTTGTTTCTGCGTCAGGCGGGTTGCCGCCAGCTGCCGCAGCCTCCTGGCCTCCAGCATCCACCACTTCATCCCCATCGGCAGTAACATGGAGCAGCAGAGTAGGCGAGCCTATGTTGAGGCGCCCCATCAGTGACGGCAAGGGCGATGCATAGGCCGAGACTAGGCCGGGCCCCTCAGCCGCAGCGGCCGGTCCAGGTAGGACATAGGGACGTGGGTCACCAGTCGGTTCTGCTACATCTATTCCCCTTTCGCCCATCGGGGCAGTTGTAATCAGCTCCTCCACCACGCTGGTCCACTGCTCCAGCATCCGGAAGATCTGATCCTGCTGTCGTTGGTGGAATTGTATCACCCGGGCCTTCATCCAAGCCACAGTCCCGGGCTCAGGGTCTGGCACAGTCTCTACTGGGACTTCAGGCACCACGCTGTTAAGGGGTCGTGGTTCTAGCGGTTCCCCTTGGTGCATTTCAGGGCCGTCCTGGACGTCTGCAGCCGGCTGGTCCGCCGGAGCGGCCAGGCAGGGTATCGCTACCGGTTGGGCAGGTAGCGGGCCTAGTGGCGGGGCGGCAGCCACCATCGCGGGTAGCGGGGAGAGAGGCAGGGTGAGCGGGAGCCGGCCGGGCCCCTCAGCCGCAGCGGCCGATCCTTCAGGAATACAGGGGCGTGGGTCACTTACCCGCTCCTCCAAATCCTCTTCTGCCTCGCGTCTCCACATAGCAGCCACCACGTCCGCCATGTCGGTCTCCCACTCCTCCAGGAGGAGTTGCATATGGGCCTGCAGACGGTTACTCAGCGGGACGGTCCGGTCCCTCAACCACGTCGCCGTGCCGGGCGCGGGGGCTTCCTCGTTGCGAGTTGGATCTTGCATCTTGGTAACGAGGTTTTTCCAGGAACCCAATCAGTCTGCAGAGTCCTGGCGTCCCTGCTCTTATAGCCGCAGCTACATGCGGCCAGCCGCCATCGCGTCCCCCTTAGCTCTTTCCGGCCCCTCCTCTCTCGGGGCGGAGTTTTGGCCTTCGCGCCTCTACTGCTCGAGAAGACGCTCGAGCGGGAACTTTTCGCGCCAAAGATGGCGGCTTCTGAAATTTTTCTGCCGGATACCTCCGGCGGTAACAAGGCGCACCTCTACCAGACGGCAGAGCGGTAAGATCCTGTTCGTGACGCCAAGTTGTCGCGGGCGGGGAGGAGGGTGTCAGCACACCGCGCTCACCCCTTCTGCTCGGGTCCGGCAGTTGCTCCTGGTGGCTCGAGCTGCGGGCCGGATCCCGGGGTGTCTCGAGCGACACTCCTCGCCCGTGAGTGAAAGGGGGGTGTTTGTTGGGATTATAGTTCGTGACGCCACCCACGGTTGTGGTGATGGCACCACCGCTGCTCAGTGTGAGGGTCCCGGGGATGGTGATGGGAGCAGCCAGGTGTTGTGTTGCCCCTCCGTGGGTAGGGGTTAGTGATCCCGGGGCCCGGTGAAGAGATGTGAAGTGTAGGGCCTGGAGGGCGCAAGGACGCGGGGGCAGCGCTATGCCTTGCGGCACTGTGGTACTCACTCAGCCTGAGACACGGACACAGTTTGTACGGTAAACCAACGGCTGGTAGGACGGTCCCACAGACGGTTGCACCTGCACTCCCGGTAGGTGACGGTGACGTCTCTCTTCCTTGCACCTGTTTGACTGATGGTAGCGGTGGATTCCCTCCGGTTACCCGCTCCCCGACTGCAATCTGGGCCGGAGGAGCTCTACACTTTGCCCGCAGGCGCTGGCCCTGGGGAAACTGGTGCCTTGGCGGTGGCGGTGTCTCCCCGGTAATGGTCGGGCTGTTGCCGTCAATCGGGACTTGGTTGCTGGGGGATCTGCGTCCCCTTCACTGACGGATTCGGCAAATTGGGCGACTCCTAGCCTTGCCGGGGTCCGAGAGGCCCCTGCCCTGGTGCTGACTGTCCTTCGGAACACTGCTCCAGACCACCGGGCACACAGCCAACGGGGTCCTTCCAGGAACTTCCAAACGGTCCCCCTCCGGACAGTCACCGCCGTCGCTGACCTTGCTGTTCTAGCCCTACACACAGCTGGGCTCTCAGGCTTCTCCTTCTCTCTGCTCTGTCACCACTTCTTGCTTTCCTCCTGTTCCACTTTCCTTTCCTTCACTTTCACTTCTTGTTGTTTACTCTAGCCCCTGCCTGGGCTACTCTGCTGTTCACTCCTTCATGTCCCTGACTCGACTGCCTGGTAACTTCCTGCCTCCAGAGTTGTGAGCTCCTTGGTGGGCGGAGCCAACCGCCTGGCCCACCCCCTGGTGTGCATCACAGACTCCTGGAGGGAGGCAACAAGGATTTCTGGTTAGCAGGTGTGCCTACCTGGAGTGTGGGGTGTAGTGGTGTTGTTATCTGTGTCCCCTGGCTTGCCCAGGGCGACACACTCATTCTTAATGACATTGGTTGGGAGTCATTGTCTAATTCTTCAGCTTCTTTCCAAACCTGCCATAAACCTTTCCACAGATGGAACTAATATATATAATATATATATATATATATATATATATATATATATATATATATATTAGTCCAGGACTTATCAAAAGTGGCTACTGATACACATTTACCCAGCGTTTCCAAAGCCCTGAATGGCACAACAGCTAAGATGCAAATGTGACGCCCTGGGATATGGGGTACTCGGTCCCGGGTGGTGTATATCTCGGGAATGTCACAGTGGTGGCCATTGCCCGGTTCCGTGCCCTGGGCTCTTTTTGTAAAGGGGATATATTTACAGGGGATTAGATTAGTGTTCATACATGACGCCACTTGCGGTGTTGCGGCTATGTGGATGGAGCCGCCGCTGCACAATGTCCACTGCTGGGGCTGGTGTTAATGGCAGCCTGGATGGTAGACCCTCCACAAGCAGGGCCGGGCCCCAGACAATAAGTGATGTGACGGGTGTTAGAAGAAGGGAGGCCACCCAAAAGTTCAGTGCAACTGGTTTTACTCAATGTCAGGTGATGGTAACTGGGTACCCGAAGTCGGCTGGTTTCACCTCCAGGTCCCCTTCATCCCAGTGCCAGTTTGGTTTTCTGGTACCTTCTTCCCCTGAACCAGTCTCTGGTAAATGGGTCCCTTTGGCGTAGAGCAACTGGGGGTCCCCGTTCTGTGGTTTATCCACTTCTGTCTGCCTGACGGTAGCGTGATCCCTGTGGGGTTGGAGTCTCTGGTCATGTCCCCGGTTCTCCCTTTGCTACTGAGTCTTCGGATTTTTAGGGTCAACAAGGTCCTTGATGGTCCCCTCGCTGTGCAGGTGTTAACAGGTCGGCTTGGAGCTCTTTCCTGTCCTAGGGTCCTGTACCCCGTCAGTGCGTAGTTCCGGGAGTACTCCACCGGCAACTAATTCTCCTGAGCACAGATTACTGCTCACACACGGCAGCAGTCACTTCCCGTCCACCTTCACCGTCTCTCTCCTACTCCATTACTCTACTGTCTTCTTCTCTCCTTACCACAGTCTGCCTCTCCCACCTGGCAACTAGTGGACTGGAGTGGCTCCACCTCTAGGTGGCCATCCATGGGTCCGACCCTAGCTGGATACCATTGTATGGGGGATTGTTGGGGAAAAACTGGGATTTGTGTGTGTTTGTGTGTTACCGGCATTGGGTTTCCGGATCCCTAAGGGAATAGGCCCTGCATCCCGATGGGGATGCAGTACCTTGTAGCTCCCTGATGGCTTCAGGGGTGCTACACAAACCCATAATCAAATTACTTTAGATAATATATATACAGTTGCGCTCAAAAGTTTACACACCCCGGCAGATTTTTTGCCTTTCTTGTGTTTTTTCAGAGAATATGAATGATAACACAAACTCTTTTTTTTCCTTCATGGTTAGTGATTGGGTGAAGCCATTTATTGTCAAACTACTGTTTTCTCTTTTTAAATCATAAAGACAACCAAAAACATCCAAATGACCCTGATCAAAAGTTCACACACCCTGGTGATTGTGGCCTGATAACATGACACAAATGGGTTTGAATGGTTAATAAAGGTGACATCCTCACCTGTGACCTGTTTGCTTGTAACCAGTGGGTGCATAAAAGCTGAGTGACTTTCTGGGATCCGGACAGACTCTTGCATCTTTCCTCCAGCCACTGACGGTTCTGGATTGTGAGTCATTGGAAAAGCAAAACAATTGTCAACGGCTCTACGGGAAAAGATAGTTGATCTATATAAAACAGGAAAGGGATACCAAAAGATATCCAAGGAATTGATAATGCCAGTCAGCAGTGTGCAAACTGTGATTAACAAATGGAAAATCAGGGACTCTGTAAAAGCCAAACCACGATCAGGTAGACCAACAAAAATTTAAGCCACAACTGCCAGGAAAATTGTTCGGGATGCAAAGAAAAACCCACAAATAACATCAGCTGAAATACAGGAGTCACTGAAAACTAGTGATGTGGCTGCTTCAAGATGCACAATAAGGAGGCACTTGAAGAATGGGCAGCATGGTTGAGTCGCCAGAAGAAAGCCAAAGTATCTCGCCTACAATACGCCAAACAGCACAGAGACAAGCCTCCAAACTGCTGGAAGAAGGTAATTTGGAGTGATGAGACCAAAATTGAACTTTATGGCCACAACCATAAACGTTACATTTGGAGAGGTGTCAGCAAGGCCTATGATGAAAGGAACACCATTCCTACTGTAAAGCATGGAGGGGGATCGCTGATGATGTGGGGATGTGTGAGCTACAAAGCCACAAGAAATGTGGTCAAAGTTGAAGGAAAGATGAATGCAGCACGTTATCAGCAAATACTGGAGTCAAATTTGCACTCATCAGCCCGGAAGCTGCACATGGGACGTATTTAGATGTTCTAACATGACAAAACACAAGGCCAAGATGACCTGTGATTGGCTACAGTAGAACAAAGTGAAGGTTCTGGAGAGGCCATCCCAGTCTCCTGACCTGAATATCATTGAGCCGCTCTGGGGAGAACTCAAGTGCTCAGTTCATGCAAGAAAGCCCAGGAATTTACAGGAACTGGAGGCGCCAGAAGAATGGGCAGCTTTACCATCTGACCAAGAAGAATGGGCAGCTTTACCATCTGACTAAGAAGAATGGGCCACTTTACAATCTGACCAAGAAGAATGGGCAGTTTTACCATCTGACCAAGAAGAATGGGCAGCTTTACCATATGACCGAGAAGAATGGGCAGCTTTACCATGTGAGAAAATAAAGAGTCTCATCCACAACTACCAGAAAATACTTCAAGCTGTCATTCATGTTAGAGGGGGCAATACACAGCATTAAGATCTAGGGTGTGTGAACTTTTGATCAGGGTCATTTGGATGTTTTTGGTTGTCATTATGACTTGAAAAGAGAAAACCCAATAAATGGCTTCACCCAACCACTAACCATGGGTGGAAAAAAAGATTGTGTTATCATTCATAGTCTCTGAAAAAAAAAGGCCAAGAAAGCAAAACAAAAAATCTGCCAGGGAATATAAACTTTTGAGCACAAGTGTGTGCATATAGACACAGTATATATATATATATATATATATATAGATATATATATACATACTAGATGGTGGCCCGATTCTAACGCATTAGGGTATTCTAGAATTTATTGTGTAGTTAATGTATGATTTTTGTTATACATATCGATGTTGTTGTGTGTAGTTGCCAAGTGTTTGTGTAGGGGCTGTAAATGTTCTGGGTGTTGTCTGGGTGGGGGGGGTGAGAGCGGTGTTGTTTGTGTGTTGCGTTGTGTGTTGCGTTGTTTGTGGAGCGCTGTGTGTCTGCAGCGTTCTGTGTGTGTGGTGCTGTGTGTTGCGCAGTTTGTGTGGGTGTGGGGTGCATGTGTGTGTTTTGGGGGAAGGTATGTTTTGTGCAATGTGTGTGTTGAGCGGTATGTGCATATATTTGTGTGTGCCGCGGTGTTTGTGTGTTGGGTGTGTGCGGCGTTGTCTGTGTGTGTGGGTGTCTGTGTAGGGGGGTGTTTGTGGTTCCCAGTGTGTGTGTGGTGTGTTGTGTGGTGCGTGTGTGGCGGTGTGTGTGTGTTTTGGGGGGAGGTGTGCACCCCCCATCGTGCTCCATCCCCCATGCTGCGCACCCCCCATCGTGTTCCATCCCTCCATTCTGGGCACCCCCCATCGTGCTCCATCCCCCATGCTGCACCCCCCATCGTGCTCCATCCCCCATGCTGCAAACCCCCAATCATGTTTCATCCCCCCATTCTGGGCACCCCACATCATGGTCCACCCCCCATGCTGCACCCCCCATCGTGCTGCATCCCCCATGCTTCACCCCCCATCGTGCTCCATCCCCCATGCTGCGCACTCCCCATCGTGCTCCATCCCCCATGCTGCGCACTCCCCATCGTGCTCCATCCTCCATGCTGCGCACCCATCGTGCTCCATTTCCCATGCTGTGCACCCCCCATCGTGCTCCATCCCCCATGCTGCGCACCCCCATCGTGCTCCATCCCCCATGCTGCGCACCCCCCATCGTGCTCCATCCCCCATGCTGCACAATCCCCATCGTGCTCCATCCCCCATGCTGCGCACTCTCCATCGTGCTACATCCCCCATGCTGCGCACCCCCCATTGTGCTCCATCCCCCATGCTGCGCACCCCCATCGTGCTCCATCCCCCATGCTGCGCACTCTCCATCGTGCTACATCCCCCATGCTGCGCACCCCCCATCGTGCTCCATCCCCCATACTGCGCACCCCCATTGTGCTCCATCCCCCATGCTGCGCACTCTCCATCGTGCTACATCCCCCATGCTGCGCACCCCCCATCGTGCTCCATCCCCCATGCTGCGCACCCCCATCGTGCTCCATCCCCCATGCTGCGCACTCCCCATCGTGCTCCATCCCTCATGCTGCGCACCCCAGCTTTCTCATGAGCCAGATCAGACACGCCCATACTTTGCACTGACGAGGGGCAAGCACCCTGAAACACCGTGTCTGCAAATTGGGATTCTGATCTGGCTTATATATTCTGAGTCATATTGCAAAGGATTGTTAAAAATCCACTTGTGACTTTTAGGATCGCTACTTCCAATAGGTGGCGCTGCGCTAGAGTTTGTCTCCTTTACTGGAGAGACAATTTTCGCTGGTAACTATGATACACATCGGGTAACTAAGGGACCTTAGTTACCCGATGTGTATAATGGTTACCAGCGTTCACTGGCTCCGTCACCCGATCCCAGCAGCGCAAGGTTATGTCTGGCGATGCGTGCGGAGGGCCGGGGCGAGCGGCCAATCCATGCGGAGGGCGGGGCCAGGCCGAGGCGAGCGACCAATCCGTGGGGGGGGCAGGGCCAGGCCGAGCCAGCGGCCAATCAGACGGTTGTCACTGTAATGACACTCACCGAGACACAATTTTGGAGCAAGACAGACAGACAGACAGACAGACAGACAGACAGAATAAGGCAATTATATATATAGATAAAAAATACACATTTATCCAGTTTTTTCGAAGCCCTGAATGGCACAGCACACTCCTGTACAGGCTAGAAAGGTATAATATTACATTAAGGACCACAGAAAAGCCGGGTGACAATAACTAGGGTCATAAATCCAAACTCTTAGCAATGTATTAACTTTAAACTAAGATATCTAAACTCTTTAAAGGGAAATAAATGACAATTTGCACATTCAGGACCCTTGGAAAGCTGGGTAACAAAACCCACAGTGTTAACCCAATGGCTAATAGTCTGAAATGCAACTATTTAGATTCCCCAGTGTTATTTATGGGCAGAAAAACGAGGCATTTTTAACATTCAGGACTCTGGAAAAGCTGGATAGTTAAACCTATAGCAGCAAGTATGCAGATTTTACATACTCAACCCAACTTTCCTATATATACGATATATATATATATATATCTAAAGGGCAAATACATTAACAAGGACGAGCCAGGGAAAAAAAAATGCAAATCTACCATTAGGAACTCTGGAAAAGCTGGGTGACATCCTATGGTAACAAATCTACAGGGATTCTACAGTTCTACTTAGTCTACATCCGATCTAAAATCTTGAAAGGAAAATACACATAAGTATCCACCAGTCAATGGACAGGATAGCGAGTCCCATTTGTCACTCAGGAGTGTGGGAAAGCTGGGTGATTGGTTTCATTCTTGGAGGGAATGTTTGTGCTTTTTCTGCAATGACTGGACCTCCAGGAATGTCTCCCTCCGGCCCAATACATCACTGCCAGGCGCCTTATCTGCCTCCTATTCCTGTCACTGAGTGGAGCCCTCTCCAGCTCCTGCCAGACAGCAGAGGACGAGGCAGGGGCTCTTGTCGTCATCATCCCAGAGATTATACTGGGGTCTTCTGGCCCTGAGATAACCCAGACCCTGCTGGAGACGGAGCGGACCCCGGGGGTCACACAATGGTCACCAAGTCCAGTCACAAACTGCACGTAACCAAGAAAGTGTTACATAAAGCAAATAATGATAATAAATATTGATATTACTACTAAATACATTTGTTTACATGGGGGCAGTATTATAGTAGTTATATTCTTGTACATAGGGGCAGTATTATAGTAGTTATATTCTTGTATATAGGGGGCAGTATTATAGTAGTTATATTCTTGTACATAGGGGCGGTATTATAGTAGTTATATTCTTGTACAGAGGGGGCAGTATTATAGTAGTTATATTCTTGTACATAGGAAGCAGTATTATAATAGTTATATTCTTGCACATAGGGGCAGTATTATAGTAGTTATATTCTTGCACATAGGGGCAGTATTATAGTAGTTATATTCTTGCACATAGGGGCAGTATTATAGTAGTTATATTCTGGCACATAGGAGGCAGTATTATAGTAGTTATATTCTTGTATATAGGGGCAGTATTATAGTAGTTATATTCTTGTACATAGGGGCAGCATTATAGTAGTTATACTCTTGTGCATAGGAGGCAGTATTATAGTAGTTATATTCTTGTACATAGGGGGCAGTATTATAGTAGTTATATTCTTGTACATAGGGGGCAGTATTATAGTAGTTATATTCTTGTACATAGGGGGCAGTATTATAGTAGTTATATTCTTGTACATAGGGGCAGTATTATAGTAGTTATATTCCTGTATATAGGGGGCAGTATTATAGTAGTTATATTCTTGTACATAGGGGCAGTATTATAGTAGTTATATTCTTGTACATAGGGGGCAGTATTATAGTAGTTATATTCTTGTACATAGGGGGCAGTATTATAGTAGTTATATTCTTGTACATAGGGGGCAGTATTATAGTAGTTATACTCTTGTACATAGGAGGCAGTATTATAGTAGTTATATTCTTGTACATAGGGGGCAGTATTATAGTAGTTATATTCTTGCACATAGGGGCAGTATTATAGTAGTTATATTCTTGTACATAGGGGCAGTATTATAGTAGTTATATTCCTGTATATAGGGGGCAGTATTATAGTAGTTATATTCTTGTACATAGGGGCAGTATTATAGTAGTTATATTCTTGTACATAGGGGCTGTATTATAGTAGTTATATTCTTGTACATAGGGGGCAGTATCATAGTAGTTATATTCTTGTACATAGGAGGCAGTATTATAGTAGTTATATTCTTGTACATAGGGGCAGTATTATAGTAGTTATATTCTGGCACATAGGAGGCAGTATTATAGAAGTTATATTCTTGTACATAGGAGCAGTATTATAGTAGTTATATTCTTGTACATAGGGGGCAGTATTATAGTAGCTATATTCTTGTACATAGGAGGCAGTATTATAGTAGTTATATTCTTGTACATAGGAGGCAGTATTATAGTAGTTATATTCTTGTACATAGGGGCAGTATTATAGTAGTTATATTCTTGTACATAGGAGGCAGTATTATAGTAGTTATATTCTTGTACATAGGGGCAGTATTATAGTAGTTATATTCTGGCACATAGGAGGCAGTATTATAGAAGTTATATTCTTGTACATAGGGGCAGTATTATAGTAGTTATATTCTTGTACATAGGGGCAGTATTATAGTAGTTATATTCTTGTACATAGGGGCAGTATTATAGTAGTTATATTCTTGCACATAGGAGGCAGTATTATAGTAGTTATATTCTGGCACATAGGAGGCAGTATTATAGTAGTTATATTCTTGTACATAGGGGCAGTATTATAGTAGTTATATTCTTGTACATAGGGGCAGTATTATAGTAGTTATATTCTTGTACATAGGGGCAGTATTATAGTAGTTATATTCTTGTACATAGGGGCAGTATTATAGTAGTTATATTCTTGTACATAGGGGCAGTATTATAGTAGTTATATTCTTGCACATAGGAGCAGTATTATAGTAGTTATATTCTGGCACATAGGAGGCAGTATTATAGTAGTTATATTCTTGCACATAGGGGCAGTATTATAGTAGTTATATTCTTGTACAGAGGGGGCAGTATTATAGTAGTTATATTCTTGTACATAGGGGGCAGTATTATAGTAGTTATATTCTTGTACAGAGGGGGCAGTATTATAGTAGTTATATTCTTGTACAGAGGGGGCAGTATTATAGTAGTTATATTCTTGTACAGAGGGGGCAGTATTATAGTAGTTATATTCTTGTACAGAGGGGGCAGTATTATAGTAGTTATATTCTTGTACATAGGGGGCAGTATTATAGTAGTTATATTCTTGTACAGAGGGGGCAGTATTATAGTAGTTATATTCTTGTACATAGGGGGCAGTATTATAGTAGTTATATTCTTGCACATAGGGGCAGTATTATAGTAGTTATATTCTTGTACATAGGGGCAGTATTATAGTAGTTATATTCTTGTACATAGGGGCAGTATTATAGTAGTTATATTCTTGCACATAGGAGCAGTATTATAGTAGTTATATTCTGGCACATAGGAGGCAGTATTATAGTAGTTATATTCTTGCACATAGGGGCAGTATTATAGTAGTTATATTCTTGTACATGGGGGCAGTATTATAGTAGTTATATTCTTGTACAGAGGGGGCAGTATTATAGTAGTTATATTCTTGTACAGAGGGGGCAGTATTATAGTAGTTATATTCTTGTACATAGGGGGCAGTATTATAGTAGTTATATTCTTGCACATAGGGGCAGTATTATAGTAGTTATATTCTTGCACATAGGGACAGTATTATAGTAGTTATATTCTGGCACATAGGAGGCAGTATTATAGTAGTTATATTCTTGTATATAGGGGCAGTATTATAGTAGTTATATTCTTGTACATAGGGGCAGCATTATAGTAGTTATACTCTTGTACATAGGAGGCAGTATTATAGTAGTTATATTCTTGTACATAGGGGGCAGTATTATAGTAGTTATATTCTTGTACATAGGGGGCAGTATTATAGTAGTTATATTCTTGCACATAGGGGCAGTATTATAGTAGTTATATTCTTGTACATAGAGGCAGTATTATAGTAGTTATATTCCTGTATATAGGGGGCAGTATTATAGTAGTTATATTCTTGTACATAGGGGCAGTATTATAGTAGTTATATTCCTGTACATAGGGGGCAGTATTATAGTAGTAATATTATTGTACATAGGGGCTGTATTATAGTAGTTATATTCTTGTACATAGGGGGCAGTATCATAGTAGTTATATTCTTGTACATAGGAGGCAGTATTATAGTAGTTATATTCTTGTACATAGGGGAAGTATTATAGTAGTTATATTCTTGTACATAGGGAGCAGTATTATAGTAGTTATATTCTTGCACATAGGAGGCAGTATTATAGTAGTTATATTCTGGCACATAGGAGGCAGTATTATAGAAGTTATATTCTTGTACATAGGAGCAGTATTATAGTAGTTATATTCTTGTACATAGGGGGCAGTATTATAATAGCTATATTCTTGTACATAGGGGCAGTATTATAGTAGTTATATTCTTGTACATAGGGGGCAGTATTATAGTAGTTATATTCTTGTACATAGCAGGCAGTATTATAGTAGTTATATTCTTGTACATAGGGGCAGTATTATAGCAGTTATATTCTTGTACATAGGAGGCAGTATTATAGTAGTTATATTCTTGTACATAGGGGCAGTATTATAGTAGTTATATTCTGGCACATAGGAGGCAGTATTATAGAAGTTATATTCTTGTACATAGGGGCAGTATTATAGTAGTTATATTCTTGTACATAGGGGCAGTATTATAGTAGTTATATTCTTGTACATAGGGGCAGTATTATAGTAGTTATATTCTTGCACATAGGAGGCAGTATTATAGTAGTTATATTCTGGCACATAGGAGGCAGTATTATAGTAGTTATATTCTTGTACATAGGGGCAGTATTATAGTAGTTATATTCTTGTACATAGGGGCAGTATTATAGTAGTTATATTCTTGTACATAGGGGCAGTATTATAGTAGTTATATTCTTGTACATAGGGGCAGTATTATAGTAGTTATATTCTTGTACATAGGGGCAGTATTATAGTAGTTATATTCTTGCACATAGGAGCAGTATTATAGTAGTTATATTCTGGCACATAGGAGGCAGTATTATAGTAGTTATATTCTTGTATATAGGGGGCAGTATTATAGTAGTTATATTCTTGTACATAGGGGGCAGTATTATAGTAGTTATATTCTTGTACATAGGGGCAGTATTATAGTAGTTATATTCTTGTACATAGGGGGCAGTATTATAGTAGTTATATTCTTGCACATAGGGGCAGTATTATAGTAGTTATATTCTTGTACATAGGGGCAGTATTATAGTAGTTATATTCTTGTACATAGGGGCAGTATTATAGTACCTATATTCTTGTATATAGGGGCAGGAAAGGAGGAAAGACACATAAACAAGGAGGAAACATACAAACTTCTTGCAGATGTTGTCAAAGTAATGGTGCTAATCAGTGAGCCACTGTAATACCTTTCCAAATCTGGCTTAGGCTACTTTCACACATCCGGATTTTTGCTCTGCGGCACAATACGGCGTTCTGCAGAAAAACCGCAACCGGCTTTTGTAACGCCGGTTGCGTTTTTTTTTGCATAGACTTACATTAGTGCCGTATTGTGCCGCAGGGGCTTGCGTTCGGTCCGGTTTTTGCCG